>NC_091151.1:35971359-36163859 GCF_040958095.1 Procambarus clarkii | reverse complement strand
AGTTCCTGTAAAATAGTCTAATAGGGGGTATAGGTGTTGTGTTAGTTGTCTCTTCGGAGGTTGCATGACTTTTCACTTTCCTTCTTATGATGTCTTCGATGAAACCATTGGAGAAGCCGTTATTGACTAGAACCTGCCTTACCCTACAGAGTTCTTCGTCGACTTGCTTCCATTCTGAGCTGTGGCTGAGAGCACGGTCGACGTATGCGTTAACAACACTCCTCTTGTACCTGTCAGGGCAGTCGCTGTTGGCATTTAGGCACATTCCTATGTTTGTTTCCTTTGTGTAGACTGCAGTGTGGAAACCTCCGCCCTTTTCCATGACTGTTACATCTAGAAAAGGCAGCTTCCCATCCTTTTCCGTCTCGTAAGTGAAACGCAGCACGGAACTCTGCTCAAATGCCTCCTTCAGCTCCTGCAGATGTCTGACATCAGGTACCTGTGTAAAAATGTCGTCAACATACCTGCAGTATATGGCCGGTTTCAAGTTCATGTCGACTAAGACTTTTTGCTCGATGGTACCCATGTAGAAGTTTGCAAACAGGACACCTAGGGGAGAACCCATAGCGGCACCCTTCTTGAGCCCGGATGGGCATATGTATAAGCAAGTAGATGGGGTCGCTATGGGTTCTCCCCTAGGTGTCCTGTTTGCAAACTTCTACATGGGTACCATCGAGCAAAAAGTCTTAGTCGACATGAACTTGAAACCGGCCATATACTGCAGGTATGTTGACGACATTTTTACACAGGTACCTGATGTCAGACATCTGCAGGAGCTGAAGGAGGCATTTGAGCAGAGTTCCGTGCTGCGTTTCACTTACGAGACGGAAAAGGATGGGAAGCTGCCTTTTCTAGATGTAACAGTCATGGAAAAGGGCGGAGGTTTCCACACTGCAGTCTACACAAAGGAAACAAACATAGGAATGTGCCTAAATGCCAACAGCGACTGCCCTGACAGGTACAAGAGGAGTGTTGTTAACGCATACGTCGACCGTGCTCTCAGCCACAGCTCAGAATGGAAGCAAGTCGACGAAGAACTCTGTAGGGTAAGGCAGGTTCTAGTCAATAACGGCTTCTCCAATGGTTTCATCGAAGACATCATAAGAAGGAAAGTGAAAAGTCATGCAACCTCCGAAGAGACAACTAACACAACACCTATACCCCCTATTAGACTATTTTACAGGAACTTCTTTTCCACAGCTCATAAAACAGAGGAAAGGGTCCTGAAAGATATTGTTAATAGAAACGTTATCCCTACAGACAAAAATCAGAGGATACAACTGACGATTTACTATAAAACCAGAAAAACGGCCAGCCTACTCATGAGAAACTCTCCAGACACGAAACAGAACGCTTTAAAAGAGACTAACGTCGTCTATGCCTTCAAATGCCCACTTGGGGACTGTAAGCTCCAAAAAACCCAGTATATAGGCAAGACAACAACATCTCTTTCTAGGCGTTTAACGATGCATAAACAACAGGGCTCCATTAAGGAACATATAATCTCTTCCCATAACCAAACCATCGCCAGAGAAATCCTAGTAAACAACACAGAAATCATCGATAGATACAGCGATAGCAGGCGGCTTGACGTTTGCGAGGCACTACACATCAAGAAGTCAACACCAGCAATCAACAGCCAATTATTGCACAACTATATTCTACCCACCTCAAGACTCCGCTCCAATATAGAAGCATCAAGAAATATGGACCAATAGGCTTTCTACAAACACTTCTATTCAATATCCATTGTTTCGTGTTCTGTCTTGTGTTGATACTTTTAATACCCTATTAATATCCTCTAATGCCACATCATCCTTCCCACCTCACTCAAATGTAATGCCACATCACCCTTCCCACCTCACTCAAATGTAGATATAAAATCAGGGAAACGCAAGTTCTAATCAGTTGTGTATTTGTGAAGTCTTTGAAAATGTAATAAGTTTTACGAAACGCGCCCGTGTCGCGTCAGACTAGAAATAAAAATGAATTTTGGAGAAGTGATTTTTGATTTACCTCCAACAGTGAAGCATAATGTACGAAAGATTGAGAAAATTCGTGTTAGAATTATTAATCTTACTTTTTCGGTCATATTTAATAAAATATGTCTACAGGAAAGACTGCTACCAAAATATACTAATATATATATATATATACATACACATGTCGTACCTAGTAGCCAGAACTCACTTCTCAGCCTACTATGCGAGGCCCGATTTGCCTAATAAGCCAAGTTTTACTGAATTAATATATTTTCTCTAATTTTTTTCTTATGAAATGATAAAGCTACCCATTTCATTATGTATGAGGTCAATTTTTTTTTATTGGAGTTAAAATTAACGTAGATATATGACCGAACCTAACCAACCCTACCTAACCTAACCTAACCTATCTTTATAGGTTAGGTTAGGTTAGGTAGCCGAAAACGTTAGGTTAGGTTAGGTAGGTTAGGTTGTCGAAAAAACATTAATTCATGAAAACTTGGCTTATTAGGCAAATCGGGCCTTGCATAGTAGGCTGAGAAGTGAGTTCTGGCTACTAGGTACAACATTTTTTTTTTTTTTTTTTTTTTTTTTTTGAGATATATACAAGAGTTGTTACATTCTTGTACAGCCACTAGTACGCGTAGCGTTTCGGGCAAGTCCTTAATCCTATGGTCCCTTGAATACGATCCCCTGCCGCGAAGAATCGTTTTTTCATCCAAGTACACATTTTACTGTTGCGTTAAACAGAGGCTACAGTTAAGGAATTGCGCCCAGTAAATCCTCCCCGGCCAGGATACGAACCCATGACATAGCGCTCGCGGAACGCCAGGCGAGCGCTATGGCGAGGCGAATATACATATATATATATATATATATATATATATATAGGCGAGGCGAGGCGAGCGGAATATACATATATATATATATATATATATATATATATATATATATATATATATATATATATATATATATATATATATGGTGTGTGTGTGTGTGTGTGGATGTGTGTTTGTGTGTGTGTTTTTGTCTCATTTTGAGTACGTGTCAGTGCCTTCCTGTCTGTGTATGAGACGACAGTGCCAGTGAGTGCCTCCTGGCGCCAGGTGGCCCGTCTCGCCCCCCTCCCCCCCTCTCGTACACAGTGACACACACACACATGACGTGACGACCCCCCCTCCCCCCCTCCCCATAATATCATGTTGTGAGAAGTGCGTCATGTCATTACCCTACCTCACGCTGCACGCTCTCTCTTCTACCTAAAAAACGCCTAACGGCTGAGTGGACAGCGCTTCGGATTCGTATCCCTGACGTTCCGGGTTCGATCCCCGGTGGAGGCGGAGTCAAATGGGCAAAATGTTTCTTTCATCCTGTAATAACTCGACCGCGCACCCCGCTACTACCACTGAAATAATCGTGCAATCTCCGCTCTTTCTATGGTAATAACAGATGCTATATCGATCATGTAAGATGTTAACACTCGGGCCGTCATACGAAGACGTAAACCAGTAAACAGAGGAGAGAGAGAGAGAGAGGGAGAGAGAGAGAGAGAGAGAGAGAGAGAGAGAGAGAGAGAGAGAGAGAGAGAGAGAGAGGCAGAGCGAGAACGAGAGCAAGGGAGGGAGAACAAGAGCGAGTGAGGGCGAGGGAGAGTGAGACACTAGTGAGGGCGAGTGAGACAGAAAGATAGAGATAATCGTAGTCACAGCCTATCGTATGAGTTACCGAGTGACGCTGCTACCACCCTGAGTTACCGGACAGGGGACCGGAGTGAGATTCGTAGGTCTTGCAGATGGAATAACCTACCAGGACAGGTGTAGGGGACAATTGAACGGTACAAGGATCCTGGTCTGACACTCGAATAATCCTGACCACTTGGGAACTATAGTGTACACCAGAATAAGGCGGGACACACCCAATACTAACACCTCAACAAGGGACGGACGGGGGGAGGAGTACTGAATAATTACGGTCACTGGGGCAAAGGGGACGGTAGGCCCAATATCACTAAGGCAAGGAACCATTAATACACATTTACTAACACTTGACAATATGTGAATTTATTTGAAATAATTAAATAAGACACTCCCTAACTATATTCCCTACTAGAGGCCATGAGTACTGAATGAGGTGCTTTAATACAAGAGAGCCGAACTTACTCTTATAATGTTCCACAGTTTTCCTGGAGATGATGTTCCCTCCCTGAGTCCACACACACACCGTCCTCCTGGGCTGTGCCCACTCTACTGTCCCTTCCCTGATCTCCTGCTTCCCAACTGAACATGAGGGTTTTGCATTTGATGTTTAGGGGTTAATCCCTGAAGATTATCATGACGGCATCAACTCTGACCTCTTCGTGACTCGGCGACCGCTGACCTGTCCCCCTGGTTAACTGGTACCGAGGTGTAACTTTTTCCATTGTCTGGCGCCGCCTGACTGCCGCCGCGCCTGTGGCTTGTTCATGCTGTTATGATGTTCATGTTGTACCACTATGTACTGCTCTCTTGTTACAATCCTCATGCCCTGTTACCCAGCAGTAAATAGATACCTGGGAGTTAGACAGCTGCTACGGGCTGCTTCTCGGGGGTGTGTAACAAAAAAGGAGGCCTGGTCGAGGACCGGGCCGCGGAGACGCTAAGCCCCGAAATCATCTCAAGATATACCTCCCGGGTATTGTTTTTTTTCCGGGGTTGAATGGGGGTTAGTAAAGAAGATAGAGATGTCCAGGTGAAGGAAGAAGTAAAAAAAAAAAAATAGAACATACTGCGAGATATGATAGTAGGCGGACTGTCCCCCTTCCTGACGCGATGCTGTGACTCTTACGTCAAGCTGCGAGCAGCCGCGTCCAACAGCCTGGTTGACCAGTCCATCAATCAGGAGGCCTGGTCAGAGCAGCCCGTCCTTATAAACAAAGGCCAAAGTCCATTCCATGCACCCGCCAAACCCCAGCTGTTTATGAATGAAAAACGGTTTACACACGACTTACAACTGATGACGTTCGAACACTTCCGGAACAAGTGCTTCACTGACGACTTTTGTTCGACCCACAACGCTGTAAAAGCTTCACCCACGTACTACAAATACAAATAATCGCCAACAGAACCTAAACACCTGACTTAACCAGTGCCTAAATATCCACAGTGTGCTAATATTTAATAATATTAATTTATACTTGAGAAAATTCATATTTTCAATGAAGAGCATGTTAACATTATAAATGTGTCTTTGGGATCGACCGCTGGATGGAATGAACATAGGCTAAGGACAGGTTGGGTCGGAAACCGGGCCGCGGAGACCTTGACCCCTGGAATGAACGTAAGGTAAGATAACCGCAAGGTCTCCTAGCTCTTGGGCCACCAGCTGTGGGAGCGGGGCGTCTCATCTTGGACCACCAGCTGTGGGAGTTGGGCGTCTCATCTTGGGCCACCAGCTGTGGGAGTTGGGCGTCTCATCTTGGACCACCAGCTGTGGGAGCGGGGCGTCTCGTCTTGGGCCACCAGCTGTGGGAGCGGGGCGTCTCATCTTGGGCCACCAGCTGTGGGAGCGGGGCGTCTCATCTTGGGCCACCAGCTGTGGGAGCGGGGCGTCTCATCTTGGGCCACCAGCTGTGGGAGCGGGGCGTCTCATCTTGGGCCACCAGCTGTGGGAGCGGGGCGTCTCATCTTGGGCCACCAGCTGTGCGAGCGGGGCGTCTCATCTTGGAGTAATCTATCATTGGGTCTTTTAACAGTTCGATAGAACACCGGAGTTGAGTATGTCAGTGCAGGTGTGTTGTCCCACGCTTGTCTGAACTGTGATCAAGTTGTGATCTGAACAACATGAACCTTGTAATCATTATAATCCTCAACGGTTCATTGTTTGTGAAATTTAGGCCTTGGATGCTTTTTACTAACTGCTTCTACTGTTTGCTGGTTTAAAGCCAATCTGCCAAAGAGCCTTAAGAGAACATTTATATTTGACTGTGCATTTAAACCGCCTTTTTGGATTTATTTTTGATATAACAATATGTGCCAAATTCGGTTCCATTTCAGGTGGCGTAGAGTGAGGTCACCGAGCAAGGTGATGTTTGGGGGAGGGTTTGTGAGGTTTTCAAATCAGTATTTGAGTTATCACTTGATGTTTTCAAATGCTGAGGACTTGCAATTGGTACATTGCACTGTTGCATTGTGGCTGTGTGTATGTGCCCGGGTGAGCATGCACAGCAAGGGCGTGCATGTGCCCGGGTGAGCATGCACAGCAAGGCGTGCATGTGCCCGGGTGAGCATGCACAGCAAGGCGTGCATGTGCCCGGGTGAGCATGCACAGCAAGGCGTGCATGTGCCCGGGTGAGCATGCACAGCAAGGGTGTGCATGTGCCCGGGTGAGCATGCACAGCAAGGCGTGCATGTGCCCGGGTGAGCATGCACAGCAAGGCGTGCATGTGCCCGGGTGAGCATGCACAGCAAGGGCGTGCATGTGTCATGCAACTTTGTCCAGTTATTGTGTATTGTGAAAAGCGAGTGAGTGATGCGACAGCATTGCAGGTTACCGTGCAGGTTACCGTGCAGGTTACCGTGCAGGTTACCATGCAGGTTACCGTGCAGGTTACCGTGCAGGTTGACGTGCAGGTTACCGTGCAGGTTACCGTGCAGGTTGAAGTGCAGGTTACCATGCAGGTTACCATGCAGGTTACCGTGCAGGTTACCATGCAGGTTACCATGCAGGTTACCGTGCAGGTTACCGTGCAGGTTACCATGCAGGTTACCATGCAGGTTACCGTGCAGGTTACCGTGCAGGTTACCATGCAGGTTACCGTGCAGGTTACCATGCAGGTTACCATGCAGGTTACCGTGCAGGTTACCGTGCAGGTTACCATGCAGGTTACCGTGCAGGTTACCATGCAGGTTACCATGCAGGTTACCATGCAGGTTACCGTGCAGGTTACCGTGCAGGTTACCATGCAGGTTACCATGCAGGTTACCGTGCAGGTTACCGTGCAGGTTACCATGCAGGTTACCGTGCAGGTTACCGTGCAGGTTACCGTGCAGGTTACCGTGCAGGTTGAAGTGCAGGTTACCATGCAGGTTACCATGCAGGTTACCATGCAGGTTACCGTGCAGGTTACCATGCAGGTTACCGTGCAGGTTACCGTGCAGGTTACCGTGCAGGTTACCGTGCAGGTTACCGTGCAGGTTACCGTGCAGGTTACCGTGCAGGTTCCCGTGCAGGTTACCGTGCATGTTACCGTGCAGGTTACCGTGCAGGTTACCGTGGAGGTTACCGTGCAGGTTACCGTGCAGGTTACCGTGCAGGTTACCGTCCAGGTTACCGTGCAGGTTACCGTGCATGTTACCGTGCAGGTTACCATGCAGGTTACCGTGCAGGTTACCGTGCAGGTTACCGTGCAGGTTACCGTGCAGGTTACCGTGCAGGTTACCGTGCAGGTTACCGTGCAGGTTACCATGCAGGTTACCGTGCAGGTTACCATGCAGGTTACCATGCAGGTTACCATGCAGGTTACCGTGCAGGTTACCGTGCAGGTTACCATGCAGGTTACCGTACAGGTTACCGTACAGGTTACCGTGCAGGTTACCGTACAGGTTACCGTGCAGGTTACCGTACAGGTTACCGTGCAGGTTACCGTACAGGTTACCGTGCAGGTTACCGTACAGGTTACCGTGCAGGTTACCGTGCAGGTTACCGTACAGGTTACCATGCAGGTTACCGTACAGGTTACCGTGCAGGTTACCATGCAGGTTACCATGCAGGTTACCATGCAGGTTACCGTGCAGGTTACCGTGCAGGTTACCATGCAGGTTACCGTACAGGTTACCGTACAGGTTACCGTGCAGGTTACCGTACAGGTTACCGTGCAGGTTACCGTACAGGTTACCGTGCAGGTTACCGTACAGGTTACCGTGCAGGTTACCGTACAGGTTACCGTGCAGGTTACCGTGCAGGTTACCGTACAGGTTACCATGCAGGTTACCGTACAGGTTACCGTGCAGGTTACCGTACAGGTTACCGTGCAGGTTACCGTGCAGGTTACCATGCAGGTTACCGTGCAGGTTACCGTGCAGGTTACCATGCAGGTTACCGTACAGGTTACCGTGCAGGTTACCATGCAGGTTACCGTACAGGTTACCGTACAGGTTACCGTACAGGTTACCGTGCAGGTTACCGTGCAGGTTACCGTGCAGGTTACCGTGCAGGTTACCGTGCAGGTTACCGTGCAGGTTACCGTGCAGGTTACCGTGCAGGTTACCGTGCAGGTTACCATGCAGGTTACCGTGCAGGTTACCGTGCAGGTTACCGTGCAGGTTACCGTGCAGGTTACCATGCAGGTTACCATGCAGGTTACCGTGCAGGTTACCGTGCAGGTTACCATGCAGGTTACCATGCAGGTTACCATGCAGGTTACCATGCAGGTTACCGTGCAGGTTACCGTGCAGGTTACCGTGCAGGTTACCGTGCAGGTTACCGTGCAGGTTACCATGCAGGTTACCGTGCAGGTTACCGTGCAGGTTACCGTGCAGGTTACCGTGCAGGTTACCGTGCAGGTTACCGTGCAGGTTACCGTGCAGGTTACCGTGCAGGTTACCATGCAGGTTACCATGCAGGTTACCGTGCAGGTTACCGTGCAGGTTACCATGCAGGTTACCATGCAGGTTACCATGCAGGTTACCATGCAGGTTACCGTGCAGGTTACCGTGCAGGTTACCGTGCAGGTTACCGTGCAGGTTACCGTGCAGGTTACCGTGCAGGTTACCGTGCAGGTTACCGTGCAGGTTACCGTGCAGGTTACCGTGCAGGTTACCGTGCAGGTTACCGTGCAGGTTACCGTGCAGGTTACCATGCAGGTTACCGTGCAGGTTACCGTGCAGGTTACCATGCAGGTTACCGTGCAGGTTACCATGCAGGTTACCGTGCAGGTTACCGTGCAGGTTACCATGCAGGTTACCGTGCAGGTTACCGTGCAGGTTACCATGCAGGTTACCGTGCAGGTTACCGTGCAGGTTACCATGCAGGTTACCATGCAGGTTACCGTGCAGGTTACCGTGCAGGTTACCGTGCAGGTTACCGTGCAGGTTACCGTGCAGGTTACCGTGCAGGTTACCATGCAGGTTACCGTGCAGGTTACCGTGCAGGTTACCGTGCAGGTTACCGTGCAGGTTACCGTGCAGGTTACCATGCAGGTTACCATGCAGGTTACCGTGCAGGTTACCATGCAGGTTACCGTGCAGGTTACCATGCAGGTTACCATGCAGGTTACCGTGCAGGTTACCATGCAGGTTACCGTGCAGGTTACCGTGCAGGTTACCGTGCAGGTTACCATGCAGGTTACCATGCAGGTTACCGTGCAGGTTACCATGCAGGTTACCGTGCAGGTTACCATGCAGGTTACCATGCAGGTTACCGTGCAGGTTACCATGCAGGTTACCGTGCAGGTTACCGTGCAGGTTACCGTGCAGGTTACCATGCAGGTTACCGTGCAGGTTACCGTGCAGGTTACCGTGCAGGTTACCATGCAGGTTACCATGCAGGTTACCATGCAGGTTACCATGCAGGTTACCATGCAGGTTACCGTGCAGGTTACCATGCAGGTTACCATGCAGGTTACCATGCAGGTTACAGTCAAATGTGTAGGTATGGAAGCGTTACTGGGGGGGGGAGGGAGGGCTGTGGTGCCCGGGGACCCCCATACCCCCCCCCCCCCTTCACATGGTGCTCAAGACCTGGGGGAGATCCTGAGCACCAGGCCCAGGGTGCTCATGTACCGGGTGGGGGGGGGAGGCTGGTGGGGGAGAGTGGTGAAAACACGCTGTCGTCCTGTCCCCCCTGTATCTATCTGCCTGTCTGCTTGCCTACCATTCTACCTGTGTGTGTGTGTGTGTGTGTGTGTGTGTGTGTGTGTGTGTGTGTGTGTGTGTGTGTGTGTGTGTGTGTGTGTGTGTGTACTCACCTAGTTGTGTCTGCATGATCGAGCATTGACTCTTGGATCCCGCCAAGAGATCCCATGTGTGTGTGTGTGTGTGTGTGTGTGTGTGTGTGTGTGTGTGTGTGTGTGTGTGTGTGTGTGTGTGTGTGTGTGTGTGTGTGTACTCACCTAGTTCTGTCTGCAGGATCGAGCATTGACTCTTGGATCCCGCCAAGAGATCCCATGTGTGTGTGTGTGTGTGTGTGTGTGTGTGTGTGTGTGTGTGTGTGTGTGTGTGTGTGTGTGTG
Organism: Procambarus clarkii; assembly: GCF_040958095.1. Taxonomy (NCBI): domain Eukaryota; kingdom Metazoa; phylum Arthropoda; class Malacostraca; order Decapoda; family Cambaridae; genus Procambarus; species Procambarus clarkii. Next base: position 36,153,669 of record NC_091151.1, on the reverse strand, counting down.
TGTGTGTGTTGGGCGTGTGTTGGGCGTGTTTAGGCTACTGAATTACCAGGACTTTCCACACAATGATCCCGGGTCAAGGGTGCGACGCAGACAATTGTAACTGTGTACGGTGGCGTTTGTTGCTCTCACAGGTGGGATGGCGGGTCTTGTGGCCAGCTTGGCTCCCGTACTGGCACTGGCAACAGCAGGCGAGGCTGGCAACAGCAGGCGAGGCTGGCAACAGCAGGCGAGGCTGGCAACAGCAGGCGAGGCTGGCAACAGCAGGCGACGCTGGCAACAGCAGGCGAGGCTGGCAACAGCAGGCGAGGCTGGCAACAGCAGGCGACCCTGGCAACAGCAGGCGACGCTGGCAACAGCAGGCGACGCTGGCAACAGCAGGCGAGGCTGGAAACAGCAGGCGAGGCTGGCAACAGCAGGCGAGGCTGGCAACAGCAGGCGAGGCTGGCAACAGCAGGCGAGGCTGGCAACAGCAGGCGAGGCTGGCAACAGCAGGCGAGGCTGGCAACAGCAGGCGAGGCTGGCAACATTCCTCCGCCAGTGACAACAGGAACTTGGGCAATGGGCATGACTGTGCTTCCCGCTGCACCTGGTCAAGTTATTAGCGCACTGCCTTATGTAGACCCGCTCTCACAGGGAAGGTCGCTCTCACAGGGAAGGTCGCTCTCACAGGGAAGGTCGCTCTCACAGTGAAGGTCGCTCTCACAGGGAAGGTCGCTCTCACAGGGAAGGTCGCTCTCACAGTGAAGGTCGCTCTCACAGGGAAGGTCGCTCTCACAGGGAAGGTCGCTCTCACAGGGAAGGTCGCTCTCACAGGGAAGGTCGCTCTCACAGGGAAGGTCGCTCTCACAGTAAAGGTCGCTCTCACAGGGAAGGTCGCTCTCACAGGGAAGGTCGCTCTCACAGGGAAGGTCGCTCTCACAGGGAAGGTCGCTCTCACAGGGAAGGTCGCTCTCACAGGGAAGGTCGCTCACACAGGGAAGGTCGCTCTCACAGGGAAGGTCGCTCTCACAGGGAAGGTCGCTCTCACAGGGAAGGTCGCTCTCACAGTGTAGGTCGCTCTCACAGTGAAGGTCGCTCTCACAGTGAAGGTCGCTCTCACAGTGAAGGTCGCTCTCACAGGGAAGGTCGCTCTCACAGGGAAGGTCGCTCTCACAGGGAAGGTCGCTCTCACAGTAAAGGTCGCTCTCACAGGGAAGGTCGCTCACACAGGGAAGGTCGCTCTCACAGGGAAGGTCGCTCTCACAGGGAAGGTCGCTCTCACAGGGAAGGTCGCTCACACAGGGAAGGTCGCTCTCACAGGGAAGGTCGCTCTCACAGGGAAGGTCGCTCTCACAGTGAAGGTCGCTCTCACAGTGAAGGTCGCTCTCACAGGGAAGGTCGCTCTCACAGGGAAGGTCGCTCTCACAGGGAAGGTCGCTCTCACAGGGAAGGTCGCTCTCACAGTGAAGGTCGCTCTCACAGGGAAGGTCGCTCTCACAGGGAAGGTCGCTCTCACAGTGAAGGTCGCTCTCACAGGGAAGGTCACACACAGGGAAGGTCGCTCTCACAGGGAAGGTCGCTCTCACAGGGAAGGTCGCTCTCACAGGGAAGGTCGCTCTCACAGTGAAGGTCGCTCTCACAGGGAAGGTCGCTCTCACAGGGAAGGTCGCTCTCACAGTGAAGGTCGCTCTCACAGGGAAGGTCGCTCTCACAGTGAAGGTCGCTCTCACAGGGAAGGTCGCTCTCACAGGGAAGGTCGCTCTCACAGTGAAGGTCGCTCTCACAGTGAAGGTCGCTCTCACAGGGAAGGTCGCTCTCACAGTGAAGGTCGCTCTCACAGTGAAGGTCGCTCTCACAGTGAAGGTCGCTCTCACAGTGAAGGTCGCTCTCACAGTGAAGGTCGCTCTCACAGTGAAGGTCGCTCTCACAGTGAAGGTCGCTCTCACAGTGAAGGTCGCTCTCACAGTGAAGGTCGCTCTCACAGGGAAGGTCGCTCTCACAGTGAAGGTCGCTCTCACAGTGAAGGTCGCTCTCACAGGGAAGGTCACACACAGGGAAGGTCGCTTTCTTACAGGGTCAAATTATACGGTTAAATTTAATAATTTCAATATACAACCCGCCCAATATACAACACAGAGAACAACCTTGAGACTGGCAAACCCTATATCCTATATACCTATATCCCTATATCAACCTCCTTGTTGATCAGTCCAGCAACCAGGAGGCCTGGTCGACGACCGGGCCGCGGGGACGCTAAGCTCCGGAAGCACCTCAAGGTAAGGTAACCTCAAGGTAAGGTAAGGTATACCTGATACAACCTTCCTTGGAGACTTCAACCTGTCCAGTCTAAGACTAAGAAACAATAATATTATACCTGGAAATGTATCTGGAAATAACCAATCGCAGGTCAGAGAACTATTTACATTCTGGGATCAATTTTCATTCAAGCAGCAGGTTACAGAACTAGGGACGAAAATATTGTAGATCTGATCTCCACAAACAATGAAGACATAATCAGGGACACTCAGATACCACACACTCAGATCACACGTTCATTGAAGTGCAACCTAATATCAATACGGATAAATAGACCTACAAAAAGATCAAGCGAGAGAAGTTATTCAATAAATTCAAGTTTAATAATAAAAGGACAGATTGGGGGAAAATAATCAGGGAACCTACAAACATCCAATGGGAACTGTTCTGGTTGATACCTGGTTGATGGGGTTCTGGGAGTTCTTCTACTCCCCAAGCCCGGCCCGAGGCCAGGCTCGACTTGTGAGAGTTTGGTCCACCAGGCTGTTGCTTGGAGCGGCCCGCAGGCCCACATACCCACCACAGCCCGGTTGGTCCGGCACTCCTTGGAGCTAAGTCATAAAAATCCCGCACAAGGAATAGAACAACTGACTTGTTCAGATAATAACAGACACAACATATATCTGACAACATATATTGTCAGATATGACAACAAAGCATATAAAGTTTGTCTAAAACGTTTTTTTACGGAAAGTCAGAAAGAGGACCAAAGTTGAAAGAATTCACATAACCAAGCAAATATTGTGTCAGCCAGAAAAATGATCGGATGGATTACGAGAACTCTCAAATCCAGGGATCCCATCACGATGGTTGTACTCTTCAAGTCACTTGTGCTGTTCCGTCTTGAGTACTGCTCAGTACTCACTTCCCCTTTCAGAGCAGGAGAGATTGCTGAAATAGAGGGAATACAGAGAACATATACGGCACGCATAGACGCGATAAAGCACCTAAATTATTGGGATCGTCTCAAAGCTCTCCAAATGTACTCACTAGAAAGGAGACGAGAGAGATACCAAATAATATACACGTGGAAAATACTAGAGGGACAGGTCCCAAATCTCCACAGTAAAATAACAACGTACTGGAGTGAACGATATGGAAGAAAATGCAGAATAGAACCAGTGAAGAGCAGAGGTGCCATAGGCACAATCAGAGAACACTGTATAAACATGAAAGGTCCATAGTTAGTTACAAACCCGTCCTCCTACAAATTCCATCGCTTTTCTCTGTATGCGCTAAAGCCAGATATCGACGTAATTCAAAATGGAAATTTATTTTCCCATTCAATTTTGGATTTTTTTTTCCAAAAACAGCAAGTTCAGGGTCACCTGGTAGGGTAGGAGGACAGAAAGTTCTCCTAAGGTTTCAAAACGTCACGAAAACTGTTAATTAAAAGGTTTCTCTCCCAATCTAACAGCCTAAGCCAGAGGACCTAAAACGGAAAACGGGACAGTACGTCACTTTCGTGAACCGATTTCATTTTGAATTACGTCGATTTTTAGCCTGAAAAAAGCTTACGAGTGAAAAGCGACGTAATATGTAAGAGGAAGGGTTGGAACACCATCCTCCCTGCGAGTATCAGAAATATTGCCGGAACAAAAGTGACAATCTTCAAATGAAAACTTGACAGTTTCCTTAGTGTCGGACCAGCCGGGCTGTAGTTGATACGTGGGCCTGTTGGTCCTCGCGGCCCCGTCTCCTTCCAGCCCGTCCTCGTAAGGTTTCCCAACGTCAAGAAACTGTCGTACTAAGGTCGTCCTAACCTACCAGAGGACCCAAAACAGAAAACGGGACAGTACGTCACTTCCGCGAGCCCCTACAATTTTCTAGGAAGACAATTCTTGGCCCTAGGAAGAGTATACGTCAAAATGCGACGTTCTATTAGGAGGACGGGTTGCCCCTTCAGTCCCGTCTCAACTGACCCGGGACAGACTGACAGGTTCAGGTGGACTCGGTCCCTCCGCGATCCAGTCTCTATCCTGGTTTACTGGTTAACGACTCGGTCGATCAGACTGCTGCTCACAGTTCGACGTAGGAACCAAAGCTCCCCTGATCAGGTACCCTGTGGAGATATGTTCTCAGCTTCTCTTTGGAATTCAGTTAGTGGTTTGTGCGTAATTTCCATATCATTTAAGGGAAGGGTATTTCAAGCGTAGGTTGAACATATATATGAGAGAGACTGCGTGGTTATAAATAGGAGCTGCCTCGTACGGGCCAATAGGCCTTCTGCAGTTACCTTCATTCTAATGTTTTTATGTTCTTGTTAATGTGTTGGTCTTCACCTCACGAGTATAGAAGGTCCTCTTAGGCACCATCCCAGGCGCCGGCGAGAAACATTGGGCAGAGTTTCTTTCACCCTATGCCCCTGTTACCTAGCAGTAAATAGGTACCTGGGTGTTAGTCAGCTGTCACGGGCTGCTTTCTGGGGGTGGAGGCCTGGTCGAAGACCGGGCCGCGGGGACACTAAAGCCCCGAAATCATCTCAAGATAATCTCAAGATAAACCACCAGCCGCGTCCCTACTGTTGTCAGGGCTGTTTTATTTCTCTTACAAGGTTGAGTAAACTTGTATATGAAGCAGGCAAGTTACATGGCGTGTTGACCAGACCACACACTAGAAATTGAAGGGACGACGACGTTTCGGTCCGTCCTGGACCATTCACAATCGACTTGAGAATGGTCCAGGACGGACCGAAACGTCGTCGTCCCTTCAATTTCTAGTGTGTGATCTGGTCAACATACTTCAGCCACGTTATTGTGACTCATCGCCTGCTTACATGACGTGTGGTAACATGTAACAGGTGGCGCACACTTGCATGTTATGAACACGTTCTCAGCGCACGCCTGCGTTGGGTTTTTAAAATGGAAATCATGCACGCTTGTTCGACGGAATTCAGAAGGACTACGAGTGCTTAATTGTGTCGTTGCACGCGATTGTGTGTGTGTAATCACCTAGTTGTACTCACCTAGTTATGCTCACCTAGTTGTGCTTGTGGGGTTGAGTTCTGGCTCTTTGGTCCCGCCTCTCGACTCAACTGGTCAGATTCTGGTCTCTGACACTGAAAAAAGCTCTTTATAAAGTCTCTGTGGCTCATTTGGGTACTAGGTTTCCACTTCCCCTTTGTTCGTGTTCCACCCGTGCTTAAGAGTTTGTCTTGTCCACCCTGTCAATTCCCCTGAGAATTTTGTAGATAACTATCATGTCTCCTATTACTCTTCTGTCTTCCAGGGATGTGAGGTTCAGCTCCTTTAGCCTTTCCTCGTAGCTCATACCTCTCAGTTCCGGGACGAGTCTGGTGGCATACCGCTGAATCTTCTCTAACTTTGCCTTGTGTTTAACTAGGTATGGCCTCCAAGCTGGCACTGAATATTCCAGGATTGGTCTGACATAAGTGGTATACATTGTGTGTACTCACCTAATTGTGATTGCGGAGGTTGAGCTCTGGCTCTTTGGTCCCGCCTCTCAACTGTCAATCAACTAATGTACAGGTTCCTGAGCCTACTGGGCTCTATTATATCTACACATGAAGCTGGAAGTGTGTGTGTGTGTGTGTGTGTATTTACTAGTTGTATTTATTATGCCACATACCCATGTACGTATGTATGCACCCCTGTATGTGTGTACCTGTACCTGTGTTTACATTTGTAAATGTGTACCTGTGGGAACCCATATATGAATGTACCTATGTGTACCCATGTATGTGTACCCTGGTAAGGAATGTTGTTGTGGAGTGGGACGCCTCCCCCCCCCCCACACACACACGCCCCTCTCTGCCCCTCCGCGGCCCCAACACCCCCCCCCTCCCTCCCCGGCCCCCCCTACCCCCCCTGGTGCTGACGATCAATACTGCTTGTCGGCAAGCGAGGAAAATGACACCCTTGTGTGATCCCTTTGGCCACACCTCAGCTTGCGTTCTCATTGACGGAGTGGGGCCACCACCCCTCCAGTCAGCGGCAGGTGTCTTGGTGTGATGTGTGCCAGGTGGCACCCCCGTGCCACCTGTGTATTAAAGAGGAGCTGGCATGCACAGAGCTCCTGAGTTCGACCAATGAGGTGGTAGAAGTACTTGGAATCAAGGTAGAAAATGTAAATCTGTTTATTATTATAATGTACAAACCGCCAGATGCAACAGTTGAGGAATTCACTGAACAGATCCACAAAATAGAGAATACCCTTGATAACCCAGCAAACCCAGTACCAGATATTATCTTTCTTGGACACTTCAATCTACCCAGTTTAAAATGGAGAATAGTAAACAATAACATTATGGCAGGAAGTCAACCTGGAAATAACCAACCACAGGTCAGAGAACTAGTGAGATTCTGTGATAAATTCTGAACCAACTAGGAACGAAAACACGCTGGACCTGATATTCACGAACAATGATGAGCTAATCAGAGACATTACAATCTCGGATACTACCTACCCAAACCACAAGCTCATTGAAGTGTAAACTAACATTAATAACATCAATATGGCTAAGAGAAGCAACAAGCGAGAAGAGTTATTCAATCAGTTAAATTTCAACAATAAGAGGATCGACTGGGAGAAAATATATGTAGACCTTGCAAACATTCAATAGGAGACGGTCTTAAGCGACAAAACTCCCACACAGGGAACAGTTCAACTGACAGCTGAAGCTTACAAGGTGTGCCTGAAGCACGTGCCTGTGAGGAGGGGCATGAAGAGGACCACTCTAGAAAGAGAACGCAGAAGACTGTACAGGAGAAGGACAAAAATAACTGAAATATTTAAACAGACACAACTATCACAAGCAAGGAAAATATATCTAAACAGGAAGATCGAAGAAATGAACAAACGTTGAAGCGATCATACGAGTCTGAGGAAATAGAGTTGGAACAGAAAGCTATTCAAGAGATAAAAAAAAAGTTCTAAATATTTTTTTTCACATTTGTAAATCGAAATAAAAAAACTCCAACAGTGTTGGACCTTTACTTACAACTGAAGGTTCGTACAAAGAGGACAACATAGAAATTCTAAAAGGCCAGTATGAGGTTATGTTTAGCACCCCAATAAACAACATGAAAGTTGAGGATCCAGACAGTTTCTTGGTGAATGATATCCAATCTCCAGATAATATAACCGATATTAACACGAACTCAGAAGAATTTGAAAGAAAAATTGACAATATGCCTATGCACTCAGCCCCTGATCCTGACTCATGGAATTCAATATTCATAAAAAAATGTAAAGTACCAGTAGCGCGAGCACTCAGCGTAATATGGAGAAAGAGCCTGGATACAGGGGAGATACCAGCAGCACTTAAATCTGCAGATATTGCTCCTCTGCACAAGGGGGGTAGTAAAGCTTGCGGAAAAAAATTGTAGACCAGTTGCACTAACATCACACATAATTAAAGTTTTAAAAGAGTGATTAGGAATCAAATTTCCAGTTTTATGGAAAATAAAGCACTTCTCATCCTAAGACAACATGGATTTAGAGCGGGAAGATCCTGTCTGTCACAGTTGCTCAACCACTATGACAGAATTACAGAAGCTTTAGAGGAAGAGGAAAAGCAAAATGCAGATGTTGTATACACAGATTTTGCAAAGGCATTCGACAAATGTGACCATGGAGTGATTGCCCATAAAATGAGATCAATAGGAATAATGGGTAAAGTGGGGCGTTGGATATTCAACTTTCTGTCAAACAGAATGCAGAGAGTGACGGTCAATCAAGTAAGATAAAGCCCAAGTGCAGTGAAAAGAACTGTACCCCAGGGCACAGTCCTTGCACCACTGCTATTTCTCATTCTTATCTCTGGTATAGACAAAAATACTAGTCACAGCATCGTGTCATCCTTTGCAAATGATACAAAAATCAGTATAAAAATTGCCACTGTAGAAGAAACACTGAAACCTTCAGGCAGATATTAATAAAGTCTTCGATTGTGCAACTGAAAATAACATGACGTTTAACGTTGACAAGTTCCTGGTACTTAGATATGGTGGAAACGAGGAATTAAACGAAACACAGTGTGCAGGACACAATCAGACCGTTCGTTCAGCGTTTAAATCCAGAGACCCACAGCAATGCTAACACTATTTAAATCTCTGATGCTGTCCCGTCTTAAGTATTGCTCGGTACTCACTTCCCTTTCAGAGCAGGAGAGATCTCTGAATTAGAGGGAATACAGAGAACATATACGGCACTCATGGAGACGATAAAACATCTAAATTATTGGGACCGTCTCAAAGCCCTGAAAATATACTTTTTTGAAAGGAGACGAGAAAGGTATCAAACAATATATACATGGAAGGTACTGGAGGTCCAAGTCCCAAATCTGAAATGTAGAATAGAACCAGTGAGGATTAGAGGTGCCATAGACACAATCAGAGAACACTGAACATCAGAGGTCCACAGCTGTTCAACATCCTCCCAGCAAACATTAGAAATATTGCCGGAAAATAGGTGAATGTATTCAAGAGGCACTTGGACAGGTTCTTACATGAAGTGTCGGACCAACCGGACAGTAGTGGATATGTAAACCTGCTGGCCGCTCTATGCAACAGCCTGTTGGACCAAGTGATAACTTGGTCCAACAGGCTGGCCTCAGGTTAAACCTGGCCTCAGGCGGGGTTCGGGGAGTAGGAGAACTCCCGAAACCCTCTCTGATCCAGGTAACGACGTACTATGGCCATCGTTGGGTCGTTTAGCTGCTCATATTGTGCTCTCTCCGATAATAGTAAGCACTTTAGTGTCAGAAAAACCTGGGCTTCAGTAGAACCCCATGTTGCACTGCTGTGACCGTGTCGTGGTCTAGGGCGCTAGCTTGGCAGTACCAAGTGAGCGGGTTCAAATCCTCCTGCTTGATGGGTTCTGAGAGTGTTTCTACTCCCCCAAACCCGGCCCTCAGCCAGGCTTGACTTGTTTGAGTTTGGTCCACCAGGCTGTTGCTTAGAGCGGTCTGCAGGCCCACATATACACCACAGCCCGGTTGGTCCGGCACTCCTTAAAGAAAACTATCTAGTTTTCTCTTGAAGATGTCCACGGTTGTTCCGGCAATATTTCTTATGCTCGCTGGGAGGACGTTGAACAACCGTTCAACCGGGGAACAACCGGGGAGCCGGTCGGCCGAGCGGACAGCACGCTGGATTTGTGATGCTGTGGTCCCGTGTTCGATCCCAGGCGCCGGCGAGAAACAATGGGCAGAGTTTCTTTCACCCTGTGCCCCTGTTACCTAGCAGTAAAATAGGTACCTGGGTGTTAGCTGTCACGGGCTGCTTCCTGGGGGTGGAGGCCTGGTCGAGGACCGGGCCGCGGGGACACTAAAAAGCCCCGAAATCATCTCAAGATAACCTCAAGATAACCGTGGACCTCTGATGTTTATAGTGTTCTCTGACTATGCCTATGTGCATATATGTGCATATACGGCACGTGTCTATGCGCGCCGTGTATGTTCTCTGTATTCTCTCTATTTCAGCAATCTCTCCTGCTCTGAAGGGGGAAGTAAGTACTGAGCAGTACTCAAGACGGGACAACACAAGTGACTTGAAGAGTACAACCGTTGTGATGGGATCCCTGGATTTGAAAGTTCTCGTAATCCATCCGATCATTTTTCTGGCTGACACAATATTTGCTTGGTTATGCTCCTTCCTAAACGTTAGGTCGTGAGACATCATTATTCCCAAATCCTTTACATGTTGCTTTCCTACCAGGGGCACATTTGATCGTGTTTTGTACTCTGTATTATGTTTAAGGTCCTCATTTTTACCGTACCTGAGTACCTGGAATTTATCACTGTTAAACATCATGTTATTTTCTGATGCCCAGTCGAAAACTTTGTTAATATCAGCTTGAAGTTTTTCAATGCCCTCAGCCGAGGTAATTTTCATACTGATTTTTGTGTCATCTGCAAAAGATGATACGAAGCTGTGACTTGTATTTTTGTCTATATCTGATATGAGAATAAGGAAAAGCAGTGGTGCAAGGACTGTACCCTGAGGTACAGAGGTACAGAGCTTTTAACTGCGCTTGGACTCGATTTTATTTGGTTCACTGTTACTCTCTGTGTTCTGTTTTACAGGAAATTGAGTATCCTCCTCATGGCTCCGGGAGATTTTCTCATTGATACATCACCCTGGCTGAGGATCTGTGCACATGATGCACAAGACAGCAACTCCGCTCTATCGTGCACAACCTTTGCACATTTCAAGGTAGTGTGAACTCCACAACTCTTACATACTTCGAACTTCTGAAGAAGAAAAAGACTTAAGAGTAGACATAACTAGAGCTCTTAACACCAGAAACACTTATGAGAGTAGTAAGGGCACTATATTCCATACTAGGAAACTTCTGATTATCGGTAAGGAACTTGGACAAAGATCCCTTCAGAGCACTTCACACATTCCTGGTGAGACCTCTTATTGAGTATGCTGCCCAGCATGGAACTCCTACCCGAAAAAGCACAAAACGAAATTAGAAAAGGACCAAAAATATCAAACAAGGCTTGTTCCTGAGCTAATGGAACCGAGCTATGAAGAAAGACTGAGGGAACTGGAGCTCACTACACTTCAGGCAAAAAAGAATAGGGCAGACATGATAACGAGTGACAAAGTAGATATAGAAGTCTCTGTCTGTCTGTCTGTCTGTCTGTCTGTCTGTCTGTCTGTCTGTCTGTCTGTCTGTCTGTCTGTCTGTCTGTCTGTCTGTCTGTCTCTCTCTCTCTCTCTCTCTCTCTCTCTCTCTCTCTCTCTCTCACTCTCTCTGAAGACTTTCTACCCACCTCTCTGACACAGCTCCGGTCCGGGATGTCATTAATCATAAAACCGCATAATATCAACTGAACAAGTATGCCAAGGCACCGTTTTTTTGTCATCCTCTGTACCGCCTGCTCCTACCGTCGTCCACCGCTCTCCTGCTTGATGAGTTACTTCAGGTCCGGGGTAAGACGAAGCGAGTGGGGACTGCGAGCCAGGATTAAGTGACGTTCTTATATCTTGAGACTTTTCCCACACTCATGATCAAAATAAAAAGCATCCCTCATCACTGGTTCTTCACTTAAATACTATGGACCAACACCGATCATGACAAGGAACTAGTGAGATACCAATACGAAGCCATGTTTAGCCAACCTGTTCTCAAGATTTGAAACCATTCATCCTCCTAACCTAACCAGAAACACATGAACCCAAGCAACCCACCTAACCTATCGAGCTGATGGACAGAAAACGAGGATATTTGCGAGATCTTACATTTCATTGCAGTTGGTATGCTGATTACCAAAACGTATAAAAAGGCGACCTATATGTAGAGAGGACGGGATGGTTTAGCAACCCTGGTAGACTGTATAAAAGTTGAACATCGTGACAGCTTCTTCATGAACGATACATTAAAGTCTGAATATTGAAAATAAGTATAAATCTATCAGTCCTTCGAAAAGTTATTGACAACATTGCCATTTGCAATACCAGTAGGTCGGACGTCCTGTGTAATATGGAGACTTATACATGACGTATTGTGTAACATGGAGACTTGTACATCACGTCCAGTGTAACATGGAGACTTATACATGGCGTCCTGTGTAACATGGAGACTTATACATGACGTATTGTGTAACATGGAGACTTATACATGACGTCCTGTGTAACATGGAGACTTATACATCACGTCCAGTGTAACATGGAGACATAGATATTGATGAGATACCAGAGCAGTCCGTTCTTAGTTCTCTAATTTTTCTGACGATGATCCTGGGATGAACGTTAGTCCATAGTTACGGACTGGGAGGATGCTGGGTGCCACAGACTAGGTGGATGCTGGGGCCACGGTCTGGGAGGATGCTGGGTGCCACGGTCTGGGAGGATGCTGGGTGCCACGGTCTGGGAGGATGCTGGGGGCCACGGTCTGGGAGGATGCTGGGGGCCACGGTCTGGGAGGATGCTGGGTGCCACGGTCTGGGAGGATGCTGGGGGCCACGGTCTGGGAGGATGCTGGGGGCCACGGTCTGGGAGGATGCTGGGGGCCACGGTCTGGGTGGATGCTGGGGGCCACGGTCTGGGTGGATGCTGGGTGCCACAGACTAGGTGGATGCTGGGGCCACGGTCTGGGAGGATGCTGGGTGCCACGGTCTGGGAGGATGCTGGGGGCCACGGTCTGGGAGGATGCTGGGGGCCACGGTCTGGGTGGATGCTGGGGGCCACGGTCTGGGTGGATGCTGGGTGCCACAGACTAGGTGGATGCTGGGGCCACGGTCTGGGAGGATGCTGGGTGCCACGGTCTGGGAGGATGCTGGGTGCCACGGTCTGGGAGGATGCTGGGTGCCACGGTCTGGGAGGATGCTGGGTGCCACGGTCTGGGAGGATGCTGGGTGCCACAGACTAGGTGGATGCTGGGGCCACGGTCTGGGAGGATGCTGGGTGCCACGGTCTGGGAGGATGCTGGGTGCCACGGTCTGGGAGGATGCTGGGTGCCACAGACTAGGTGGATGCTGGGGGCCACGGTCTGGGAGGATGCTGGGTGCCACGGTCTGGGAGGATGCTGGGGGCCACGGTCTGGGAGGATGCTGGGTGCCACGGTCTGGGAGGATGCTGGGGGCCACGGTCTGGGAGGATGCTGGGGGCCACGGTCTGGGAGGATGCTGGGGGCCACGGTCTGGGAGTGGGCGGGGGCGTCGTTCACAAGAGACGCCCAGAGACCGTGTGGGCGGGGGCGTCGTTCACAAGAGATGCCCAGAGACCGTGTGGGCGGGGGCGTCGCTCACAAGAGACGCCCAGAGACCGTGTGGGCGGGGGCGTCGCTCACAAGAGACGCAAAGAGACCGTGTGGGCGGGGGCGTCGTTCACAAGAGACGCCCAGAGACCGTGTGGGCGGGGGAGTCGCTCACAAGAGACGCCCAGAGACCGTGTGGGCGGGGGCGTCGCTCACAAGAGACGCCCAGAGACCGTGTGGGCGAGGGCGTCGTTCACAAGAGACGCCCAGAGACCGTGTGGGCGGGGGCGTCGTTCACAAGAGACGCCCAGAGACCGTGTGGGCGGGGGCGTCGTTCACAAGATCAACACTGCCAAAAATGGCTTCAGGCTCCACCCTGACTGATTCACATGTACCCACCCTACTTCCTGTGTTTATTTTACTACGTTGACAGCAAGCCCAAGTGTTGACCCTGAAATACACACACACACACACACTGCCACCTCGGTAAAGACTGCTTGGGGAATGGCGGGATGGTTGAATATGAGCAAAATATTCAGCAAAGCTGCATGTTGTGAAACGAAAAGCTTCTGTGAAAGTTTTCACATCATCTGAAACGAAAGGTGTGTTGTGCTCTGAGACCAGGCATATATCCCAATAGTTGGGGTGACAAGCCTGGCCTCACGCCGGGCTTGGGGAGTAGAACTCCCAGAACCCCATCAAGCAGGTATCAACCAGACAGTTATCCTTATATACGACACACAGTTTGTTAAGGACAATGCGTACAGTTTTTGCTCTTAATTTTGCATAAGAAAATTGAGTTTGCGTTCTTTATGTTGCTGATGGCTTGTTGCTTTCCTATCTGCTCCTGGATTTGATTTAATTCTTGCAGCTTTTGTCGCTGGCGAGTTGTATAGAAGGGTGATCACCACATTTAGCATCTCCGTTTTGATTATCAGCACGTCCACCATACTGTTTGTGGCGTTCAGCAGCTCAGTGCAGATGTGTGTGTGTGTGTGTGTGTGTGTGTGTGTGTGTGTGTGTGTGTGTGTGTGTGTGTGTGTGTGTGTGTGTGTGTGTGTGTGTGTGATGTACCGGCTGACCCCGCCCTGTTGCCTGTGTTTCCTGTCACAGCTGTCAAAACTGAATTCTGGTATCCATATCTCACTAAGTAATGCTTTATGTTTCAGTTAAAGCTGCAATCATTACACTCGCCTTATTTAGGATCACAGTTATAAAACAGAGTTTGTTTTGCCTGTTACGAAACCCTGTATGTTAACATATACCAATGACGTTCTCGTCTTTCTGGAAGTGCTGGGTGTTTTAGGTGTTTTAGTTCGTGTTTATATATGTAGCCTCGTTGAAAAGCAGAGATACAACTGACACGCTGAGAGACAATTCTACCAACATTAAGGGGTTCCTGCAACTTCAATAATAAACAGATAAACTGGGAGCAAATAAACCAGGACTTCACAGAAATAAGCTGGGAAGAACAGCTAGAAAATGCAAACCTGAACCAGTGCCTGGAAAAAATAAGCTCAGTAGCACTAGAAATATGTTCAAACCGCATACCCCTAAGAAAAAAGAGAAAGAGATGCAGATTGGAACGGGAACGTCGTTCCCTATATAGGCGAAGAAAACGAATCGCGGAACAACTTGAGAGTCGCACCCTATCTCAAGAACGACGAAGAAGGTTAGGTAGAGAAATAGAAACAATTGAACTCAAGAATCATACAAAACCCAGGAGAGGCAAAGAGAGCAAAAGGCCATCAGTGAAATAGAGAAAAATCCGAAATATTTGTTCTCCTATGCAAAATCAATATAAAAAAACACATCTAGTATCGGGCCCCTGCGAAAGGGAGATGGAACTTTCACCGATGACAACAAAGAAATGAGCGAGTTACTGAGGAAGCAGTACGACTCTGTTTTCAGCGAGCCACTAAACGCACTGAAGATTGATAACCTAAATGAATTTTTCATGGACATGATACTAACATCAAATCATATATACATCCGACGTCACCGTATCCCCACTGGATTTTGAAGAAGCCATAAACAGTATGCCTATGCACTCTGCACCAGGCCCGGATTCTTGGAACCCCATATTCATCAACAACTGTAAAAGAAACACTATCGCAGGCCCTTCACATTCTTTGGAGACAAAGCCTAGATACTGGCGTTATCCCTGACATACTAAAAACAGCAGAGATAGCACCACTCCATAAAGGAGGAAATAAGGCAGAGGCAAAAAATTACAGACCGATAGCACTAACATCACAAAACATAAAAAACTTTGAGAGAGTGCGAAGAAGTAAGATCACAGAATACATGGTATCACAGCATCTCCATAACCCCGGACAATATGGTTTCAGAACAGTGTAACACTGTAAAAGTGTTTGGTTTAGGTTAATACATACATAGAGTACATGAGTCACAGACAAGGATCGGAGAGGCGCCAGTTGTCTGCCTGAGATCTCACACCTCTAACCGTTAACGACCCCAAGTGACCTGAGGTCAGATCATGAGAATTTCACCTTGCTTCCGCTAAGCTCTTAATTGGAGCCGGGTAGCCTTCAAACATGCCTACGTTTAAGGAGTGGCTTGGTAGAGTGCCGGAGGCTATCTACTTATGGGCGGAGTTAGCTACTAGGTTCCCCAATATAAACTCGGAGAGCTATCGAGCATGAAGCAATAGGAGACCGGCCAGCGGAGCAGAGCAGAGGCCAGCCGTCGAGATAGGCCGTCACCAGACGGGGGGTGACGCTGCCTGAAAATTGCAGACCCCCCCCCTCTCTATTCAACTTAGACTCAGTCCTCGGTGAGTGAACATTTAGGTGACTTGGTCGTGTTTACATATGTTGTGTGATGATCAGGGGCAGTCAAGTTGTAGGGTTCTCGAATTCTTGGATGATGACTCACTTTGCATATTAAACTGGAACATTTTAATTGAATTGCTAAATTATGATACTTCATGTGAAATATAATTATGAATTTATTATTTAAATTGTGTTTAACTTTGTTCCCTAGAGCTTTGAGTTGAGGTGAGAAAGCCTCGGTGATTACTGGTTTCATGATTTAACGAGTACATGTTTGGAGTTGATACATGGTACAGAGGGAACATACTAATAATGAACTCATGATAACATCTTTGAGAATTTTGTGATACAGGCAAGTTCCATTCCTTGTCTTGTGTGTAATGATCATGAATGGATGGTGGCAGCATTTCGTCTTCTACTATCTACTTCTACTATCTACTCTTCTACTTCTACCTATCTATTCCTCTCCCTCCACCCCTCTCTAAACTTTCACTTTCAACTAATGACCCTCCTCGCTCCTCCCACCTCTCTGCCTCTCACCCCAAGCCCTCACTAATTACTTCACTATTCATTTCTTTCCTTTCGTTTTCTCTTATACGTTTGTGGCAATGATTCTGTATTCTAGAGTTCTCTCTAGAGTTTCGGGTAGCTGATCCAGTTACGGCGCCTTGTAGTTTTAGCACCTAGGTAGTCAAATACCTAGGTTTACAAGGTGTTGAACGAGAGAGGCTGCCTTAGGAACTCTGGAGGTGCTCTAGAATAGTTAGCTAACTGGGGACGGGATAACGGACTAGAGAGAGCTGTTTCCCCCGGCCTCGTTAGTTAACTGGGGGGTGGAATAATGGACAAGATAGAGCTATTTCCCCCACCCCCCCGTTACAATGTTGGCAGCGGTGTTGAACAATGTTGTAGGTAGTTGGTGTTCTTTTAACATTGTTCAGTCCCACGTGTCTTTTTGCCGCTCAGGCGCTATCAGGGAGATCTTGACAGGTGTTTTACTTTCGCGATTTAGCGAGTTTTCAGGTTAGGAGATAGTGATTATCTGGTGTTGTGGTTTAGTGATTTTGTGAGTTTTGTGGTATTCAGGGAATGTTCACCAGAACTTGCGTGTGTAGTGATTTATGTTAGTAATAAGATTTTGGTGATTTGGGAACTTAGCGGTTGGTGGGTAGGGGAGGTCACCTGAGTGTGACAGGTGACCTCGCATGTCCCAGGGGGACACCCAGCCACCGCTGGTCTCCAGGTCAGTGGGGAGTGGCAGGTGTAGTTCTTAAGTAGTTAAGTGTGGTTCTGCTCAGATTATTGCGATCGACTGTTTTACTCCATTTGAACGCAATAACCCGAGGTGTACTGGTCTTGTACAGCATGCTAGGGGGAGGCTTAGTATGTCAGTAGACTTCACGTTGGGGACGCTCGACGTTAGATAGTCTGGTCACAGGGGTGGCAACAGTTTGGAGTTGTTGACCGGCGGAGAAGCTAGGAAAACACTCTGGGTCACGTAGGTGGCTGTAGGTTAAGGGTGGGAGTAACGGTTAATTAAGTACTTAAGATTAAGAACGGTACAGTTAAGTTTAGGCTAGTGTTTTGTCTATTAGTGTTGATTTTTTTTGTGACAAGTTAAAAGGAGTGACGACCTTATTCTCTTTTTTCTAACTTTCCTCTGTTACTGTTTTATGTTCCACCAAGTCAATATCATTCAGTGTTAATTGGATTATTAAAATTTAAGTGTAGTTGTTGCCAGGAGGAGAGCTTATAATTGGACTGTGTGAACCCTATACAAACTACAGGGTCACACAACAAGATGGAACACGGGTATTGTCGCCTTTATGTTCATCCACAGGTGGGAGCCAGAGGAGAGGCGCGACGCATATACAAAAGAGGGAGACGGCTGCTGTGTACCATACGCAGGGCGTTTATCACCACCTCGACGACCAGCCCCCCTACCTGGAGGTCATGGCTCCACCACCACCACCACCCCAGGGGACCCCAGGACGGACGGAACCCCAGTGGTCCCCAGGTCGTTCTGCAGACGACCCCAGACGACCCAGTAAAGATGGAAGAGGAGCAACAACGACTCCAGTCTGTCCCACCAACATCGGTCTACCCAGGATGGACCCCAGGACGGACAGACCCCAATGGACCCCAGGTCGCTTGTCAAAGACCCATGGGAGGAGGAAGAGAGAAGAAAGAAGAGAGAAGAAAGAAGAGAGAAGAAGGAAGAGAGAAGAAAGAAGAAAGAAGAAGATAAGACAAGCTGAGTGAGACACGATGCCTCGTGTCCCTTGCTGGTATCAGCATCATTGCATGGAGCGTAATTGCAAGACAGGATCGTTTGCCTTAACTGGCCGCCCCTCCTACAAGCATGTTGCTCTGTTGAGTGATTCTTCCTGTGTCATGCGGACTTGATGTGGCTGTCAGAAGTAGCTCTCTGAAGGAGGCGTGCTGGAGCAACAGGGAGGAAGAAGAGTAGGATGGGATTTCTACTGTTGGCAACTATATGAAGGTCTCGAAACTTGTAGTCCCTATAGCTGTGAAGAACCCCAATATACGTCTCTCATGGTGACTGACGTAGGGCCAATTACAGATCAGCTGGGACAACCGAATTCCACGGTCCTGTGCGCAGTTCAAGTAGTAACGGCTTTCGGGTTGACCAAGTGTTGTTGTGCGTTAACGACGGAGAAGCGACGGAGGCAGTTGTGTTGAAGAAATGTGGTACAGGATTATCTACAAGACCAAGCAGTGACGTCGCCCAGCCAGAGACAATGGACGTCTGTCTACATATTTCATTTTTTAGAGTAGGATGATGTATATTTGTTTAGCTAGGATGTATTCTTTTCGTTAATAAAGTTGTCGCACACAGCTAGCTTGCTTTAGCAGTGTTGCAAAAACTTTATTTTCGGGGAGAAGGGGAGATGTAACACTGTAAAAGTGTTTGGTTTAGGTTAATACATACATAGAGTACATGAGTCACAGACAAGGATCGGAGAGGCGCCAGTTGTCTGCCTGAGATCTCACACCTCTAACCGTTAACGACCCCAAGTGACCTGAGGTCAGATCATGAGAATTTCACCTTGCTTCCGCTAAGCTCTTAATTGGAGCCGGGTAGCCTTCAAACATGCCGACGTTTAAGGAGTGGCTTGGTAGAGTGCCGGAGGCTATCTACTTATGGGCGGAGTTAGCTACTAGGTTCCCCAATATAAACTCGGAGAGCTATCGAGCATGAAGCAATAGGAGACCGGCCAGCGGAGCAGAGCAGAGGCCAGCCGTCGAGATAGGCCGTCACCAGACGGGGGGTGACGCTGCCTGAAAATTGCAGACCCCCCCCCTCTCTATTCAACTTAGACTCAGTCCTCGGTGAGTGAACATTTAGGTGACTTGGTCGTGTTTACATATGTTGTGTGATGATCAGGGGCAGTCAAGTTGTAGGGTTCTCGAATTCTTGGATGATGACTCACTTTGCATATTAAACTGGAACATTTTAATTGAATTGCTAAATTATGATACTTCATGTGAAATATAATTATGAATTTATTATTTAAATTGTGTTTAACTTTGTTCCCTAGAGCTTTGAGTTGAGGTGAGAAAGCCTCGGTGATTACTGGTTTCATGATTTAACGAGTACATGTTTGGAGTTGATACATGGTACAGAGGGAACATACTAATAATGAACTCATGATAACATCTTTGAGAATTTTGTGATACAGGCAAGTTCCATTCCTTGTCTTGTGTGTAATGATCATGAATGGATGGTGGCAGCATTTCGTCTTCTACTATCTACTTCTACTATCTACTCTTCTACTTCTACCTATCTATTCCTCTCCCTCCACCCCTCTCTAAACTTTCACTTTCAACTAATGACCCTCCTCGCTCCTCCCACCTCTCTGCCTCTCACCCCAAGCCCTCACTAATTACTTCACTATTCATTTCTTTCCTTTCGTTTTCTCTTATACGTTTGTGGCAATGATTCTGTATTCTAGAGTTCTCTCTAGAGTTTCGGGTAGCTGATCCAGTTACGGCGCCTTGTAGTTTTAGCACCTAGGTAGTCAAATACCTAGGTTTACAAGGTGTTGAACGAGAGAGGCTGCCTTAGGAACTCTGGAGGTGCTCTAGAATAGTTAGCTAACTGGGGACGGGATAACGGACTAGAGAGAGCTGTTTCCCCCGGCCTCGTTAGTTAACTGGGGGGTGGAATAATGGACAAGATAGAGCTATTTCCCCCACCCCCCCCGTTACAACAGGGCGCTCTTGCCTGTCACAGTTGCTGGACCACTATGACATGGCATTTAGATGCCATGGAAGAAAAACAAAACGCTGATGTAATTTACACAGATTTCGCAAAAGCCTTTGACAAATGTGACCATGGTGTTATTGCACATAAAATGCGTTCAAAAGGAATTACCGGGAAAATAGGCAGATGGATTTACAATTTCCTGACTAACAGAACCCAATGTGTAATAGTCAACAAAATAAAATCCAGCCCATCAACCGTGAAGAGCTCAGTCCCCCAGGGTACTGTGCTTGCTCCAGTACTTTTTCTCATCCTCATATCGGACATAGACAAGAACACAACCTATAGCACTGTATCATCCTTTGCAGATGACACTAGGATTTTCATGAGAGTAGGCAACATAGAGGACACGGCAAACCTCCAATCAGATGTAGATCAGTTCTTTCTATGGGCTACAAAAAATAATATGATATTTAACGAAGGTAAGTTCCAGCTCATGCGCTATGGAAAAAATGAAAATATAAAAACGGAAACCACGTACAAAACTCAGTCAAATCATAACATAGAACGAAAAGGCAATGCAAAGAATTTGGGTGTACTCATGTCGGAAGACCTTACCTTTAAAGAACACAATAAAGTAGCCGTCACAACTGCAAGAAAAATGACAGGTTGGATATCAAGAACCTTTCACACTAGAGATGCTATACCGATGATGATACTTTTCAAGACGCTAGTGCTCTCTAGAGTGGAATACTGCTGCACAATGACATACCCTTTCAAAGCTGGAGAAATTGCTGACCTGGAGAGCGTGCAGAAATCCTTTACTGCTAGAATACCTGGTTGATTCCTAGTTGATGGGGTTCTGGGAGTTCTTCTACTCCCCAAGCCCGGCCCGAGGCAAGGCTTGACTTGTGAGAGTTTGGTCCACTAGGCTGTTGCTTGGAGCGGCCCGCAGGTCCATATACCCACCACAGCCCGGTTGGTCCGGCACTCCTTGGAGGAATAAATCTAGTTCCCTCTTGAAGATGTCCACGGTTGTTCCGGCAAAATTTCTTATGCTCCCTAGGAGGGTGTTGAACAACCGTTGACCTCTGATGTTTATACAGTGTTCTCTGATTGTGCCTATGGCACCTCTGCTCTTCACTGGTCCTATTCTGCATTTTCTTCCATATCGTTCACTCCAGTACGTTGTTATTTTACTGTGTAGATTTGGTACTTGGCCCTCCAGTATCTTCCAGGTGTATCCACTCAGAATATCCCTCCAGTATCTTCCAGGGATATCCACTTCCAGAATCCACTCAGTAAAGCATCTAAACTACTGGGACCGACTAAAGAGCCTAAATCTGTATTCTCTTGAGCGCAGGCGGGAGAGATACATAATAATTTACACGTGGAAAATATTAGAGGGGCTGGTCCTAAACCTGCACACAGAAATAACATCACATGCGACCAGAAGGCATGGCAGGATGTGCAGAATACCCCCGTTGAAGAGCAGAGGTGCAATAGGTACTCTGAGAGAACTATCAACATCAGAGGCCCGAGACTGTTCAACACGCTTCCACTACACATAAGGGGCATAACTGGCCGACCCCCCTTACAGTGTTCAAGAGAGAACTGGATAAGCACCTCCAAAGGATATCTGATCAACCAGGCCGTGATTCAATCGTCAGGCTGCGAGCAGCTGCGTCCAACAGTCTGGTTGACCAGTCCAGCAACCAAGAGGCCTGGTCGACGATCGGGCCGCGGGAATGCTAAGCCCCGAAAACACCTCAAGGTAACCTCATGGTAGGTCCCAGAGTTTTCAACACCCTATACAGTTTCCCCAGCTCGGTGCCTTCTTGTCATAATAAGTTACTCTTCAACACCAGGGAGTCGGTCGGCCGAGCAGACAGCACGCTGGACTTGTGATCCTGTGGTCCCAGGTTCGATCCCGGGCGCCGGCGAGAATCAATGGACAGAGTTTCTTTCACCCTATGCCCCAGTTACCTAGCAGTAAAATAGGTACCTGGGTGTTAGTCAGCTGTCACGGGCTGCTTCCTGGGGGTGGAGGCCTAGTCGAGGACCGGGCCACGGGGGACACTAAAGCCCCGAAATCATCTCAAGATAACCACTCCTGCTACACATAAGGGGTATAATTTATATGTATCGTCTCACTGGCCACCTCTGACGGTGTTCAAGCAGCCCGTCCTCTCCAGCGTTCACAACGTCACTAAACTGATGTACTAAATTACCTGAATGTAACATAACCGAGAATCCACGAATAGAGAACGGGAAAACATCGGTATGATTTTTAGTACATCAGTTTTTGACTGTAGGAGACTTATACGTCAAGATGCGATGTGGTGCTCGAGAAGACGGGTTGAAGACAGAACTTGATGAACCAGCTCGTCCTCCCGTGGGCTACAACGGACAGAAAATGAAGTACTAAAACACCCGAACCTAACCTAACCACACATTAGAACACGTTAATGTGGACAGCTATGATTTATAGTACATGTACACGAATAATATACACGTGGAAGATACTGGAGGAACAGATCCCAAATCTACACAGTAAAATAACAACGTACTGGAGTGAACGATATGGAAGAAAATGCAGAATAGAATCAGTGAAGAGCAGAGGTGCCATAGGCACAATCAGAGAACACTGTATAAACATCAGAGGTCCGCGGTTGTTCAACGTCCTCCCAGCGAGTATAAGAAATATTGCAGGAACAACCGTGGACATCTTCAAGAGGAAACTAGATTGTTTTCTTCAAGGAGTGCCAGACCAACCGGGCTGTGGTGGGCCTGCGGGCTGCTCCAAACAACAGCCTGGTGGACCAAACTCTCACAAGTCAAGATTGGCTCTGGGCCGGGCTTGGGGAGTAGAAGAACTCCCGGTACTCCAGGTACACGTGGTTGCAACAAATACCAACCCCCACATTTGGAATGATATTAGAGTGGCGATGTTTCACACCGTCCTGGACCCTTACCACAGCGTGTCTCTTGAATCCATCCACCTTCGTTCCGGCAATATTTCTAATGCTTGCTGGGAGGGTGTTGAACAGCTGAAGACCTCTGATGTTCAGATAGTGTTCTTCGACTGTGCCTATGGCAGCTCTACTCCTCACTGGTTCTTTTCTGCATTTCCTTTCATATCTTTAGCTCTAGTATGTTGTTATTGTTCTGTGCAAATTTGGGACCTGGCCCTCCAGTATCTTCCATGTATATATTATTTGATACCTGTCTCGTCTCGTTTCAGAAAAGTACATTTTCAGGGCTTTGAGATGGTCCCAATAATTTAGATGTTTTATCGTTACTATGCGTGCCGTATATGTTCTCTGTATTCCCTCTAATTCAGAGATCTCTTCTGCTCTGATAGGGAAGTGGGCACCAAGCAATACTCAAGACGGGGCAGCACCGGTGTTTTAAATAGTATTAACATTGCTGTGTGGGTCTCTGGATTCAAACGTTCTCATAATCCATCCTATCATTTTCCTGGCCGCCGCTATATTTGCCTGGTTAGGTTCACTAAATGTCAGGTCGTCAGATGTCATAATTCTGAAATCTTTTACAGGTGGGTTCCTTCTATGAGTTGGTCTGATTGTGTCCTGTACACTTTTGTTTAAGTTTCTCGTTTCCACTATATTGTACCTAAGTACCTAAGAAAAATAACAGAATATTTATAATAGAAAAAATAACAGAACAGAAAAATACTTGTCACCGTTAAATGTCATGTTATTTTCAGTTACACAATCGAAGACTTTATTAATATCTGCCTCACAGTCTTTCAATGTATCTCAGTTTTTCTACAGAGGAAATTTTCATGCTAATTTTTGTATCATCTGCAAAGACTGACACGAAGTTGTGACAGTATTGTCTACCTTACCTTGAAGTTACCTTGAGGTGCTTCCGGGGCTTAGTGTCCCCGCGGCCCGGTCGTCGACCAGGCCTCCTGGTTGCTAGACTGATCAACCAGGCTGTTAGACGCGGCTGCTCGCAGCCTGACGTATAAGTCACAGCCTGGTTGATCAGGTATCCTTTGGAGGTGCTTATCCAGTTTTCTCTTGAACACTGTGAGGGGTCGGCCAGTTATGCCCCTTATGTGTAGTGGAAGCGTGTTGAACAGTCTCGGGCCTCTGATGTTGATAGAGTTCTCTCTCAGAGTACCTGTTGCACCTCTGCTCTTCAACGGGGGTATTCTGCACATCCTGCCATGTCTTCTGGTCTCATGTGATGTTATTTCTGTGTGCAGGTTTGGGACCAGCCCCTCAATTATTTTCCACGTGTAAATTATTATGTATCTCTCCCGCCTGCGCTCAAGGAGTACAGATTTAGGCTCTTTAGTCGGTCCCAGTAATTTAGATGTTTTACAGAGTGGATTCTAGCAGTAAAGGATCTCTGCACGCTCTCCAGGTCAGCAATTTCTCCAGCTTTGAAAGGGGCTGTCATTGTGCAGCAGTACTCCACTCTAGAGAGCACAAGCGTTTTGAAAAGTATCATCATCGGTATAGCATCTCTAGTGTGAAAAGTTCTTGTTATCCAAACTGTCATTTTTCTTGCAGTTGTGACGGCTACTTTATTGTGTTCTTTAAAGGTAAGGTCTTCCGACATGAGTACACCCAGGTCCTTTACATTGCCTTTTCGTTCTATGTTATGATTTGCCTGAGTTTTGTACGTGGTTTCTGTTTTTATATTTTCAATTTTTCCGTAGTGCATGAGCTGGAACTTATCCTCGTTAAACACCATATTATTTTCTGTAGCCCATAGAGAGACCTGATCTACATCTGATTGGAGATTTGCCGTGTCCTTTATGTTATCTACTCTTATGAAAATCCTAGTGTCATCTGCAAAGGATGATACAGTGCTATAGATTGTGTTCTTGTGTATGTCCGATATGAGGATGAGAAAAAGTACTGGAGCAAGCACAGTACCCTGGGGGACTGAGCTCTTCACGGTTGATGGGCTGGATTTTATTTTGTTGACTATTACACATTGGGTTCTGTTAGTCAGGAAATTGTAGATCCATCTGCCTATTTTCCCGGTAATTCCTTTTGAACGCATTTTATGTGCAATAACACCATGGTCACATTTATCAAAAGCTTTTGCGAAATCTGTGTAAATTACATCAGCGTTTTGTTTGTCTTCCATAGCATCTAATGCCATATCATTGTGGTCCAGCAACTGCGACAGGTAAGAGCGCCCTGTTCTGAAACCATGTTGTCCGGGGTTATGGAGATGCTGTGATTCCATGTATTTTGTGATCTTACTTCTTAGCACTCTCTCAAAATTTTTTATGATGTGCGATGTTAGTGCTATCGGTCTGTAATTTTTTGCCTCTGCCTTATTTCCTCCTTTATGAAGTGGTGCTATCTCTGCTGTTTTTAGTATGTCAGGGATAACGCCAGTATCTAGGCTTTGTCTCCACAGAATGTGAAGAGCCTGCGATAGTGGTTTTTTACAGTTCTTGCTGAATATGGAGTTCCAAGAATCCGGGCCTGGTGCAGAGTGCATAGGCATACTGTTTATGGCTTCTACAAAATCTACTGGGGATAGAGCGACGTCTGATATATGATTTGATGTTGGTATCATATCCATGAAAAATTCATTTGGGTTATCAATCTTTAGTGCATTTAATGGCTCGCTGAAAACAGAGTCGTACTGCTTCCTCAGTAACTCGCTCATTTCTTTGTTGTCATCGGTGAAAGTTCCATCTCCCTTTCGCAGGGGCCCGATACTAGATGTGGTTTTTGATCTTGATTTTGCATAGGAGAAAAAATATTTCGGATTTCTCTCTATTTCACTGATGGCCTTTTGCTCTCTTTGCCTCTCCTGGGTTTTGTATGATTCTTGTAGCTTGAGTTCAATTGTTTTTATTTCTCTACCTAACCGTCTTCGCCGTTCTTGAGATAGGGTGCGACTCTCAAGTTGTTCCGCGATTCGTTTTCTTCGCCTATATAAGGAACGACGTTCCCGTTCCAATCTGCATCTCTTTCTCTTTTTTCTTAGGGGTATGCGGTTTGAACATATTTCTAGTGCTACTGAGCTTATTTTTTCCAGGCACTGGTTCAGGTTTGCATTTTCTAGCTGTTCTTCCCAGTTTATTTCTGTGAAGTCCTGGTTTATTTGCTCCCAGTTTATCTGTTTATTATTGAAGTTGAATTTGCTGAAATCTCCTCCACCGGGAATCTGGACTGGTTTTGAAGGTCCAATTCCCATGGTTGTGAGAACTTCAATAAGTTTTGATCTGAGTAACAGGTATTTGTAATCATTATGTTCCCGATCAACTCATCATTATTAGTGAAAATGAGGTCCAGCGTGTTCTCCTTCCTAGTTGGTTCTACTATTTGCTGGTTTAAGGCAAACCTATCGCACATCCGTAGCAGGTCATTTGCATGTGCCTGTTCATTTAGGCTACTTCCTGGTATTCTTTAATAGATCAAAATAGTCAAAATAGAGATCCTAAATGTAGTTGTTGTCCTTGTATATAAGTCACCGGAGGCAAACCCTCAGCAGTTTAAAGACCAACTAATGAAAATAGAGCACTGCTTGGAAAACCTCACAAATCCAGCTCCGAACATCATCCTGCTTGGGGACTTCAACCTACGGCACCTGAAATGGAAGCACCTGGCTAATACAGTAATATCAGAAAGAATACCAGGAAGTAGCCTAAATGAGCAGGCACATGCAAATGACCTGCTACGGATGTGCGATAGGTTTGCCTTAAACCAGCAAATAGTAGAACCAACTAGGAAGGAGAACACGCTGGACCTCATTTTCACTAATAATGATGAGTTGATCGGGAACATAATGATTACAAATACCTGTTACTCAGATCACAACTTAATTGAGGTACTGACAACCATGGGGAATGGACCTCCAAAACCAGTCCAGATTCCCGGTGGAGGAGATTTCAGCAAATTCAACTTCAATAATAAACGGATAAACTGGGAGCAAATAAACCAGGACTTCACAGAAATAAACTGGGAAGAACAGCTAGGAAATGCAAACCTGAACCAGTGCCTGGAAAAAATAAGCTCAGTAGCACTAGAAATATGTTCAAACCGCATACCCCTAAGAAAAAAGAGAAAGAGATGCAGATTGGAACGGGAACGTCGTTCCTTATATAGGCGAAGAAAACGAATCGCGGAACAACTTGAGAGTCGCACCCTATCTCAAGAACGGCGAAGAAGGTTAGGTAGAGAAATAGAAACAATTGAACTCAAGCTACAAGAATCATACAAAACCCAGGAGAGGCAAAGAGAGCAAAAGGCCATCAGTGAAATAGAGAGAAATCCGAAATATTTTTTCTCCTATGCAAAATCAAGATCAAAAACCACATCTAGTATCGGGCCCCTGCGAAAGGGAGATGGAACTTTCACAGATGACAACAAAGAAATGAGCGAGTTACTGAGGAAGCAGTACGACTCTGTTTTCAGTGAGCCATTAAATGCACTAAAGATTGATAACCCAAATGAATTTTTCATGGATATGATACCAACATCAAATCACATATCAGACGTCGCCCTATCCCCACTAGATTTTGAAGAAGCCATAAACAGTATGCCTATGCACTCTGCACCAGGCCCGGATTCTTGGAACTCCATATTCATCAAGAACTGTAAAAAACACTATCGCAGGCCCTTCACATTCTGTGGAGACAAAGCCTAGATACTGGCGTTATCCCTGACATACTAAAAACAGCAGAGATAGCACCACTCCATAAAGGAGGAAATAAGGCAGAGGCAAAAAATTACAGACCGATAGCACTAACATCGCACATCATAAAAAATTTTGAGAGAGTGCTAAGAAGTAAGATCACAAAATACATGGAATCACAGCATCTCCATAACCCCGGACAACATGGTTTCAGAACAGGGCGCTCTTGCCTGTCGCAGTTGCTGGACCACTATGATATGGCATTAGATGCTATGGAAGACAAACAAAACGCTGATGTAATTTACACAGATTTCGCAAAAGCTTTTGATAAATGTGACCATGGTGTTATTGCACATAAAATGCGTTCAAAAGGAATTACCGGGAAAATAGGCAGATGGATCTACAATTTCCTGACTGACAGAACCCAATGTGTAATAGTCAACAAAATAAAATCCAGCCCATCAACCGTGAAGAGCTCAGTCCCCCAGGGTACTGTGCTTGCTCCAGTACTTTTTCTCATCCTCATACCGGACATAGACCAGAACACAACCTATAGCACTGTATCATCCTTTGCAGATGACACTAGGATTTTCATGAGAGTTGGCAACATAGAGGACACGGCAAACCTCCAATCAGATGTTGATCAGGTCTTTCTATGGGCTACAGAAAATAATATGGTATTCAACGAGGATAAGTTTCAGCTCATGCGCTACGGAAAAATTGAAAACATAAAAACAGAAACCACGTACAAAACGCAGGCAAATCATAACATAGAACGAAAAGGCAATGTAAAGGACCTGGGTGTACTCATGTCGGAAGACCTTACCTTTAAAGAACACAATAAAGTAGCCGTCACAACTGCAAGAAAAATGACAGGTTGGATAACAAGAACTTTTCACACTAGAGATGCTATACCGATGATGATACTTTTCAAAACGCTTGTGCTATCTAGAGTGGAGTACTGCTGCACAATGACAGCCCCTTTCAAAGCTGGAGAAATTGCTGACCTAGAGAGCGTGCAGAGATCCTTTACTGCTAGAATCCACTCAGTAAAACATCTAAATTACTGGGACCGACTAAAGAGCCTAAATCTGTACTCCCTTGAGCGCAGGCGGGAGAGATATATAATAATTTACACGTGGAAAATAATTGAGGGGCTGGTCCCAAACCTGCACACAGAAATAACACCACATGAGACCAGAAGACATGGCAGGATGTGCAGAATACCCCCGTTGAAAAGCAGAGGTGCAACAGGTACTCTGAGAGAGAACTCTATCAACATCAGAGGCCCGAGACTGTTCAACACGCTTCCACTACACATAAGGGGCATAACTGGCAAACCCCTCACAGTGTTCAAGAGAGAACTGGATAAGCACCTCCAAAGGATACCTGATCAACCAGGCTGTGACTCATACGTCAGGCTGCGAGCAGCCGCGTCTAACAGCCTGGTTGATCAGTCCAGCAACCAGGAGGCCTGGTCGACGACCGGGCCGCGGGGACACTAAGCCCCGGAAGCACCTCAAGGTAGCCTCAAGGTAGCCAGGTGCTTCCATTTCAGGTGCCGTCTATATCAAAGATAAGAATGAGAAATAGCAGTGGTGCAAGGACTGTGCCCTGGGGTACAGAGCTTTTCACTACACTTGGGCTTGATCTTACTTGATTGACCGTCACTCTCTGCGTTCTGTTTGACAGAGAGCTGAAAATCCAACACTCCACTTTTCCCGTTATTCCTATTAATTTCATTTTATGGGCTATCACTCCATGGTCATATTTGTATTTGAATGTCTTTGCAAAGTCTGTGTATACAACATCTGCATTTTGCTTTTCTTCTGAAGCTTCTGTGATTTTGTCATAGTGGTTGAGTAACTGTGACAGACAGGGTCTCCCCGCTCTAAATCCATGTTGTCCTGTGTTGTGTAGTTCATTATTTTCCATAAAACTAGAAATTTGATTCCTAATCACTTTCATAACTTTTATTATGTGTGATGTTAGTGCAACTGCAGAACAGAACCAGTGAAGAGTAGAGGTTGGGGGTAGAAATAGCCTTATCTACTCTATCCCTTTGAGATGTATTTTTTTCTTGTCTCAATAAACATACTTGAACTTGAGGAGCAGAGGTGCCATAGGCACAATCAGAGAACACTGTCTGAACATCAGAGGTCCACAACTATTCAACACCCTCCCAGCAATCATTAGAAATATTGCTGGAACAAAGGTTGATGTATTCAAGAGGCACTTGGACAGGTTCTTGCAAGAAGTGCCAGACCAACCAGGCTGTAATGGACATGTGGGCCTGCGGGCCGCTCTAAGCAACAGCCTGCTTGATACCTGCTTGATGGGGTTCTGGGAGTTCTTCTACTTCCCAAGCCTGGCCTAAGGCCAGCCTGTTGGACCAAGTTATCTCAAGGCGAAGCCGGGCTCAGGGAGTAAAAGAACTCCTGAAAACCTCTCCTGGTATGCTCCAGGTAACTAGTCAATAATTTTTTTTCCAAAGCTTTACTACCCCCCTTGTGCACCGGAGCTACATATATCTGCAGATTTCTCCATATTACACTGAGCACTCGCGCTAATGCTACTTTACATTTCTTTACGACTATTGAATTCCATGAGTCAGGACCAGGGGCTGAGTGCATGAGCATGTTGTCAATTTTTCTTTCAAAGTTTTCCGAGTTATTTGACGGGTGTTAAACTTGATGGTGCCCAGGGGGAGCCAGGCAGGTCGCCCGCCGCGGGGCCGTGTGGCGGCCTCCGTGCCCGGCCAAAACACAGGCAGAATTAAATTTTAACTTAGAAAGTTTGCGGTCAGTAGACCGGGACGAGACGAGTTTTTGCCATTGGTTCCCGGGAGGGGCAGCGGTGCTGTCGGGTGTGGTGGTGGCGACCCCTGCCGACACCTCCACCTGCACCACCACTGCCTGCACCACCACTGTCTGCACCACCACGCTGCCTGCACCACCACGCCGCCTGCACCACCACGCTGCCTACACCACCACGCTGCCTACACCACCACGCTGCCTACACCACCACGCTGCCTACACCACCACGCTGCCTGCACCAGTACTGTCTGCACCACCACGCTGCCTGCACCACCACGCTGCCTGCACCACCACTGTCTGCACCACCACACTGCACCACCACACTGCCTGCACCACCACGCTGCCTGCACCACTACCACTGCCTACACCACCACGCTGCCTGCACCACCACGCTGCCAACACCACCACGCTGCCTGCACCACCACGCTGCCTGCACCACCACGCTGCCTACACCACCACGCTGCCTGCACCACCACCGCTGCCTGCACCACCACCACTGCCTGCACCACCACCGCTGCCTGCACCACCACGCTGCCTACACCACCACGCTGCCTACACCACCACGCTGCCTGCACCACCACGCTGCCTACACCACCACGCTGCCTACACCACCACCACGCTGCCTACACCACCACCACTGCCTGCACCACCACTACGCTGCCTGCACCACCACCACGCTGCCTGCACCACCACCACGCTGCCTGCACCACCACCACGCTGCCTGCACCACCACCACGCTGCCTGCACCACCACCACGCTGCCTGCACCACCACCACTCTGCCTGCACCACCACCACGCTGCCTGCACCACCACCACGCTGCCTGCACCACCACCACGCTGCCTGCACCACCACCACGCTGCCTGCACCACCACCACGCTGCCTGCACCACCACCACGCTGCCTGCACCACCACCACGCTGCCTGCACCACCACCACGCTGCCTGCACCACCACCACGCTGCCTGCACCACCACGATGCCTGCACCACCACGATGCCTGCACCACCACGCTGCCTGCACCACCACGCTGCCTGCACCACCACGATGCCTGCACCACCACGCTGCCTGAACCACCACGCTTCCTACACCACCACGCTGCCTGCACCACCACGCTGCCTGCACCACCATGCTGCCTGCACCACCATGCTGCCTGCACCACCACCACGCTGCCTGCACCACCACGCTGCCTGCACCACCACCACGCTGCCTGCACCACCACGCTGCCTGCACCACCACCACGCTGCCTACACCACCACGCTGCCTGCACCACCACGCTGCCTGCACCACCACCACGCTGCCTGCACCACCACCACGCTGCCTGCACCACCAACACTGCCTGCACCACCACCACGCTGCCTGCACCACCACTGCCTGCACCACCACGCTGCCTGCACCACCACGCTGCCTGCACCACCACGCTGCCTGCACCACCACGCTGCTTGCACCACCACGCTGCCTGCACCACCACGCTGCCTGCACCACCACTGCCTGCACCACCACGCTGCCTGCACCACCAAGCTGCCTGCACCACCAAGCTGCCTGCACCACCACGCTGCCTGCACCACCACGCTGCCTGCACTACCACGCTGCCTGCACCACCACGCTGCCTGCACCACCACGCTGCCTGCACCACCATGCTTCCTGCACCACCACGCTGCCTGCACCACCACGCTGCCTGCACCACCACTGCCTGCACCACCACTGCCTACACCACCACGCTTCCTGCACCACCACCACGCTGTCTGCACCACCACGCTGCCTGCACCACCACGCTGCCTGCACCACCACCACTGTCTGCACCACCACGCTGCCTGCACCACCACCACTGCCTGCACCACCACGCTGCCTGCACCACCACGCTGCCTGCACCACCACGCTGCCTGCACCAACACCACTGCCTGCACCACCACGCTGCCTACACCACCACGCTGCCTACACCACCACGCTGCCTACACCACCACGCTGCCTGCACCACCACACTGCCTGCACCACCACCACTGCCTGCACCACCATGCTTCCTGCACCACCACGCTGCCTGCACCACCACGCTGCCTGCACCACCACGCTGCCTGCACCACCACGCTGCCTGCACCATCACCACTGCCTGCACCACCACGCTGCCTGCACCACCACGCTGCCTGCACCACCACGCTGCCTGCACCACCACGCTGCCTGCACCACCACGCTGCCTACACCACCACGCTACCTGCACCACCACGCTGCCTGCACCACCACCACTGCCTGCACCACCACGCTGCCTGCACCACCACGCTGCCTACACCACCACGCTGCCTGCACCACCACGCTGCCTGCGCCACCACGCTGCCTACACCACCACGCTGCCTGCACCACCACGATGCCTGCGCCACCACGCTGCCTGTAATCTCTGGGAATACTGATCAAGATACTTGAGATAAGGAGGGCCTAAGAATGGTTGCCCCCCCCCCCCCCCAGCACGTCATCACTCTGACACACCGTAAAAGTGACGCCGACACACTGTGGGTGTTGTCGGCGTCGACACACACACCGACACACTGTGGGTGTTGTCGGCGTCGACACACACCGACCCACTGTGGGTGATACATATCATGTCACCCGTGTGTGGGTCCACCCCCAACACCCGCGCTCTCTCAACACCTGAAATATTAGCCAACATGTAAACACCCTACAAGCCCGCCACACTGCTTCACCACAACACCTGCTGGGACACCATACACTGCTCCACCACAACACCTGCTGGGACACCACACACTGCCCCACCACAACACCTGCTGGGACACCACACACCGCCCCACCACAACACCTGCTGGGACACTACACACTGCCCCACCACAACACCTGCTGGGACACCACACACCGCCCCACCACAACACCTGCTGGGACACCACACACCACCCCACCACAACTCCTGCTGGGACACCACACACCACCCCACCACAACACCTGCTGGGACACCACACACTGCCCCACCACAACACCTGCTGGGACACTACACACCACCCCACCACAACACCTGCTGGGACACCACACACTGCCCCACCACAACACCTGCTGGGACACCACACACTGCCCCACCACAACACCTGCTGGGACACCACATACCGCCCCACCACAACACCTGCTGGAAGACCACACACCGCTACACCACAACACCTGCTGGGACACCACACACCGCCCCACCACAACACCTGCTGGGACACCACACACCGCCCCACCACAACACCTGCTGGGACACTACACACTGCCCCACCACAACACCTGCTGGGACACCACACACCGCCCCACCACAACACCTGCTGGGACACCACACACCGCTACACTACAACACCTGCTGGGACACCACACACCGCCCCACCACAACACCTGCTGGGACACCACACACCGCCCCACCACAACACCTGCTGGGACACCACACACCGCCCCACCACAACACCTGCTGGGACACCACACACCGCCCCACCACAACACCTGCTGGGACACCACACACCGCCCCACCACAACACCTGCTAGGACACACCACAACACCTGCTGGGACACCACACACCGCTACACTACAACACCTGCTGGGACACCACACACCGCCCCACCACAACACCTGCTGGGACACCACACACCGCCCCACCACAACACCTGCTAGGACACACCACAACACCTGCTGGGACACCACACACCGCTACACTACAACACCTGCTGGGACACCACACACCGCCCCACCACAACACCTGCTGGGACACCACACACCGCCCCACCACAACACCTGCTGGGACACCACACACCGCCCCACCACAACACCTGCTGGGACACCACACACCGTCCCACCACAACACCTGCTAGGACACACCACAACACCTGCTGGGACTCACACCATAACTCGGGTCAACAAACATTCCACTGGACGAAAAACTCGTCTCTGTTCACAGCGTCAAACACAAACAGCACAAAACGCAAAAAATTGTCTACTAAATATAGCAGTGACAAAGAGCTAGTGGGCGGGGGACCAGGAGCTACACTCTGCCGGCGAGCGTGATGTCGCTGTAGGAGGACTGGCAGACAGTCTGGTGGTCCTTTCCAGGTATCTTGAAGACTTCTTGATCATAAAAGGGTAATACGTTCCTGCAAGAAGTGCCGGACCAACCAGGTTGTTGTGGATACTGGAGCTCGGGATGGTTGAGAAGTACGTAAGTGGCAAGTGGTAGAGTGTGGGGCCCAGGGTGCCGGTCGTCAGCTGGGAAGTGCACCCTCTTCAGGTAAACGGGCCGCTACAAGCAATAGCCTATTGGACCAAGCTCTCACAGGTCGCTTGGGGGGAGTAGAAGAACTCCCAGAACCATGCAGGTGCCATTATGTGTCGTCCAACCCAACCACTTGGGCTGGACGGTAGAGCGACGGTCTCCCTTCATGCAGATCGGCGTTCAATCCCCGACCACCCAAGTGATTGGGCACCATTCCTTCCCCCCTCCTCCCCGTCCCATCCCAAATCCTTATCCAGACCTCTTCCAAGTGCTATATAGGTGTAATGGCTTGGCGCCTTTCCCCTCATAATATCTTCGCTCTGTGTCGTGCAATGTCTTAAAACTGGGAGAATAACTGTACGCATTTCCTGCCTCGTATAGTGTTGGTTTTGATCATAATGAAGAAAGTGTGTATAGGGAGCTCAATGCCAAGTGCTTGGTGGTGTTGTGGTGCGTCTGGGAGGTCACTGGCGTGTCCAGGTGGACACAACATTAAGTTGAAGGCGAGTATAAATGTCTTGACCTCTGGGACCCGGGGGGCAAGACCTGTCTCTCCTACACAATGTGATTTTTTTTTTTCAATTTGAATTATTTGAATCTTAAGGTTTATCACCTAGAATTTGGCTTAAATCAGTTGGTAGGTCTGGCATGATGGTACTGGTGGTGGCAGTGTAAACTTAAGTTAATTATTAAATTCAGTATTAAATAATAACCCTTTATTTGTAGCTTCCCCATTTAATATTTCAGTTTAACAGTTAGCTGGGAGGTCAGTGAGGGGTCACAGTGAGCTTGCAAGCTGTGTTAAGCTGGGGCTTTAAGTGAGATAGGGGAGTATTAATCGGGAGGTGTTACAATGGTGGCAGCGGTGGGATCCTCTGTAAATGAAGTGATGTACATGCTGCTATGGTGGCGTGTCCACTCACAGGATGAGTGGCGCTGCCCAATACTGTCACTATGGCGGCGTGTCCACTCACAGGATGAGTGGCGCTGCCCAATACTGTCACTATGGTGGCGTGTCCACTCACAGGATGAGTGACGCTGCCCAATACTGTCACTATGGCGGTATGTCCACTCACAGGATGAGTGGCGCTGCCCAATACTGTCACTGTGGTGGCGTGTCCACTCACAGGATGAGTGGCGCTGCCCAATACTGTC
Organism: Procambarus clarkii; assembly: GCF_040958095.1. NCBI lineage: Eukaryota > Metazoa > Arthropoda > Malacostraca > Decapoda > Cambaridae > Procambarus > Procambarus clarkii. The sequence continues at coordinate 36,117,838 of NC_091151.1, read as the reverse complement.
ACTATGGTGGCGTGTCCACTCACAGGATGAGTGGCGCTGCCCAATACTGTCACTATGGTGGCGTGTCCACTCACAGGATGAGTGGCGCTGCCCAATACTGTCACTATGGTGGCGTGTGCACTCACAGGATGAGTGGCGCTGCCCAATACTGTCACTATGGCGGTATGTCCACTCACAGGATGAGTGGCGCTGCCCAATACTGTCACTATGGCGGTGTGTCCACTCACAGGATGAGTGACGCTGCCCAATACTGTCACTATGGTGGCGTGTCCACTCACAGGATGAGTGGCGCTGCCCAATACTGTCACTATGGTGGTGTGTCCACTCACAGGATGAGTGGCGCTGCCCAATACTGTCACTATGGCGGTATGTCCACTCACAGGATGAGTGGCGCTGGCCAGTACTGTCACTATGGCGGTATGTCCACTCACAGGATGAGTGGCGCTGCCCAATACTGTCACTATGGCGGTGTGTCCACTCACAGGATGAGTGGCGCTGCCCAATACTGTCACTATGGCGGTGTGTCCACTCACAGGATGAGTGACGCTGCCCAATACTGTCACTATGGCGGTGTGTCCACTCACAGGATGAGTGGCGCTGTCCAATACTGTCACTATGGCGGTGTGTCCACTCACAGGATGAGTGGCGCTGCCCAATACTGTCACTATGGCGGTGTGTCCACTCACAGGATGAGTGGCGCTGCCCAATACTGTCACTATGGCGGTGTGTCCACTCGCAGGATGAGTGGCGCTGCCCAATACTGTCACTATGGCGGTGTGTCCACTCGCAGGATGAGTGGCGCTGCCCAATACTGTCACTATGACGGCGTGTCCACTCACAGGATGAGTGGCGCTGCCCAATACTGTCACTATGGCGGTGTGTCCACTCACAGGATGAGTGGCGCTGTCCAATACTGTCACTATGGCGGTATGTCCACTCACAGGATGAGTGGCGCTGCCCAATACTGTCACTATGGTGGCGTGTCCACTCACAGGATGAGTGGCGCTGCCCAATACTGTCACTATGGTGGCGTGTCCACTCACAGGATGAGTGGCGCTGCCCAATACTGTCACTATGGTGGCGTGTCCACTCACAGGATGAGTGGCGCTGCCCAATACTGTCACTATGGTGGCGTGTGCACTCACAGGATGAGTGGCGCTGCCCAATACTGTCACTATGGCGGTATGTCCACTCACAGGATGAGTGGCGCTGCCCAATACTGTCACTATGGCGGTGTGTCCACTCACAGGATGAGTGGCGCTGCCCAATACTGTCACTATGGCGGTGTGTCCACTCACAGGATGAGTGGCGCTGCCCAATACTGTCACTATGGTGGCGTGTCCACTCACAGGATGAGTGGCGCTGCCCAATACTGTCACTATGGTGGTGTGTCCACTCACAGGATGAGTGGCGCTGCCCAATACTGTCACTATGGCGGTATGTCCACTCACAGGATGAGTGGCGCTGGCCAGTACTGTCACTATGGCGGTATGTCCACTCACAGGATGAGTGGCGCTGCCCAATACTGTCACTATGGCGGTGTGTCCACTCACAGGATGAGTGGCGCTGCCCAATACTGTCACTATGGCGGTGTGTCCACTCACAGGATGAGTGACGCTGCCCAATACTGTCACTATGGCGGTGTGTCCACTCACAGGATGAGTGGCGCTATCCAATACTGTCACTATGGCGGTGTGTCCACTCACAGGATGAGTGGCGCTGTCCAATACTGTCACTATGGCGGTGTGTCCACTCACAGGATGAGTGGCGCTGCCCAATACTGTCACTATGACGGCGTGCCCACTCACAGGATGAGTGGCGCTGCCCAATAAACTGGCCCCTCGGGGCAAAATTTAAAATTTAAAATGATGGTATTGTCTCCATATTAAAAAGTGACGGGGCCTTCATTTAGAGTTCCTGCGGGCAAGCTTCGTGCCGGAAAGCTTGCCCAGTCCTCCTCACCATGTGACAGGCATCTAATTTGTAGCGGTTGTGCCCATGCAGATGGTAGGACGCTACACAACCCAACCTGACATGTCGACGCCCATGCTCATTAGTTTGAAAAAGCGTCAATATTTCGGTTCTTTTAGATTTCAGTGACGTCCCGGTGAATTAAGTGTGAGGACAGGTTGAGCTTAGTGACGTATTTACCAGTAGCTGGTAAATACGCCAGTATTTACCAGTATATATAAATAAGTAAGTATTTAACACAAGTCGCTGTGAGAGACAACATGGCGGCTCGTAAACTGTCGCTGAACAGCTCCCAGATCACTTTATTATTTAAGTGTAAAGTATCATTAGAGGAATGATGATATTTGACCGCTTTTTACACTGTGTATATTGTCCATGTGTCGGAGTGTGGCCCCGTGACCAAGTTACAAGTACACTTTCTGAGAGTCGGTGGAAGCTTCGAGCCTTTGTTAGAGAACAAAAGGTTACCATATTCCCGGGTCAGAGGTCACCCTGCTTGTAGCTGGAGGAGAGCCACACATGCTGCTGCTGCTGCTGCTGCTCTTGGTGCTGCTGCTGCTGCTCTTGGTGATGCTGCTGCTGCTGCTGCTCTTGGTGATGCTGCTGCTGCTGCTCTTGGTGATGCTGCTGCTGCTGCTGCTCTTGGTGATGTTGCTGCTGCTGCTCTTGGTGCTGCTGCTGCTGCTGCTCTTGGTGATGCTGCTGCTGCTGCTCTTGGTGATGCTGCTGCTGCTGCTCTTGGTGATGCTGCTGCTGCTGCTCTTGGTGATGCTGCTGCTGCTGCTCTTGGTGATGCTGCTGCTGCTGCTCTTGGTGATGCTGCTGCTTTTGGTGATGATGCTGCTGCTGCTCTTGGTGATGCTGCTGCTGGTCTTGGTGATGCTGCTCTTGGTGATGCTGCTGCTGCTCTTGGTGATGCTGCTCTTGGTAATGCTGCTGCTGCTCTTGGTGATGCTGCTGCTGCTCTTGGTGATGCTGCTCTTGGTGATGCTGCTGCTGCTCTTGGTGATGCTGCTCTTGGTGATGCTGCTGCTCTTGGTGATGCTGCTGCTGCTCTTGGTGATGCTGCTCTTGGTGATGCTGCTGCTCTTGGTGATGCTGCTGCTGCTCTTGGTGATGCTGCTGCTGGTCTTGATGCTGCTGCTACTCTTGGTGATGCTGCTGCTGCTACTCTTGGTGATGCTGCTGCTGCTCTTGGTGGTGATGCTGCTGCTGCTCTTGGTGATGCTGCTGCTGCTCTTGGTGGTGATGCTGCTGCTCTTGGTGATGCTGCTGCTGCTCTTGGTGATGCTGCTGCTCTTGGTGATGCTGCTGCTGCTCTTGGTGATGCTGCTGCTGCTCTTGGTGATGCTGCTGCTTGTCTTGGTGATGCTGCTGCTACTCTTGGTGATGCTGCTGCTGCTACTCTTGGTGATGCTGCTGCTGCTCTTGGTGGTGATGCTGCTGCTGCTCTTGGTGATGCTGCTGCTGCTCTTGGTGGTGATGCTGCTGCTACTCTTGGTGATGCTGCTGCTGCTACTCTTGGTGATGCTGCTGCTGCTCTTGGTGGTGATGCTGCTGCTCTTGGTGATGCTGCTGCTGCTCTTGGTGATGATGCTGCTGCTCTTGGTGATGCTGCTCCTGCTCTTGGTGATGATGCTGCTGCTCTTGGTGATGATGCTGCTGCTCTTGGTGATGATGCTGCTGCTCTTGGTGATACATTTTAATGAAATTTCAAATCTACTTCCTTATTCTACCAGTTATTCACTTTGCTTTCACTTTATGGGTTCCTATTCCATGGTAAAATGCTTGTGATTGTACACCTCACATGCTTGTGTACAATCTGTGTACACCATGTGCACTTTTATTCGCGTGTAATGCCTCGGTAACTGCCAGACTGATCGAGTTATTATTATCTTTATTGACAAAATTAATTACAATTTTGCCTAATCTGAGGATTTAAATTAAGTCTTATTAAAGTGCGGATAATGCTGGTATTCACTGTCAGGTGGGACAGAGAGTCCAAGTGATCTTCCTGCTGGAAGTACGTGTTGACCTGGATTGTTCAGGTCACTTTTATCCACAAAAGTGTTAAGGTGTCTCCTTAGCACCTTAAGGTCATGTGGGATGTCAGTGCAACTGGTCTGTAGCTCTTTTCCAGTGCTTCACTACTTTCCTTGTGTAGTGAGGCATACCTGGAGAGGGTTCTGGGAGGTCTTCTACTCCCCGAGCCCGGCCCGAGGCCAGGCTTGACTTGTGATAACTTGGTCCACCAGGCTTTTGCTTAGAGCGGTCCGCAGGCCCACATATCCACCACAGCCTGGTTGGTCCGGCACTTCTTGCAAGAACTTGTCTAAGTGCTTCTTGAAGATATCGGTGGGACGATGTCCGCAGTTCTTACAGTCTACAGCATATCACCTGGCGTTATATTGTTATAACCTTTAAGCTATAAACTCGTGGAACCGCCTACCCTCCGAAGCTGTATTTGCCCAGACATTACTGCGATTCAAAATTCAACTGAAAAAAATTATCAGGGAAAATGGGGCGGGGGGGGGGGGGGTGTTTCACAAGCCGCTGACTTCCTCATCCTGTCGAGGCCACTAGATATATGGTGGCCCTCAGGTAAATTCAGGCAAATACTGAGTGCCCGTGCTATTGGCATTGTTCCACTTCTTTGTTATCAACAATGAATTTTAGGAATTTGGTGTGAGAGCACATGCACGTCACATAGCATTTACGACATCTATTTGTTGCAATATCTTTGTGTGTGGATGGAGTTCTTGAACAAGTTCTCAGGGTCGTCATCGTTCATCGTGTTCATTGTTACAGAGGCTCATAACAGCTCCAGGATTGTCTCCAGTGTTCATTGTTACAGAGGCACATAACAGCTCCAGGATTGTCTCCAGTGTTCATTGTTACAGAGGCACATAACAGCTCCAGGATTGTCTCCAGTGTTCATTGTTACAGAGGCTCATAACAGCTCCAGGATTGTCTCCAGTGTTCATTGTTACAGAGGCTCATAACAGCTCCAGGATTGTCTCCAGTGTTCATTGTTACAGAGGCTCATAACAGCTCCAGGATTGTCTCCAGTGTATTGATAAATATTGATTCTTATTGATTCTTTGTTTCACTGATTTGTTTATGGTGTCACAAGTGGGTTATCCTGGCGGCGGGTTTATATTTGATCTTTGTATATGGAAAACATTTATTTTGTTCTCCAATTTCTTGCAATATTTATTTTGCTTTCCAATTTCTTGCATAACTTTCTACACTTTTGTTCTTCTATTTTCTGGTATGATTGTTTTGGCTTTTGTTCTATATCCGTAATTAGTGTGGGCAGGTAGTTACTAGTGTGGGCAGGTAGTTACTAGTGTGGGCAGGTAGTTACTAGTGTGGGGCAGGTAGTTACTAGTGTGGGGCAGGTAGTTACTAGTGTGGGGCAGGTAGTTACTAGTGTGGGCAGGTAGTTACTAGTGTGGGCAGGTAGTTACTAGTGTGGGCAGGTAGTTACTAGTGTGGGTAGGTAGTTACTAGTGTGGGCAGGTAGTTACTAGTGTGGGCAGGTAGTTACTAGTGTGGGTAGGTAGTTACTAGTGTGGGCAGGTAGTTACTAGTGTGGGGCAGGTAGTTACTAGTGTGGGTAGGTAGTTACTAGTGTGGGCAGGTAGTTACTAGTGTGGGTAGGTAGTTACTAGTGTGGGCAGGTAGTTACTAGTGTGGGGCAGGTAGTTACTAGTGTGGGCAGGTAGTTACTAGTGTGGGCAGGTAGTTACTAGTGTGGGCAGGTAGTTACTAGTGTGGGGTAGGTAGTTACTAGTGTGGGCAGGTAGTTACTAGTGTGGGCAGGTAGTTACTAGTGTGGGCAGGTAGTTACTAGTGTGGGTAGGTAGTTACTAGTGTGGGTAGGTAGTTACTAGTGTGGGCAGGTAGTTACTAGTGTGGGGCAGGTAGTTACTAGTGTGGGCAGGTAGTTACTAGTGTGGGGCAGGTAGTTACTAGTGTGGGGCAGGTAGTTACTAGTGTGGGGCAGGTAGTTACTAGTGTGGGCAGGTAGTTACTAGTGTGGGGCAGGTAGTTACTAGTGTGGGGCAGGTAGTTACTAGTGTGGGCAGGTAGTTACTAGTGTGGGCAGGTAGTTACTAGTGTGGGCAGGTAGTTACTAGTGTGGGGCAGGTAGTTACTAGTGTGGGCAGGTAGTTACTAGTGTGGGCAGGTAGTTACTAGTGTGGGCAGGTAGTTACTAGTGTGGGCAGGTAGTTACTAGTGTGGGGCAGGTAGTTACTAGTGTGGGCAGGTAGTTACTAGTGTGGGGCAGGTAGTTACTAGTGTGGGGCAGGTAGTTACTAGTGTGGGCAGGTAGTTACTAGTGTGGGCAGGTAGTTACTAGTGTGGGCAGGTAGTTACTAGTGTGGGGCAGGTAGTTACTAGTGTGGGCAGGTAGTTACTAGTGTGGGGCAGGTAGTTACTAGTGTGGGGCAGGTAGTTACTAGTGTGGGCAGGTAGTTACTAGTGTGGGTAGGTAGTTACTAGTGTGGGCAGGTAGTTACTAGTGTGGGCAGGTAGTTACTAGTGTGGGCAGGTAGTTACTAGTGTGGGCAGGTAGTTACTAGTGTGGGTAGGTAGTTACTAGTGTGGGCAGGTAGTTACTAGTGTGGGCAGGTAGTTACTAGTGTGGGTAGGTAGTTACTAGTGTGGGCAGGTAGTTACTAGTGTGGGGCAGGTAGTTACTAGTGTGGGTAGGTAGTTACTAGTGTGGGCAGGTAGTTACTAGTGTGGGGCAGGTAGTTACTAGTGTGGGCAGGTAGTTACTAGTGTGGGCAGGTAGTAACTAGTGTGGACAGGTAGTTACTAGTGTGGGGCAGGTAGTTACTAGTGTGGACAGGTAGTTACTAGTGTGGGCAGGTAGTTACTAGTGTGGGTAGGTAGTTACTAGTGTGGGCAGGTAGTTACTAGTGTGGGCAGGTAGTTACTAGTGTGGGCAGGTAGTTACTAGTGTGGGCAGGTAGTTACTAGTGTGGGTAGGTAGTTACTAGTGTGGGCAGGTAGTTACTAGTGTGGGCAGGTAGTTACTAGTGTGGGTAGGTAGTTACTAGTGTGGGCAGGTAGTTACTAGTGTGGGGCAGGTAGTTACTAGTGTGGGTAGGTAGTTACTAGTGTGGGCAGGTAGTTACTAGTGTGGGGCAGGTAGTTACTAGTGTGGGCAGGTAGTTACTAGTGTGGGCAGGTAGTAACTAGTGTGGGCAGGTAGTTACTAGTGTGGGCAGGTAGTTACTAGTGTGGGCAGGTAGTTACTAGTGTGGGGCAGGTAGTTACTAGTGTGGGTAGGTAGTTACTGGTGTGTGGCAGGTAGTTACTAGTGTGGGGCAGGTAGTTACTAGTGTGGGTAGGTAGTTACTAGTGTGTGGCAGGTAGTTACTGGTGTGGGGCAGGTAGTTACTAGTGTGGGGCAGGTAGTTACTAGTGTGGGCAGGTAGTTACTAGTGTGGGCAGGTAGTTACTAGTGTGGGCAGGTAGTTACTAGTGTGAGTAGGTAGTTACTAGTGTGGGGCAGGTAGTTACTAGTGTGGGGCAGGTAGTTACTAGTGTGGGGCAGGTAGTTACTAGTGTGGGGCAGGTAGTTACTAGTGTGGGGCAGGTAGTTACTAGAGTGGGGCAGGTAGTTACTAGTGTGGGGCAGGTAGTTACTAGTGTGGGGCAGGTAGTTACTAGTGTGGGGCAGGTAGTTACTAGTGTGGGGCAGGTAGTTACTAGTGTGGGGCAGGTAGTTACTAGTGTGGGGCAGGTAGTTACTAGTGTGGGGCAGGTAGTTACTAGTGTGGGGCAGGTAGTTACTAGTGTGGGGCAGGTAGTTACTAGTGTGGGTAGGTAGTTACTAGTGTGGGGCAGGTAGTTACTAGTGTGGGGCAGGTAGTTACTAGTGTGGGGCAGGTAGTTACTAGTGTGGGGCAGGTAGTTACTAGTGTGGGCAGGTAGTTACTAGTGTGGGGCAGGTAGTTACTAGTGTGGACAGGTAGTTACTAGTGTGGGCAGGTAGTTACTAGTGTGGGGCAGGTAGTTACTAGTGTGGGCAGGTAGTTACTAGTGTGGGCAGGTAGTTACTAGTGTGGGCAGGTAGTTACTAGTGTGGGGCAGGTAGTTACTAGTGTGGACAGGTAGTTACTAGTGTGGGCAGGTAGTTACTAGTGTGGGGCAGGTAGTTACTAGTGTGGGGCAGGTAGTTACTAGTGTGGGGCAGGTAGTTACTAGTGTGGGGCAGGTAGTTACTAGTGTGGGGCAGGTAGTTACTAGTGTGGGGCAGGTAGTTACTAGTGTGGGCAGGTAGTTACTAGTGTGGAGCAGGTAGTTACTAGTGTGGAGCAGGTAGTTACTAGTGTGGAGCAGGTAGTGATTATTATATGTAGCTTTTGATAGTGGCTTCATACAGTATTAGGCTACACTTGTAAGACACAGCCTGCACAACCACTCTCACTGTTCACTGTTTGGTATTAGAGCTCTTGCACCGTCCCTGCTCACACTTTAGTCTTCCAGTGACGACGTCACTGGTTGCCTCACCTGAGCGCCCGTGAGCAATATCACTGCTCGGTACATGTTGACCAGTTGGTGCATAATGCCACTGACAGCCTGCACGCTAGTACTTCATGCAAAATGTCACTGGTCACTCTGAACGATATGGAAGAAAATGCAGAATAGAACCAGTGAAGAGCAGAGGTGCCATAGGCACAATCAGAGAACACTGTATAAACATCAGAGGTCCGCGGTTGTTCAACACCTTCCCAGCGAGCATAAGAAATATTGCCGGAACAACCGTGGACATCTTCAAGAGGAAACTAGATTGTTTCCTCCAAAGAGTGCCGGACCAACCGGGCTGTGGTGGGTATGTGGGCCTGCGGGCCGCTCCAAGCAACAGCCTAGTGGACCAAACTCACACAAGTCAAGCCTGGCCTCGGGCCGGGCTTGGGGTGTAGAAGAACTCCGAGAACCCCATCAACCAGGTAACTCACCGACTTCTCCATCAAGTCGGGACTGCTTCGACGACGACACAGCCCGTCCTGCTAAGGTTTCTCACCGCCAAGAAAAAGTGCCAAAAGTGTTGTACAAAAATGCCCTTATCCTGACCTACCAGAGGACCCAAAACAGAAAACGAGACAGTAGTCAATTGTGCGGGAGCAATCATTTTCTAGTACAAATCCACAAGGGCCGAGACGAGGATTCGAACCTACGTCCGAGAGCATTCCAGACGCTGCTTTAATCTTAATCTTAATGTGTAATGAAGTTAGGGCGAAGAGGTAGTGGCCTATTGACATAGCTCGAGTGCATGGGAGAATTGTGTAAAACCCTGGTTTCTGTCTCGGAGAGGCTGCAGGGTCCAAGTAAGTTCAGCAGAACTTCTCGTTTCAATTCTTTTTACCATGTCGTCGCTCAGTCGATTAAGGCAGCGTCTGGGATGCTCTCAGACGTAGGTTCGAATCCTCGTCACGGCCTTTGTGGATTTGTTCATTTGATGCATCACGCTATTGTGATTTCTGTGTGTAATTTTCTAGTACGTCAATTTTGAGCCTTAGGAAGAGTATACGTCAAAATGCGACGTCCTATTAGAAGGACGGGTTGCAGACCACAACATCCACTGCCTCCTTGTACTTGTGGATGTTGTCCTGGGTCACTGAGCTAGGCTGTGGAGCGACTTGTTGCATCCTGCACAAGTTGTAACTTCACAGCCTCTTCTGATGTAATTTCCTCTTGAAAGATCACCGGATGTTCTTCAACATAATGCAGAGGTCTTTTGTTCCTTCTTTGGCAGAACTTGGCAGAACGAAAGCAAATCCTGCAAAAATACTGGAGCGCAGACGTGTACATCCTTCTCGGTTTCATTCGCGAGCTGCAGTGATGTTCGTATAGCCTATGACCCGCCTCGTACGCTGGCTCGCCCGTGACGTAGTCTTGGGTCACCTGCCGATTGGCTGCAGCGCTACGCCTTCCGCCAACTGTGTGTCTCGATGCATTCCGCGTATGCTGGTGTCATTGCCCCTGGCGGGAACCTGTACCCGTGGGTGGACTAGGCCGCCATATTGGAGAATATCGTACTAGGCTGTCCCCCGCGAATTTCCCCCCAAAACAGAAATATTCCAAAACTGTGCAACTCGCGCCTTACTAAATATAACCTAAAATATTCTCTCAGGCGTCTAGCGTGTTAGCAGGGTTGACGTACGTGACTCTTAATGAGGGGAAGGGCTGAATTAGACGCCGATCATAACACGCGCAGCGCTCGTGGTGTTGAATCCTAAACTTGTATAAAGTCAGCAAAATGTTGTTTTGAGGTACAGTTGTAGAGTTACATGACCCTGATAAGTTGTGTGTTGCAACCCTCGACACGGCGTGTTGCAAGACTTGTTCTGCACTTGTCTCCTGCACCTCCTCCTCCTCCTCTTGCCTGTGCCTCAGTTATGGCGCCGCTCGCTTCTTACCTACTTATTGACATGCTAATTTTCTTCTTTATATGTCATTACTTTCCTGTGTTGTACACTGTTGCCCTGACCTTCCTGTGTTGTACACTGTTGCCCTGACCTTCCTGTGTTGTACACTGTTGCTCTGACCTTCCTGTGTTGTACACTGTTGCCCTGACCTTCCTGTGTTGTACACTGTTCCCCTGACCTTCCTGTGTTGTACACTGTTGCCCTGACCTTCCTGTGTTGTACACTGTTGCTCTGACCTTCCTGTGTTGTACACTGTTGCCCTGACCTTCCTGTGTTGTACACTGTTGCCCTGACCTTCCTGTGTTGTACACTGTTGCCCTGACCTTCCTGTGTTGTACACTGTTGCCCTGACCTTCCTGTGTTGTACACTGTTGCCCTGACCTTCCTGTGTTGTACACTGTTGCCCTGACCTTCCTGTGTTGTACACTGTTGCCCTGACCTTCCTGTGTTGTACACTGTTGCCCTGACCTTCCTGTGTTGTACACTGTTGCCCCTGACCTTCCTGTGTTGTACACTGTTGCCCTGACCTTCCTGTGTTGTACACTGTTGCCCTGACCTTCCTGTGTTGTACACTGTTGCCCTGACCTTCCTGTGTTGTACACTGTTGCCCTGACCTTCCTGTGTTGTACACTGTTGCCCTGACCTTCCTGTGTTGTACACTGTTGCCCTGACCTTCCTGTGTTGTACACTGTTGCCCTGACCTTCCTGTGTTGTGCACTGTTGCCCTGACCTTCCTGTGTTGTACACTGTTGCCCTGACCTTCCTGTGTTGTACACTGTTGCCCTGACCTTCCTGTGTTGTACACTGTTGCCCCTGACCTTCCTGTGTTGTACACTGTTGCCCTGACCTTCCTGTGTTGTACACTGTTGCCCTGACCTTCCTGTGTTGTACACTGTTGCCCTGACCTTCCTGTGTTGTACACTGTTGCCCTGACCTTCCTGTGTTGTGCACTGTTGCCCTGACCTTCCTGTGTTGTACACTGTTGCCCTGACCTTCCTGTGTTGTACACTGTTGCCCTGACCTTCCTGTGTTGTACACTGTTGCCCTGACCTTCCTGTGTTGTACACTGTTGCCCTGACCTTCCTGTGTTGTACACTGTTGCCCTGACCTTCCTGTGTTGTACACTGTTGCCCTGACCTTCCTGTGTTGTACACTGTTGCCCCTGACCTTCCTGTGTTGTACACTGTTGCCCCTGACCTTCCTGTGTTGTACACTGGCGTGGCTCCCGTCTCGCGGGGCGTGGCTCCCGTCTCGCGGGGCGTGGCTCCCGTCTCGCGGGGCGTGGCTCCCGTCTCGCGGGGCGTGGCTCCCGTCTCGCGGGGTGTGGCTCCCGTCTCGCGGGGTGTGGCTCCCGTCTCGCGGGGCGTGGCTCCCGTCTCGTGGGGTGTGGCTCCCGTCTCGCGGGGAGTGGCTCCCGTCTCGCGGGGTGTGGCTCCCGTCTCGCGGGGCGTGGCTCCCGTCTCGCGGGGCGTGGCTCCCGTCTCGCGGGGCCTCCGCTGCTGCTGTACAAACAAACAGACTGATGAAAGAAAGCATTAGTTAAACAGTGTGCTTGGCAACAGTCACTGGGGCTGGGTGAATAGTTTCCTCAGTTAATGTTTGTTGGTAACAATACCTTCATTCAGCCCGGGTCTGCGTACTCCAGACCTTGGTCTGCCGGGCACCACCGCTATCACCACCCCCACTACCACCACCCCCGCCGCCGCCATCACCACCACCATCGCCACCACCACCACCGTCGCCGCCGCCTCCACTACCACCACCTCCTCCGCTATCAACACCGCTATTACCACCACTATCACCACTCCCGCCACCACCCCCACCACCACCACCCCCGCCACCACCACCCCCGCCACCACCACTATCACCACCACCACCACTATCACCATCACCACTATCACCACCCCCGCTGCCGCCACCACTACCACCATCCCCGCCACCACCACCACCACCATCACCCCCGCCACCACCACCACCACCACCACCAGAAGCATCACCACCACCAAAAGCACCACCCCCACCACCACCACCACCACCACCACCACCACCACCCCCGCCACCACCACCACCACCACCACCAGAAGCATCACCACCACCAAAAGCACCACCACCACCACCACCACCACCACCACCAGAAGCATCACCACCACCATCACCCCCGCCACCACCACCACCACCACCACCACCACCAGAAGCATCACCACCACCAAAAGCACCACCACCACCACCACCACCACCAGAAGCATCACCACCACCAAAAGCACCACCACCACCACCACCACCACCACCAGAAGCATCACCACCACCAAAAGCACCACCACCACCACCACCACCACCACCACCACCAGAAGCATCACCACCACCATCACCCCCGCCACCACCACCACCACCACCACCAGAAGCATCACCACCACCAAAAGCACCACCACCACCACCACCACCACCACCAGAAGCATCACCACCACCACCACCACCACCACCATCACCACCACCACCACCATCACCACCACCACCTCTTCTCTAGACCACTAAAACGCATGTAACACTATAAATTACCAGTATTATATAGGGGCATGTACTACTGTTGCTCACGGACGGCTGTTACGAGCAGGTATACCTGGAAAGACAATCAAGTGGGTAAGGGTATACCTGAAGGACAGAGAACACCGAGTCACAGTCAGTGTGAGGCCAAGTCATGTGGGAATAATAGGAAATGACATTGCAGACGAAGCTGCAAAACTTGCAACTAAGTGAAGAAATATAGACATTTATATTCCACAGAGTCTATCACAGATTTAGAAAGTAATTATAAACAGAGCAATGCAGACGATGTGCAGTGACCACAACACAGTAGTTGCAACATCAGGATCTGCGGGTTGGTACAAGAATTCAACCAACCACGAACCACTTATTTTATTGAAATGGAGCAGTAGAACAACAGAAGTACACTTACATCGCATCAGGCTTGGATACCCATGTGCATGGGGGAATAGGCTTACAGGTTCCAGAAGATGAGAGGAAATGTCAACACTGTGGAGAAATGCACGACGGACCACTGGAACATTATCTAACACAGTGCACAGTTACAAATCCAATAAAATTTCAACTTAAATTCAACAGAGCAGAAGTTGTTAAACACATGGGACAAAACCTTACTGAAGCGACCATACGAGTCATAAATACTCATACTCCGCCCAAGTAAAACAGAAACAAGCAACACTTAGGGCCCGCGCAGGAATATCCCTGCAAAAAAAAAAAAAAGTGTTGAGGTTTCCAGTTAGAGAAAGATAACAAGTGGAGTTCCGCAAGGTCTAGACAAACTCTAGGAGTGGTCTAACAAGTCGAGGCTTGCCCCAGGCCGGGCTCCGGGAGTAAAAGAACTCTCGAAACCCCCCTCCAGGTAAGGTCAAATAAGTGGCTGCTAGAATCCAATTTCATGAAGTGTAAGGTAATGAAGTTGGGTAAGAGAGAGAAGAGACCAGAAGGCATCTACACCATAAGGGGAACAAGTGGTATGCACTGACAGAAGTTGTGAAAGTCAACTCCATCCGCAATTTTAAGGCCAGATTCAACAAAGAATTTATCGAGTCTTAGAGTAACTTTAACATTACTTTAGTTGGAGTTGTTATATTAACAAGTTGGAACCTTAGATTAACTTCAACATTAACTAATTGGAACCTCAGACTATCGCATGATACATAATCAGAGACATTACAATCTCAGATACCACATACACCACTCAGATCACAAGCTCATTGATGTGCAAATTTAAATGATTGAAACAGGTCTAAGCAAAATTGATCAAGCCAGAGGGGTTATTCAATAAATTGAATTTGATAATAAAAGGGTAGATTGGGAAAAAATACACAGGGATTTACAACATTCAAAGGTTAACTGTTCAAAGTAATAAAAATCCCACGGAAGGAATAGAACTATGCTGACTGACGAAGCATAAAAAGTCTGTCTAAAACACGTTCCTTAACAGAAAGGCAGAAAGAGGAGCAGATTAGAAAGAGAACGCAAATGGCACTTCAGAAGAAAAATAACGGAAATGCTTAAACACGACTGTACCTACAAAGAAATAATAATTTAAACGGGGATATTGAAGATATAGAACAGAGACTGAAGCAATCATATCAGAATGAAGAAATATCGTTAGAAAAAAAAGTCATACAAGAGATAAAGAAAAATCCAAAATATTTCTTCACATGCGAACTCGAAATAAAAAACATCGACCAGTAATGGACCTATACTTACAGATGAAAGTACATAATACGGACGACGACAAAGAAATCAGTGAAATCCTAAAAAAGCAGTATGAGGACATGTTTAGCACCCTAACAGCATGAAAGTGGTAGATCCGGACAGCTTCTTTATGCGTAATATTCAAGCCCCTGTAAATATAATTGATAGCAATACGAACTCTGCATATTTTGAAAGAGAAATTGACAATATGCCCATGCACTCAGACCCCGGGTCCAGACTCATGTAATTCAATATTTATAAAGAAATGCCAGCAGCACAGGCACTCAGTATAGTGTAGAGGAAGGGGGAGATACCAGATGCGCTTAAAACAGCAGACATAGCCCCTCTACACACGGGAGAGAGCAAAGCATTGGCAAAGAATTATAGACCAGTTGCACTAACGTCCCACATAATAAAAGTATTTGATAGAGTGATCAGGAGTCAGGTGACCAGTTTCATGGAGACCAATGACCTCCACAACCCAGGCCAACATGGATTTAGAGCGGGAAGATCGTGCCTCTCACAGCTACTTGATCACTACGACAAAATCACTGAGGCATTAGAAGAAAAACATAATGCAGATGTTGTATACACAGACTTCGTAAAAGCATTTGATGAATGTGACCCTGGAGTAATAGCCCATAAAATGAGGTCAATGGGTGGTCATTTACTCCCAAGTAAATTAGGGAGATGTATATTCATTTTTTTTTCAAATAGAACGATAAGAGTAACAGTCTATCAAATAAAATCCAAGTGTCCTAGTACAGCAAAAAACTCTGTACCTCAGGGTACAGTCCTTGCACCACTGCTTTATCTTATCCACATATCAGATATAATAGTTACAGCTTCGTGTCATCCTTTGCAGATGACACAAACGTCAGCATGAAAATTACCTCTGCTGAAGACTGAACAATAACAAGCTGATGTTAATAGTTTCGAATATGCTTTATGTTAATTCTTTATTAAGTACAGTATCTTAGAATGACATTTAGTAATGACGGTTACCTTAAGGTTACCTTGAGATAATTTCGATGCTTAGCGTCCCCGCGGCCCGGTCCTCGACCAGGTCTTCTGGTTGCTGGACTGGTCAACCAGGCTGTTGGACGTGGCTGCTCGCAGCCTGACGTATGAGTCACAGCCTGGTTGATCAGGTATCCTTTGGAGGTGCTTATCCAGTTTTCTCTTGAACACTGTGAGGAGTCGGCCAGTTATGCCCCTTATGTGTAGTGGAAACGTGTTGAACAGTCTCGGGCCCCTGATGTTGATAGAGTTCTCTCTCAGAGTACCTGTTGCACCTCTGCTCTTCAACGGGGGTATTCTGCACATCCTGCCATGTCTTCTGGTCTCATGTGATGTTATTTCTGTGTGCAGGTTTGGGACCAGCCCCTCTAATATTTTCCACGTGTAAATTATTATGTATCTCTCCCGCCTGCGCTCAAGAGAATACAGATTTAGGCTCTTTAGTCGGTCCCAATAGTTTAGATGCTTTACTGAGTGGATTCTAGCAGTAAAGGATCTCTGCACGCTCTCCAGGTCAGCAATTTCTCCAGCTTTGAAAGGGGCTGTCATTGTGCATCAGTATTCACTGTATTGTGCAACAGTATTCACTGTATTGTGCAGCAGTATTCACTGTATTGTGCAACAGTAAGACTGAGGCTCATGTTAACTTCCTCAGCCTTACACAGGACTTCCTCAGGAAGTAGAGGACAAGCTTGAGGAGCAAGCAGCGTTTATTATCACAAGAATCAACACGTAAAAAAAAGTGTCTTGCACACACTGCTTTGTGTTTCTGTTGAATTGTTTTGTTCCCTGAAGCAGCGTGTGTTTGAGGGAGTGAGAGAGAGAGAGAGAGAGAGAGAGAGAGAGAGACACAGAGAGAGAGAGAGAGAGAGACACAGAGAGAGAGAGAGAGAGAGACACAGAGAGAGAGAGAGAGAGAGAGAGAGAGAGAGAGAGAGAGAGAGAGAGAGAGAGAGAGAGAGAGAGAGAGAGAGAGAGAGAGAGAGAGAGAGAGACACAGAGAGAGAGAGAGAGAGAGAGAGAGTGTGTACTCACCTAGCTGTACTTACCTAGTTGTTCTTGTGGGGGGGTTGAGCTCTGGTTCTTTGGTCCCGCCTCTCAACTGTCAATCAACAGGTGTCCAGGTATCTGAGCCTATTGGGCTCTATCATATTTACACTCGAAACTTTGTATGGAGTCTGCTTGCACCACATCTCTGCCTAATGCATTCCATTTGTCAACCACTCTGACACTAAAAAAGGTCTTCCTAATATCTCTGTGGCTCATTTGGGCACTTAATTTCCACCTGTGTCCCCTAGTGCGTGTGCCCCTTGTGTCAAATAGCATGTCTTTATCTACCCAATCAATTCATTTGAGAATCTTTTATGTGGTGATCATGTCCCCCCGAATTCTTCTGTCTTCCAGCGACGTGAGGTTTAATTCCCGTAGTCTCTCCTCGTAGCTCACACCCCTCAGGACACAGGTGGAAACTGAGTGCCCAAATGAGCCACAGAGACATTAGAAAGAACTTTTTTTAGTGTCAGAGTGGTTGACATATTGGAATGAATTAGGAAGTGATGTGGTGGAGGTTGACTCCATACACAGTTTCAAGCGTAGATATGATAGAGCCCAATAGGCTCAGGAACCTGTATACCAGTTGATTGACAGTTGAGAGGCGGGACCAAAGAGCCAGAGCTCAACCCCGCAAGCACAAATAGGTGAGTACATCCTCAGGAAGCAGCCCGGTACAGCTGTCTAACTCACAGGTACCTATTTACTGCTAGGTGATCAGGGGCATCAGGGGGAAAGAGACTCTGCCCGTTTGTTTCCGCCTCCGCCGGGAATCGAATCTGGGCCATTCGGACAACGACCCCGAAGTGCTGCCCACTCAGCCGTGAGGCCACGAGGTGAATGTGTGTGTGTGTATTCACCTAATTGTGCTTGTGGGGGGGGGGGGGGTTGAGTTCTGCTCTTTCGGCCCGCCTGTCAACTGTCAATCAACTGTTACTAACTACTAACTATTTTTCACACACACATACACACACACACACACACACACACACACACACACACACACACACACACACACACACACACACACACAGGAAGCAACCTGTAACATCTGTCTAACTCCCAGGTACCTATTTACTGCTAGGTAACAGGGGGCATCAGGGCGAAAGAAACCTTGCCCGTTTGTTTCTGCCTGGTCCGGGAATCGAACCCGGGCTACAGAATTACGAGTTCTGCGCGCTGTCCGCCCAGCTACCAGACCAGACCCCTCAGCTGTGTATGTGTGTGTGTGTGTGTGTGTGTGTGTGTGTGTGTGTGTGTGTGTGTGTGTGTGTGTGTGTGTGTGGGGGTGTGTGTGTGTGTGTGTGGGTGTGTGTGTGTGTGTGTGTGTGTGTGTGTGTGTGTGTGTGTGTGTGTGTGTGTGTGTGGGTGTGTGTGTGTGTGTGTGTGTGTGTGTGTGTGTGTATGTGTGTGTGTGTGTGTGTGTGTGTGTGTGTGTGTGTGTGTGTGTGTGTGTGTGTGTGTGTGTGTGTGTGTGTGTGTGTGTGTGTGTGTGTGTGTGTGTGTGTGTACGAATACACTTGTAAACAATGGTTAGAGTGAACAATAGCAAGGATGTGTAATAAGTGTCAGGAGCTTGTGTAGTCAAGACTAGCGGGTGTGTTATTTATTTTGTTTATAAACACATTTAGGTACATCTGCATTTGTGCAGCTTCCCTAGACTATATGAAAACGAGTATTGTGTCAAAAAAAATATATATAAATAAAAAAACGTGATGCTAAAAGTCCCCATCTCGCAGGATGGTTAGTCATACAGAGTCATGTGTTTAGTAGCCTGCACTGGCAAATTTTGGGTACACTGTGAGGATATCTTCAAGAACACAGGAGTGAATAAAGTAATTGCAAAGCTCCAGGTACTTCATGCCAACTGGTCTGAAAGGTCTAATAACTGGGCATTCAGTGATGTAGTGCGGGAGATCATGCCGCAGTTCCTGCTCACAGAGTTTGCAACTGGAGTGCTCAGGATTGGGAGATCCGTCACCTGTAGCCACCTGCCACAGGTAACGGTAACCCAACCTGATCCTGGCAACCACTGTGTCGCACAGTGGGAGCCTGGTAGGATAGCATAACGGATGATAACACTCAAGGGGCCTGGTAGCCTGGTGGATAGCGTGCAGGACTCGTAATTCTGTGGCGCGGGTTCGATTCCCGCACCAGGCAGAAACAAATGGGCAAAGTTTCTTTCACCCTGAATGCCCCTGTTACCTAGCAGTAAATAGGTACCTTGGAGTTAGTCAGCTGTCACGGGGTAGCGTGTCTCGCTAGCCAGGGGGTAGCGTGTCTCGCTAGCCAGGGGGTAGCGTGTCTCGCTAACATTCGTCACCGCTAAAGTGCCAACACACCATCGAGGTACGGTTCCATCCAACTGTTGCTTCCCGCGTGACCTTGAGGCGTGGCTAGTGACCCCTGCGTGTAACAGCGGGTTAAGATGATAGCCATCATATGTGACGCCCAGGTGAGTACCGGGGGGCAGCTGTACACGGACACACCTCCACAGGTCAGGGCAAGGAGACAGGAATGTACTCCACCAGAACACCTTAGACGGTCGACAGTGTTGCATACTCGACAGTGTTGCATACTCGACAGTGTTGCATACTCGACAGTTGTGAATATGAAGGTTGAATATTTTGTTTTATCAACCAGTGCGTGAATCATGTGGTAGTTGATGAGTCTGTGCAGTGTTGTTGATGTGTTGATGAGTGATGGATATGGGTGGCAAGGGGCACCCAGTGTGTACTCACCTAGTTGTGCTTGAGGGGATTGAGCTCTGGCTCTTTGGTCCCACCTTTCAATCGTCAATCAACTGGTGTACAGATTCCTGAGCCTACTGGGCTCTTATCATATCTACATTTGAAACTGTGTATGGAGTCAGCCTCCACCACATCACTGCCTAATGCAGTCCACCTGTTGTGTGTTTACCTATCAGTGACACCTGAGGAGTGAGGTTCTAGCTCTGTGTGCCCCGCCTGGTAACCTTGTTGCACCTGTGGTGTTGGAACTGATCTTTTCTGACGCGCGAATGTTGGGTCACATCTAGCGTGTGGAAGCCACCTCCAGCTGTGGACACTATAGTACCACCAATGTTTAGGGTCACTACAGGACACCACCAATGTTTAGGGTCACTACAGGGCACCACCAGTGTTTAGGGTCACTACAGGACACCACCAATGTTTAGGGTCACTACAGGGCACCACCAGTGTTTAGGGTCACTACAGGGTACCACCAGTGTTTAGGGTCACTACAGGGCACCACCAGTGTTTAGGGTCACTACAGGGTACCACCAATGTTTAGGGTCACTACAGGGCACCACCAGTGTTTAGGGTCACTACAGGGTACCACCAGTGTTTAGGGTCACTACAGGACACCACCAGTGTTTAGGGTCACTACAGGGTACCACCAGTGTTTAGGGTCACTACAGGGCACCACCAATGTTTAGGGTCACTACAGGGTACCACCAGTGTTTAGGGTCACTACTGGGCACCACCAATGTTTAGGGTCACTACAGGGCACCACCAATGTTTAGGATCACTACAGGACACCACCAATGTTTAGGGTCACTACAGGGCACCACCAGTGTTTAGGGTCACTACAGGGTACCACCAGTGTTTAGGGTCACTACAGGGTACCACCAGTGTTTAGGGTCACTACAGGGCACCACCAGTGTTTAGGGTCACTACAGGGTACCACCAGTGTTTAGGGTCACTACAGGGTACCACCAGTGTTTAGGGTCACTACAGGGCACCACCAGTGTTTAGGGTCACTACAGGGTACCACCAGTGTTTAGGGTCACTACAGGGTACCACCAGTGTTTAGGGTCACTACAGGGCACCACCAATGTTTAGGGTCACTACAGGGCACCACCAATGTTTAGGGTCACTACAGGACACCACCAATGTTTAGGGTCACTACAGGGCACCACCAATGTTTAGGGTCACTACTGGGCACCACCAGTGTTTAGGGTCACTACAGGGCACCACCACCAGTGTTTAGGGTCACTACAGGGCACCACCAGTGTTTAGGGTCAGTACAGGGTACCACCAGTGTTTAGGGTCACTACAGTGTACCACCAGTGTTTAGGGTCACTACAGGACACCACCAGTGTTTAGGGTCACTACAGGACACCACCAGTGTTTAGGGTCACTACAGTGTACCACCAGTGTTTAGGGTCACTACAGGGCACCACCACCAGTGTTTAGGGTCACTACAGGGCACCACCAGTGTTTAGGGTCACTACAGGGCACCACCAGTGTTTAGGGTCACTACAGGACACCACCAATGTTTAGGGTCACTACAGGGCACCACCACCAGTGTTTAGGGTCACTACAGGGCACCACCAGTGTTTAGGGTCACTACAGGGTACCACCAGTGTTTAGGGTCACTACAGTGTACCACCAGTGTTTAGGGTCACTACAGGACACCACCAGTGTTTAGGGTCACTACAGGACACCACCAGTGTTTAGGGTCACTACAGTGTACCACCAGTGTTTAGGGTCACTACAGGGCACCACCAATGTTTAGGGTCACTACAGGGCACCACCACCAGTGTTTAGGGTCACTACTGGGCACCACCAGTGTTTAGGGTCACTACAGGACACCACCAATGTTTAGGGTCACTACAGGACACCACCAGTGTTTAGGGTCACTACTGGGCACCACCAGTGTTTAGGGTCACTACAGGGCACCACCAGTGTTTAGGGTCACTACAGGGCACCACCAGTGTTTAGGGTCGCTACAGGACACCACCAGTGTTTAGGGTCACTACAGGGCACCACCAGTGTTTAGGGTCACTACAGGGTACCACCAATGTTTAGGGTCACTACAGGGCACCACCAATGTTTAGGGTCACTACAGGGCACCACCACCAGTGTTTAGGGTCGCTACAGGACACCACCAGTGTTTAGGGTCACTACAGGGCACCACCAGTGTTTAGGGTCACTACAGGGTACCACCAATGTTTAGGGTCACTACAGGGCACCACCAATGTTTAGGGTCACTACAGGGCACCACCACCAGTGTTTAGGGTCACTACAGGGCACCACCAATGTTTAGGGTCACTACAGGGCTTTTACTTACACATCAACTTTATAATTTAGAATAGATTCAACTTTACAACTACAACTTCACGTCAACTTTACAATAGAACCAGTGAAGAGCAGAGGTGCCATAGGCACAATCAGAGAACACTGTATAAACATCAGAGGTCCGCGGTTGTTCAACATCCTCCCAGCAAGCATAAGAAATATTGTCGGAACAACCGTGGACATCTTCAAGAGAAAACTGGACCGTTTTCTAAGAGAAGTTCCGGATCAGCCGGGCTGTGGTGGGTATGTGGGCCTGCGGGCCGCTCCAAGCAACAGCCTGGTGGACCAAACTCTCACAAGTCAAGCCTGGCCTCGGGCCGGGCTTGGGGAGTAGCAGAACTCCCAGAACCCCATCAACCAGGTATCAACCAGGTATCAACCAGGTATCAACCAGGTATCAACCAAGTATCAACCAGGTATCAACCAGGTATCAACCAGGTATCAACCAGGTATCAACCAAGTATCAACCAGGTATCAACCAGGTATCAACCAGGTATCAACCAGGTATCAACCAGGTATCAACCAGGTATCAACCAGGTATCAACCAGGTATCAACCAGGTATCAACCAGGTATCAACCAGGTATCAACCAGTTATCAACCAGGTATCAACCAGGTATCAACCAGGTATCAACCAAGTATCAACCAGGTATCAACCAGGTATCAACCAGGTATCAACCAGGTATCAACCAGATATCAACCAGGTATCAACCAGGTATCAACCAGGTATCAACCAGGTATCAACCAAGTATCAACCAGGTATCAACCAGGTATCAACCAGGTATCAACCAGGTATCAACCAGATATCAACCAGGTATCAACCAGGTATCAACCAGGTATCAACCAGGTATCAACCAAGTATCAACCAGGTATCAACCAGGTATCAACCAGGTTAACTTACAAAGTTCACATTTACATCTGATAATGTTTGTCTTGTGTCGTTACTTTATGTACGATGTTAACTATATGTTTTTTGTATTGCAGGTGAGTGTAACCTGCCTCAAGGAGTGTTGGTGTTCTAGGTGAGTGTTGGTGTGTTCTAGGTGAGTGTTGGTGTTCTAGGTGAGTGTTGGTGTGTTCTAGGTGAGTGTTGGTGTTCTAGGTGAGTGTTGGTGTGTTCTAGGTGAGTGTTGGTGTGTTCTAGGTGAGTGTTGGTGTGTTCTAGGTGAGTGTTGGTGTGTTCTAGGTGAGTGTTGGTGTGTTCTAGGTGAGTGTTGGTGTGTTCTAGGTGAGTGTTGGTGTGTTCTAGGTGAGTGTTGGTGTTCTAGGTGAGTGTTGGTGTGTTCTAGGTGAGTGTTGGTGTTCTAGGTGAGTGTTGGTGTGTTCTAGGTGAGTGTTGGTGTGTTCTAGGTGAGTGTTGGTGTTCTAGGTGAGTGTTGGTGTGTTCTAGGTGAGTGTTGGTGTGTTCTAGGTGAGTGTTGGTGTGTTCTAGGTGAGTGTTGGTGTGTTCTAGGTGAGTGTTGGTGTTCTAGGTGAGTGTTGGTGTGTTCTAGGTGAGTGTTGGTGTTCTAGGTGAGTGTTGGTGTGTTCTAGGTGAGTGTTGGTGTGTTCTAGGTGAGTGTTGGTGTTCTAGGTGAGTGTTGGTGTGTTCTAGGTGAGTGTTGGTGTGTTCTAGGTGAGTGTTGGTGTGTTCTAGGTGAGTGTTGGTGTGTTCTAGGTGAGTGTTGGTGTGTTCTAGGTGAGTGTTGGTGTGTTCTAGGTGAGTGTTGGTGTGTTCTAGGTGAGTGTTGGTGTGTTCTAGGTGAGTGTTGGTGTGTTCTAGGTGAGTGTTGGTGTGTTCTAGGTGAGTGTTGGTGTTCTAGGTGAGTGTTGGTGTGTTCTAGGTGAGTGTTGGTGTGTTCTAGGTGAGTGTTGGTGTGTTCTAGGTGAGTGTTGGTGTGTTCTAGGTGAGTGTTGGTGTGTTCTAGGTGAGTGTTGGTGTGTTCTAGGTGAGTGTTGGTGTTCTAGGTGAGTGTTGGTGTGTTCTAGGTGAGTGTTGGTGTGTTCTAGGTGAGTGTTGGTGTTCTAGGTGAGTGTTGGTGTGTTCTAGGTGAGTGTTGGTGTGTTCTAGGTGAGTGTTGGTGTGTTCTAGGTGAGTGTTGGTGTTCTAGGTGAGTGTTGGTGTGTTCTAGGTGAGTGTTGGTGTTCTAGGTGAGTGTTGGTGTGTTCTAGGTGGGTGTTGGTGTGTTCTAGGTGAGTGTTGGTGTGTTCTAGGTGAGTGTTGGTGTGTTCTAGGTGAGTGTTGGTGTGTTCTAGGTGAGTGTTGGTGTGTTCTAGGTGAGTGTTGGTGTGTTCTAGGTGGGTGTTGGTGTGTTCTAGGTGGGTGTTGGTGTGTTCTAGGTGAGTGTTGGTGTGTTCTAGGTGAGTGTTGGTGTTCTAGGTGAGTGTTGGTGTGTTCTAGGTGAGTGTTGGTGTGTTCTAGGTGAGTGTTGGTGTGTTCTAGGTGAGTGTTGGTGTGTTCTAGGTGAGTGTTAATGTGTTCTAGGTGAGTGTTGGTGTGTTCTAGGTGAGTGTTAATGTGTTCTAGGTGAGTGTTGGTGTGTTCTAGGTGAGTGTTGGTGTGTTCTAGGTGAGTGTTGGTGTGTTCTAGGTGAGTGTTGGTGTGTTCTAGGTGAGTGTTAATGTGTTCTAGGTGAGTGTTAATGTGTTCTAGGTGAGTGTTGGTGTTCCAGGTTTATCGACGCAGTGCGTTAAAGACGTTGTATCGACGCAGTGCGTTAAATACGTTATGGAGACGCAGTGCGTTAAATACGTTATGGAGACGCAGTGCGTTAAACGTACGGACGTTCTTGAAGTTCCATGTCTCAGGAATTCTTCCTTATCAATTTTATCGATTCCTGTTACTATTTTGTACGTAGTGATCATAACGCCTCTTTTTCTTATATCACCTAGTTTTGGCATATTTAATGCCTTAATCCTCTCCTTGTAGCTCTTGTCCTTCAGTTCCGGAAGCCATTTAGTTGCAAGTCTTTGCACCTTTTCCAGTTTGTTGATGTGCTTCTTAAGATATGGGCACCATACAACCGCTGCATATTCCAGCTTTGGTCCTTGCAGTTACCTGGAGATGATTTCGTGACTCAAACTTCTCCTTTAACTGGTCTAACTAGTCTCCTCTAACCTGGTCTAACATATATCATAAACAGTATAGATCCAAGGACTGATCTCTGTGGGACCCCACTGGTGACGCCTCGCCACTCCGAGACCTCATCCCCCTCACAGTGACTCATTGTCTTCTGTCTCTTATGCGTTGGAGTACCTTCCCTTTCACTCCTGCCTGCATCTCCAGCTTGTGCACTAGTCTCTTATGTGATACTGTGTCAAAGAGTTTCTGCCAATCCAAAAATATGCAGTCTGGGTTCTGCATAGTTAGGGTTATGTGCTAATGAAAAAATTACCTACAAACTGAAAATAAATATGACCTACCTTGACTTACCTTGAGGTTACCTTGAGGTGATTCCGGGGCTTAGGGTCCCCGCGGCCCGGTCGTCGACAAAATCTAAAGTTTAGGTAAGGAATAATTACACCAGTCGAGTGAAAACAGTGAAGCGGGGCACAAGAGCTGAAGCTCAACCACCCCCTCCACCCAATAAAACTTCACTTAAGTGTATATACTTACACATAACTTAATGATACAGGTCGCTTTATGACTAGTGAATTGAATGCATAACCAGTGAAAATATAAAATATGAAAAGATAAATGTAGTATTTTATTAACAGTTTGGTATGTGGTTATTGATACAGCTGCCCTAGACTACATGAAGTGTTACATAGTGTGTGTAATAACTATGTTACCCTTCTACATAGTCATTACACAAATGCATAAATAACTACCCACAGGATGCAGGGGCGTGTGGTGGGTAGCCAGCACTCACACACTTTGGGTGCATTATGAGGATATCCCCAACGACACGAGAGGCAATAAAGTGGTTGCTCCAGGTTCCTCATACGGACAGGTCTGAAGGGTCTGATGACCCAGTTCCTGCTGTTAGAGTTTGGTCCTGGAGTGCTCAGGACTGGGACATTCGTCACCTGTAGCCACCTGCCACAGGTGACGGTAGCCACCTGCAACAGGTGACGGTAGCCACCTGCCACAGGTGACGGTAGCCACCTGCCACAGGTGACGGTGGCCACCTGCCACAGGTAACGGTAGCCACCTGCCACAGGTAACGGTAGCCACCTGCCACAGGTGACGGTGGCCACCTGCCACAGGTAACGGTAGCCACCTGCCACAGGTGACGGTAGCCCAACCTGATCCCGCCAACCACTGTATCACACAGATACCAAACCAATAATTCTATTTAATGGACACTGCGATGTGCCAACACTTCCTTACAAGATGGCAGAACATACCAAGATGAGGGAAACATGTAAAGATGTTGATATGGGAGCCAGCTCCGTTGGTTCAATATTTCCAGTATCGCACAGCCACATAAGAAAAGTGCACATCCACATAAGAAAAGTGCACATCCACATAAGAAAAGTGCACATCCACATAAGAAAAGTGCACATCCACATAAGAAAAGTGCACATCCACATAAGAAAAGTGCACATCCACATAAGAAAAGTGCACATCCACATAAGAAAAGTGCACATCCACATAAGAAAAGTGCACATCCACATAAGAAAAGTGCACATCCACATAAGAAAAGTGCACAGCCACATGAAAAAAGTACACATCCACATAAGAAAAGTGCACATCCACATAAGAAAAGTGCACATCCACATTAGAAAAGTGCACATCCACTTAAGAAAAGTGTACAGTCACATAAGAAAAGTGCACATCCACATAAGAAAAGTGCACATCCACTTAAGAAAAGTGTACAGTCACATAAGAAAAGTGTACAGTCACATAAGAAAAGTGTACAGCCACATAAGAAAAGTGCACATCCACTTAAGAAAAGTGTACAGTCACATAAGAAAAGTGCACATCCACATAAGAAAAGTGCACATCCACATAAGAAAAGTGCACATCCACTTAAGAAAAGTGTAGAGTCACATAAGAAAAGTGCACATCCACATAAGAAAAGTGCACATCCACTTAAGAAAAGTGTACAGTCACTTAAGAAAAGTGCACATCCACATAAGAAAAGTGCACATCCACATAAGAAAAGTGTACAGCCACATAAGAAAAGTGCACATCCACTTAAGAAAAGTGTACAGTCACTTAAGAAAAGTGCACATCCACATAAAAAAAGTGCACATCCACATAAGAAAAGTGTACATCCACATAAGAAAAGTGTACAGCCACATAAGAAAAGTGTACAGCCACATAAGAAAAGTGCACATCCACTTAAGAAAAGTGTACAGTCACTTAAGAAAAGTGCACATCCACATAAGAAAAGTGCACATCCACATAAGAAAAGTGCACATCCACATAAGAAAAGTGTACAGCCACATAAGAAAAGTGTACAGCCACAAAAGAAAAGTGTACAGCCACATAAGAAAAGTGCACAGCCACATAAGAAAAGTGCACATCCACATAAGAAAAGTGCACATCCGCATAAGAAAAGTGCACATCCACATAAGAAAAGTGTACAGCCACATAAGAAAAGTGCACATCCACATAAGAAAAGTGCACATCCACATAAGAAAAGTGCACAGCCACATAAGAAAAGTGCACAGCCACATAAGAAAAGTACACATCCACATAAGAAAAGTGTACAGCCACATAAGAAAAGTGTACATCCACATAAGAAAAGTGCACATCCACATAAGAAAAGTGCACATCCACATAAGAAAAGTGCACATCCACATAAGAAAAGTGCACATCCACATAAGAAAAGTGCACATCCACATAAGAAAAGTGCACATCCACATAAGAAAAGTGCACATCCACATAAGAAAAGTGCACATCCACATAAGAAAAGTGCACATCCACATAAGAAAAGTGCACATCCACATAAGAAAAGTGCACATGCACATAAGAAAAGTGCACATCCACATAAGAAAAGTGCACAGCCACATAAGAAAAGTGCACATCCACATAAGAAAAGTGCACATCCACATAAGAAAAGTGCACATCCACATAAGAAAAGTGCACATGCACATAAGAAAAGTGCACATCCACATAAGAAAAGTGCACAGCCACATAAGAAAAGTGCACATCCACATAAGAAAAGTGCACATCCACATAAGAAAAGTGCACAGCCACATAAGAAAAGTGCACATCCACATAAGAAAAGTGCACATCCACATAAGAAAAGTGCACAGCCACATAAGAAAAGTGCACATCCACATAAGAAAAGTGCACAGCCACATAAGAAAAGTGCACATCCACATAAGAAAAGTGCACAGCCACATAAGAAAAGTGCACATCCACATAAGAAAAGTGCACAGCCACATAAGAAAAGTGCACAGCCACATAAGAAAAGTGCACAGCCACATAAGAAAAGTGCACAGCCACATAAGAAAAGTGCACAGCCACATAAGAAAAGTGCACAGCCACATAAGAAAAGTGCACATCCACATAAGAAAAGTGCACAGCCACATAAGAAAAGTGCACATCCACATAAGAAAAGTGCACATCCACATAAGAAAAGTGCACATCCACATAAGAAAAGTGCACATCCACATAAAAAAAGTGCACATCCACATAAGAAAAGTGCACAGCCACATAAGAAAAGTGCACAGCCACATAAGAAAAGTGCACAGCCACATAAGAAAAGTGCACATCCACATAAGAAAAGTGCACATCCACATAAGAAAAGTGTACATCCACATAAGAAAAGTGCACATCCACATAAGAAAAGTGCACATCCACATAAGAAAAGTGCACAGCCACATAAGAAAAGTGCACATCCACATAAGAAAAGTGCACATCCACATAAGAAAAGTGCACAGCCACATAAGAAAAGTGCACATCCACATAAGAAAAGTGCACAGCCACATAAGAAAAGTGCACATCCACATAAGAAAAGTGCACAGCCACATAAGAAAAGTGCACATCCACATAAGAAAAGTGCACAGCCACATAAGAAAAGTGCACAGCCACATAAGAAAAGTGCACAGCCACATAAGAAAAGTGCACAGCCACATAAGAAAAGTGCACAGCCACATAAGAAAAGTGCACAGCCACATAAGAAAAGTGCACATCCACATAAGAAAAGTGCACAGCCACATAAGAAAAGTGCACATCCACATAAGAAAAGTGCACATCCACATAAGAAAAGTGCACATCCACATAAGAAAAGTGCACATCCACATAAAAAAAGTGCACATCCACATAAGAAAAGTGCACAGCCACATAAGAAAAGTGCACAGCCACATAAG
The DNA here is from genome assembly GCF_040958095.1 of Procambarus clarkii. Lineage (NCBI taxonomy): Eukaryota > Metazoa > Arthropoda > Malacostraca > Decapoda > Cambaridae > Procambarus > Procambarus clarkii. The sequence continues at coordinate 36,088,775 of NC_091151.1, read as the reverse complement.
AAAAGTGCACAGCCACATAAGAAAAGTGCACATCCACATAAGAAAAGTGCACAGCCACATAAGAAAAGTGTGTTACACTTCTTGCAAAACAAATTTTTTTTGAAAATACAATAACTCAATGCTTTGAGAAACAGGTTTAATGTTAGCCTCTCCTGAGCTTGACCACTGTGACACTGTCAACCGCCCACACGCATGACAGCCTTGACAGTGCTGACGTCAATGCCTGGATTACATTGACAAAGCCCTAAATTTTGTACCCTCGTTTGACAGGTAGACATTATACATGTAGTTTTTTTATGTCTTAATGTGTTGGGTGATAAACTTGGAGGTTTATATATACTTAGGAACGCATGCATGTTAATAGGACATAAATGTATATATATGTAAAAACGTGCATATGTATGTCCAGCTGAGTACAAGGTGAGTGCGTGGTAACTGACGACGCCCACTGGCACACGCCACACCCCGCCTGGCGCCGCACACCCCATAAAAGACATCAATCAGCAGCCGGAAATTCCCGCCACAGAATCCGACTTAAAGAAGAAGAAAAGAATCTTGAGAAGCGGCCGACGTGCGCCCTGATCACGTTACCTGTGGCTTACCTGTGACTTACCTGTGGCTTACCTGTGGCTTACCTGTGGCTTACCTGTGGCTTACCTGTGGCCGGCTTAAAGGTCTTTCCAACTCTCTCAGCCCGACCAGGTTTCCCCTAGTGATAACCTGGTCCATGAAGGTAATTGTGTAAGCAGCACTCAAGCCTACATAACCATCACAACCCGCTTGATCAGGTTGGGCTTGAAGGGACTTGTTGAGGTTCCTCCTGACCTCATTCTTGGTTCCATGGAGCTGTTGTGTCCACACCCTGGTCGTCACCACATGTCCCAGTGGTTCTTGTTGATGTGCAAATAATTAATGAAATATTTCATTTGTCGACTGCGAGGGAATGAGTAACCAACGTTTGTAATGCGTTATACACCGTGTGGGGTGTATAGATGTGTGTATAACAGCATATATACCGTGTGGGGTATATAGATGTGTGTATAACAGCATATACACCGTGTGGGGTGTATAACAGCATATATACCGTGTGGGGTGTATAGATGTGTGTATAACAGCATATACACCGTGTGGGGTGTATAGATGTGTGTATAACAGCATATATACCGTGTGGGGTATATAGATGTGTGTATAACAGCATATATACCGTGTGGGGTGTATAACAGCATATATACCGTGTGGGGTGTATAGATGTGTGTATAACAGCATATACACCGTGTGGGGTGTATAGATGTGTGTATAACAGCATATACACCGTGTAGGGTGTATAGATGTGTGTATAACAGCATATATACCGTGTGGGGTATATAGATGTGTGTATAACAGCATATATACCGTGTGGGGTGTATAACAGCATATATACCGTGTGGGGTGTATAGATGTGTGTATAACAGCATATACACCGTGTGGGGTGTATAGATGTGTGTATAACAGCATATACACCGTGTGGGGTGTATAGATGTGTGTATAACAGCATATACACCGTGTGGGGTGTATAGATGTGTGTATAACAGCATATACACCGTGTGGGGTGTATAGATGTGTGTATAACAGCATATACACCGTGTGTGGTGCATAGATGAGTGTATAAATGCATATACACCATGTGAGGTGCATAGATGTGTGTATAACAGCATATACACCGTGTGAGGTGCATAGATGTGTGTATAACAGCATATACACCATGTGAGGTGCATAGATGTGTGTATAACAGCATATACACCGTGTGGGGTGTATAGATGTGTGTATAACAGCATATACACCGTGTGGGGTGCATAGATGAGTGTATAACAGCATATACACCGTGTGGGGTGTATAGATGTGTGTATAACAGCATATACACCGTGTGGGGTGCATAGATGAGTGTATAACAGCATATACACCGTGTGGGGTGTATAGATGTGTGTATAACAGCATATACACCGTGTGGGGTGTATAGATGTGTGTATAACAGCATATACACCGTGTGGGGTGCATAGATGAGTGTATAAATGCATATACACCGTGTGAGGTGCATAGATGTGTGTATAACAGCATATACACCGTGTGGGGTGTGTGAGAAAATTGTCGGGAATGATAAATGAAGAGAACTACTTGGGTCTTGTACTGTACTAAATTAAAAAAAAAATTACTGTATGCAAAATGAATACAACTAAAGTCCCTAGATAGGGTCGTAAAGCCAAGCTCCTCTTGTCGTAATGACAGACTGTGGGCAGTAAGGGGCAGGTGGGGTCCCTAAGGGTGAGTGAAGAAGTTGATTGAAGATCTACAATCCACTTGCAGACAATTCGACACATCAGCTTGTGTTGTTACTACAAGGGTAATATTTCATAACTCAGTTCTATAACTGAACACTGGTTCTGTTTAAATTAAGGATCTAAACATGTACACAATCCAGCCCAGTACCATAACTACAACAACCAATATTCACATACTAATAAACACTACAATTTGTATTATAGAGGTATGATATATATGAATATGCAAATAAATGACCATATATGTGGTCCAAGTACTGGTAACTAAGTACAAGAGATATATTCAATTTATATGAAGAGTTTCAGTCAAGCTTTCCTTGACTTTCAATGACTGAGGTTGGGGTGAATGAGTGTCTAGATTCAAGGAAAAGTTTCAGTTGCTGAAAGATTAATAAAAACTTAATGAAATATGGGGCGTCGCCCCGACCTGTAACGACAGACTTATTGGATTGATTAAGGTCACACAAGCATGCAATTGGCTAATCAACACACTACAAATAACACTCAATACTTATGGTTATCCGGTCGGCCGAGCGGACAGAACGCTGGACTTGTGATCCTGTGGTCCTGGCTTCGATCCCAGACGCCGGCGAGAAACAATGGGCAGAGTTTCTTTCACCCTATGCCCCTGTCACCTAGCAGTAAAATAGGTACCCTGGGTGTTAGTCAACTGTCACGGGCTGCTTCCTGGGGGTGGAGGCCTGGTCGAGGACCGGGCCGCGGGGACAATAAAAGCCCCGAAATCATCTCAAGATAACCTCTCAAGATAGATCCAATCTGAGTGCCGGTGCCTGTCTGACAAATGGCCAGACTATAATTTCTCTTGGAAATAATAGGCACTGTATTTTTGTATAGTAAAAAAGCAGCTTTGTTGTTGATTATGTCTTGAGTTGCATTGTAGTAGGATAAGATTAGGTGTGGTGGAGGCGGCGTCACTTCCCGCCACTCTACACCCTTATTAAGATAAAGTACTAGGCATTTTGTCCTTATAGATACAGTCCAGGTACTCCCCCAGTTCTAGAGAGTAATCACTGGTGATAATGATAAGTTAGTATGGTATCCTTTCTGAAAATGCTCGCAAGGCGCCGTGTCACATGTTCATTCTGTCAACTCTGTCAACAGAGGCTCTTCGCCTCGGGCGCTCCGGTCCTGCCCGCTTGAAGTCCGAAGTAATGCCCCTATTACCTAGCAATAAATAGGTACCAGGGAGTTAAATAGCTGTTACGCCCGGGCTGCTTCCTGGGTGTGTGTGTGTGTAGCGGGGGGGGGGAACAAATTAGTTAGTGACAGTTGATTGACAGTTGAGAGGCGGGCCAAAAGAGCAGAGCTCAATCCCCGCAAGCACAACTAGGTGAATATACACGAGTGTATTCACTTAGTTGAACTCTAAACACGTGTGTGTTTGGAGTTTGTATGTTCAAACTAGGTGAATACAACTAGGTGAGTACACACACACACACACACATAAACACAGGAGGCTGGTGGCTGAGTGAACAGCGTTCGACATTCGTAATCCTATGGTCCGGGGATCGATCCCCGGCGATGACGGAATCACACGGGCAGAGTTTCTTTCACCCTGATGCATCTGTTCACCTAGCAGTAAATAGGTACCTAGGAGTTCGACAGCTGTTACGGGCTGCTTCCTGTGTGTGTGTGTGTGTGTGTGTGTGTGTGTGTGTGTGTGTGTGTGTGTGTGTGGGTGTGTGTGTGTGTGTGTGTGTGTGTGTGTGTGTGTGTGTGTGTGTGTGTGTGTGTGTGATCAAAACAGGTCAGCGGGCGTCAGCGTATTAGACAACCGACGGTCAGACCCAAAGCGGGGTCCTAGAGCTAACAACTTGACCTTGAAGACACCAACAGTAAACACACACTATATACACGTATAAACCCGATTTGGTCCCCTCAACTGACATTCTACGGTGTACTCTCTAGAATCTAGACTCTTAAGAGACTAGACGAGAGTATTTCACCTTGAAAATACGCCTAAGAATATATACTTCTTGCTGTGTGGAAGGTCCGTGTCTGCAAGTCTCTAGACACAGTATTAGTGTAGCTAGTATTATGTGCTGCTAGAGTGGAGGTCACACCTTATGTGAGCCACAACATGAGCACAATGTTGGCGTCCTCTATGTTGATACACTTTATTAAGGTTATTACCAGGCTCCTGGGGCCAGATTCACGAAAGCACTTACGCAAGTACTTAAGAACCTGTACATCTTTCCTCAATCTTTGGCGGCTTTGTTTCCAATTATTAAACAGTTTACAAGCATGAACACTTCCCAATCAACTGTTGTTATTGTTATAAACAGCCTCCTGATGCTTCGGAGCTCATTAACTGTTTAATAATTGTAAACAAAGCCGCCAAAGATTGAGGAAAGATGTACAGGTTCGTAAGTACTTGCGTAAGTGCTTTCGTGAATCTGGCCCCTGGTCTTCTGAGGCCGGGGGGTGACCTCACTGTGACGCGGGGCTCTGTTATGTCAGGAATTTTGGGTGAGAGTGAGGCGGGTCGGTAGTGGTTGGTCATATTTCGTGTCCTTGTGAAGGTGGCCGGGTACCTCCACCACCTCTGGTCTAGCCTAGCCCCAGGCCGGGCTTGGCGAGTAGAACAGTCCTGAATCCATTTCAGGTATACTCCTCTCCAACACTGCTCACCACCTACACTCATCACTCTCCACCTCACCAACACTGCTCACCAACACCACTCCTCACTAAGAGCCCTGACCAGTGAGTGTTGGGCCATCATCCTCCTTCCCTGAAATAGAGGGAATACAGAGAACATATACGGCACGCATAGACGCGATAAAGCACCTAAATTATTGGGATCGTCTCAAAGCTCTCCAAATGTACAAACTAGAAAGGAGACGAGAGAGATACCAAATAATATACACATGCAAAATACTGGAGGGACAGGTCCCAGATCTACACAGTAAAATAACAACGTACAGGAGTGAACGATATGGAAGAAAATGCAGAATAGAATCAGTGAATAGCAAAGGTGCCATAGGCACAATCAGAGAACACTGTATAAACATCAGAGGTCCGCGGTTGTTCAATGTCCTCCCAGCGACTATAAGGAATATTGCCGGAACAACCGTGGACATCTTCAAGAGGAAATTAGATAATTTTCTCCAAGGAGTGGCGGACCAACCGGGCTGTGGTGGGTATGTGGGCCTGCAGGCCGCTCCAAGCAACAGCCTGGTGGACCAAACTCTCACAAGTCTAGCCTGGCCTCGGGCCGGGCTTGGGGAGTTGAAGAACTCCCAGAACCCCATCAACCAGGTATCACATACCTGTTGCACGTGACGGCCGTACACCTGCTACATACCTGCTGCACGTTACGGCCGTACACCTGCTACATACCTGCTGCACGTTACGGCCGTACACCTGCTACATACCTGCTGCACGTTACGGCCGTACACCTACTACATACCTGCTGCACGTGACGGCCGTACAGCTACTACATACCTGTTGCACGTGACGGCCGTACACCTCCATACCTGTTGCACGTGACGGCCGTACACCTGCTGCACGTGACGGCCGTACACCTACTACATACATGCTGCACGTGACGGCCGTACACCTGCTACATACCTGCTGCACGTGACGGCCGTACACCTGCTACATACATGCTGCACGTGACGGCCGTACACCTGCTACATACATGCTGCACGTGACGGCCGTACACCTGCTACATACCTGCTGCACGTGACGGCCGTACACCTGCTACATACATGGTGCACGTGACGGCCGTACACCTGCTACATACATGCTGCACGTGACGGCCGTACACCTGCTACATACATGCTGCACGTGACGGCCGTACACCTGCTACATACATGGTGCACGTGACGGCCGTACACCTGCTACATACATGCTGCACGTGACGGCCGTACACCTGCTACATACCTGCTGCACGTGACGGCAGCCAGTTGAAACCGTGAGCAAGGGAATGCGTCACAGGAACTGACAGCTGGGGGTCGTAAGTGTGAGGGGGGGGGGGGAGGGGGGGGGGAGGGGGGGGGAGAAGGGGGGGGGGAGATGCCAGGCATTCTTGTGTCCACTCCAGCGAGGTCGGGCACCATCACAGTTCCTGCCGCTCACCACTATACTTATACCCAATATGGTCAAGCCAGACCACCTTCCCCACGCTTCCACGCCTGGTATTTCCTGCCCCCACCCCTCCACCTCCTGCACGCCCGCACCTCACTTACACCTACGCCGCCCACGCCCTCTCCGGCCGCCCACGCCCTCTCCGGCCGCCCACGCCCTGTTCCGCCGCCCACGTCCTCTCCGGCCGCCCACGCCCTGTCCCGCCGCCCACGCCCTGTCCCGCCGCCCACGTCCTGTCCCACCGCCCACGTCCTGTCCCGCCGCCCACGTCCTGTTCCGCCGCCCATGCCCTGTCCGGCCGCCCACGCCCTGTTCCGCCGCCCACGTCCTGTCCCGCCGCCCACGCCCTAAAAATTTAACATCTCTGGAACTCCTGTGACTATCAAGCTACCATCTATGCCCCGTGTTCTATTGGTACTCTTTCTTTGACTCTCTCTCTCTTGTCCACTATCTGTCCCTCGGTATAGTACATTAAACAACCGATGGTTAGGAAGGCGGGGTCCAAGAGCTCGACCCCGCACACACAAAACAGTAAATACTCCCAGTAGTAAAGAGAGAGAGGGGAAGTGTGCAACTAGGAGGGTGTGAATCACGTGGCTGAGTGGGCTTCATGAACCATCCGTGGCGCCACTCCGTGTCCACCCACACACCGTGCCTCTACCTGTGGTTGCTGGCACTCGTCCTGCCGGACACCACTTGACCCGCGGCTTCCTTACTCCCACCACTGGCAAGTCTCCATGCGGCCCATCCTCATAAACAAAGGTCAAAGGCCATTCCATCCACCCGCCAAACCTCTTGTTTATAAATAAAATCGGTTTACACACGACTCACAACTGATGACGTTCGAACACTTTTGGAACAAGTGCTTCACTCACGAATTTTGTTCGAACCACAACGCTGTAAATGCTTCATCCACGTACTACAAATACAAATAATCGCCAACAGAACCTAAACACCTAACCTAACCTATGCTTAAACATGCACAATATGCTAATAAATAATAATATTAATTTATATTTGAGAAGAGTCCCATTTTGAATGAATATCATGTTACCATTGATGAATGAGTCTTTGGGGTCGACCGCTGGATGGAATAGACTTGTTCTGAGGACGAGTTGGCCGATGAGTTATGTGTTTCAGGTAAAACAAGAAGCCAGTGATGATCAGTTTATGAGGTTACCTGGAATTTATCTCGAGGTGGTTCCTAGGATCAATTCCGGTCTTCAAGCAGGCCCTCCTGGGTGGTGGTCTGATCAACCAAGCTATTAGACGCCACTGTTCGCAGTCTGACGTGTCACTCACAGCCCGCTTGATCAGGTATCACCTGGGGTGTTTTTCGGGGATATTCCTTGGCGGGTTTTAAACCTCTGCGGTTTATGACTCGTATGTTGGCTTCAGTAAAGTTACGTACAAATTATTGAACAACTTCTATGCCGTTAAATTTCAGTGGAAGTCTGATATGGTGTGTAAGTGTGCACTGTGTTAAATAATGTTGTGGTGGTGTGTCGGGCATTTCTCCACAGTGCTGATATTTCCACTCATCTTTGGGAAGCTGTAAGTCTACTTCCCATGCACATGGGTATCCAAGCCTGATGCGGTCAGTGTAAGCACACTTCTGTTCTTTCATTGTTTTCCTTCACCAAAATTAGAACTCACAGTTCGTTGAATTCTTGTGCCAATCTGCAGATCCTGATGTTACAGCTCATGTGTTGTGGCCACTGTACATCTTCAGCATTGCTACATCTCTAATTATTTGGTTAATCTATGCTAGACTCTGGGTCGTGTAAATGTCTACATTCCTACTCTTAGTTTCAAGTTTTGCAACTTCATCTGCAATGTCATTCCCTGGTGTTCCTGCATGACTTGGCATCCAATTGATTTGTATTCGGCGACCTTGACGTTTGAGAGTTTGCAATAATGCTAAAACATTTGTCGTCAGGTCGTGTCAAGTCGCCGCTTCTGTTGCAAGGTTTCATTGGCAGTTGTCGAATGTGTAGGCGTGATAACGTCTTGTAGACGGTTAGCAAGATCTTCTAACATTATATCAATGGCTAGCATCTCCAGGTATCAACCAGGTATCAACTATCTAGCTAGCTACTTGAACAATCGTTTAAGAGCCGCTAACTATAGAATTGATTTCGGGGCTTAGCGTCCCCCCGACCATCTTTTTGTTACACCCCTCCCCAGGAAGCAGCCCGTGACAGCTGACTAACTCCCAGGTACCTATTTACTGCTAGGTAACAGGGGCATCAAGTTGAAAGAAACATTTTGCCAATTTGCCTCTGCCTCCATCGGGGATCGAACCCGGAACCTCAGGACTACGAATATGAAGCGATGTCCACCCAGCTGTCAGGTGCCCGCAGCCTCGACCGCAGCTGTCAGCTGTGAATCTGCCAGCTGTGAAGCTGTCAGATGTGAATCTGTCATATGTGAAGCTGTCAGATGTGAATCTGTCATATGTGAAGCTGTCAGATGTGAAGCTGTCAGATGTGAAGCTGTCAGATGTGAAACTCAAATGTGAATCTGTCAGATGTGAAGCTGTCAGATGTGAAGCTGTCAGATGTGAAGCTGTCAGATGTGAAGCTGTCAGATGTGAAGCTGTCAGAAGTGAAGCTGTCAGATGTGAAGCTGTCAGATGTGAAGCTGTCAGCTGTGAAGCTGTCAGATGTGAAGCTGTCAGCTGTGAAGCTGTCAGATGTGAAGCTGTCAGCTGTGAAGCTGTCAGATGTGAAGCTGTCAGCTGTGAAGCTGTCAGACGTGAAGCTATCAGCTGTGAAGCTGTCAGATGTGAAGCTGTCAGATTTTAAACTGGCAGATGTGAAGCTGTCAGATGTGAAGCTGTCAGATGTGAAGCTGTCAGATGTGAAGCTGTCAGATGTGAAACTGTCAAATGTGAATCTGTCATATGTGAAGCTGTCAGATGTTAAGCTGTCAGATGTGAAGCTGTCAGCTGTGAAGCTGTCAGACGTGAAGCTGTCAGCTGTGAAGCTGTCAGCTGTGAAGCTGTCAGACGTGAAGCTGTCAGCTGTGAAGCTGTCAGCTGTGAAGCTGTCAGACGTGAAGCTGTCAGATGTGAAGCTGTCAGATGTGAAGCTGTCAGATGTGAAACTGTCAAATGTGAATCTGTCATATGTGAAGCTGTCAGATGTTAAGCTGTCAGATGTGAAGCTGTCAGCTGTGAAGCTGTCAGCTGTGAAGCTGTCAGCTGTGAAGCTGTCAGATGTGAAGCTGTCATGATGCGTAATGAATCAGACTGTTTCCTTTTTCCTTAAAGATCTTCCAGTAAATCTTAATGTGTGCTGGCAGACTACTCAAGGGGCTGACCTAACCAGGTCCGCATGTACTGTATTATCTTGACTTATCTTGAGGTTATCTTGAGATGATTTCGGAGCTTTTAGTGTCCCCGCGTCCCGGTCCTCGACCAGGCCTCCACCCCCAGGAAGCAGCCCGTGACAGCTGACTAACACCCAGGTACCTATTTTACTGCTAGGTAACAGGGGCATAGGGTGAAAGAAACTCTGCCCATTGTTTCTCGCCGGCGCCTGGGATCGAACCCAGGACCACAGGATCACAAGTCCAGCGTGCTGTCCGCTCGGCCGACCGGATATTTCATCGACACCCTTCTCAAGTGATGGTATGTGTCATCTCAATTGTACTGATAGTCCTGAAGGTCATTATTGTTTCCTAACGAACACGGAGGGGGATGGGGCGGCTAGTTATGGCTAGTATGGGGGTGCACAATACAATACCACTCACAGGATGAGTAAGGGGTGCACAATGCACTACCACTCACAGGATGAGTATGGGGTGCACAATACACTACCACTCACAGGATGAGTATTGGGTGCACAATACACTACCACTCACAGGATGAGTATGGGGTGCACAATACACTACCACTCACAGGATGAGTATGGGGTGCACAATACACTACCACTCACAGGATGAGTATGGGGTGCACAATACACTACCACTCACAGGATGAGTATGGGGTGCACAATACACTACCACTCACAGCATGAGTATGGGGTGCACAATACACTACCACTCACAGGATGAGTATGGGGTGCACAATACACTACCACTCACAGCATGAGTATGGGGTGCACAATACACTACCACTCACAGCATGAGTATGGGGTGCACAATACACTACTCGCCTCCAGGTACAACAATAAAATGAGGCATTTCGCGAGCTATAAACAATTCAACAACATCACCTCATATAATATTCGCCGCGCGGGTCCCATAACCCAACAACCTGTTTATAACACACACAGATCACACTAACGTGATGCATCAAATGAACAAATCCACAAGGGCCGTGACGAGGATTCGAACCTGCGTCCGGGACACATCCCAGTGTCTGGGATGCTCCCGGACGCAGGTTCGAATCCTCGTCACGGCCCTTGTGGATTTGTTCATTTAACCTGTTTATCAATTGTCTTCTAAATAATTCAGTGTCGACTCCTCCAGTGTGGCGGGAAATAGAGCCTTAAGAGCACGGTCAAGGACCACTATGATGAGGCGTGATGGCGCGGGTGACGAAACACACTGTACTCACCTAGTTGTTCTTGCAGGGGTTGAGCTCTGGCTCTTTCGGCCCGCCTCTCAACTGTCAATCTATCAACATTATTTTGTTTGTTCATCCCCCCCCCCCCCTCACACCCAGGAAGCAGCCCGTAGCAGCTGTTTAATTCCCAGGTACCTATTCACTGATAGGTAACAGAGGCATCAGGGTGAAAGAAACTCTGCTCATTTGGTTTCGCCATCGTCGGGGATCGATCCCCGGACCACAGGATTACGAATACCGAGCGCTGTACACTGAGCTGTCAGGCGTGTGGCCTCCACACTTCCCCACCACCGCTCAACCCCCCATCATAGTCACTAAAAATAAACAATCTCTTCATTATACCTCCATCAGTATAAAACAAATTAACACTGAAATTTTGAGATATATAACATTAGAAGCTATTGACAGTCATCTTCAAATTCTCAAACCGGCTGAATCCTATGCCTTTACTGATGGCTCTGTGCAGTTAGGCACTGATAGAACAGGTTGTTCATGTGCAGTATATAAAGGGAATGAAATGCTCATGTCTAGTACACAGAGATTGAACAACTGGGTAAGCACGACACAGACCGAGTTATTGGGCATTTATCTAGCCACTGAATACTTTAAGCTCAATGGTGGTAGAGTTATTTTCTGTGACTCTAAAAGTGCTCTGCAGTCCTTAAATAACCCATCACAATGTATGTCGGAAGTAGCTTGTAATATTAAATGGAATGTAATTTTTGCCAATGATAATAACTATTGTATAAAATTTGTGTGGATCCCATCCCATGTTGGAGTTGGAAAACATGACTTTGTAGATCGATTGGCCAATGAGGCTTGCAGGAAAGAAAACATTGATTATGACTTTGGACTATCTAATGCAATTATTAGAAACATACAGATTAAAGAAATTAATTCAGATTTAGAAGAACTAAGAAATGCCCAGAGACCTGAAAGCTGCAGTATTAAAAGTTATGACAAGTTTTGTAATAATATGCCAAGCCAAACCGACCCCTCAGTAACCAAACCAGGCAATGTGATGTAGTCATTGCTGTAATTCGCCTTGGCTATAGACACATCTGGCAGGTTAGTGAGGCTGAGCCACTACCAGAATACTCAGATTGTAAACTCTGTGATAAACCTTTAATGCATTCACTAGAACACTGTATTGTTGAATGTGAAACCGTAAAGGACTTTAGACCTCCTGGCCTCTTGTACCACCAACTGTGTAACTATTTTATTGACTCAGGTGTTCTGGACGACATCCTAACAATTTATCCAAAATTTGCTTGTCCATTTTAAAGAATGAAGAACAATTTTTATTTATATTACTTCTAAGCTGCATCACTTATGAACCCATCCCTGCCCTTGTGTGGCAGTGCACAGTAGAAAGTTGTTTTCACATATCCATACATTAAAACATTGATTGTAACCGTGATACATATGTACTTCCGCCTACAGTTTAGACCTATTGTCTTGTGTATGACCCTCTGTCCTGCGTGACAGTGGATACCAGCATTATCCTCACTTTAATAGGACTTAATTGAAATCCTCAGATTAGGCAAAATTGTAATTAATTTTGTTAATAAAGATGTTAATTAATAATAATAATCGTCTCACTGAGTTTCAATAATCAAGGTTTTGCATAGGCCTACGTGACGCAATAAAAAAATGAAGTTGAATTCATATGTATTTTTTTTTGTCCTTTCTGGGATATTGCTACTCCTCCATGTACATATGAATCGTCCCCAACCGGTTCCGAACAGTTTGTAATTCTTTTCCTAAAACGTAAATGAAAGCAAAATTCGGAAAACAATACAAGGATGAGTGGCGTTGCCCAATAAACTCGACCCTCGGGGCAAAATTTAAAAAATAATTAAATACCCGGAGGGTAGCGTGCCCCACCCACCCACATCACCTCCCTCGCCCGTCATGCCCAGGGGCCACACCTGTCTTAGTCACGAGTCAGACCTGAACCATACGCCCACCCACACGTTCTCCCCCGCCAGACCCCCCAACCACTCACACCAAATACGCCCACACCTCTCTAATGGTGGGTATGCTTGCACGGGTCTCGACTATCACCCATGATGGGCAGTGAACTAAACATAACCTTACGCTCCTCGAGCAGCAGTCGGCGTGTAGTAGTAGGCATCCATCAGTCTCAGGAGACTATGGAGTTGCGCTTTGGTTGTCGGTCTGGAGTGGCCTCTCCAGGGCGCAAAGCCAGGGTAGGTTGATACAGGGGAGAAGCTGTTACCCATGCAGCAGGTCCCCCTGCTCCACGGCGCCGAAAGTCTCCAATGGAAAGGCTAACGCCAATACGATTGGTTCCAGCGCTGTCGCAGGAACTGTCAGAACGAGGTTGAAGGCAACAACGAACTGCCCTGGGGGGCTCCAGCTCCAGAATTAACCTCGAAGTTGGTAAAAGAAAGCACAGGGACTCCAAACCCGGAGACCGCCGTGGTCGGGGCCGGAGAAGAACCACCAGCAAGGGCATGAACGACCCCAGCCTCCCGAAGCAGAGCCTGGGGGGCCGCACGAGCCCCAGGAGGTGGACTTCCCGGTCCCGAACCTACGGGTTCCAGACAGAGATCGTCACAGCCCTCTTCCACCCGAGGCCGGCCTCCTTCATGACCCAGCAGATGGAAGAGTAATAGTTATTAATTACAACAATTATTATTATTGTAATAATATAAGTAATAATACCTCGCCTTGTATAGGCAAGGTATTTGACGCCCAGAGCCCTAAATAGGCATATTAATACAACTTTCCTTATTAAGACTACTCAATAGCTGGGTCAGTAGAGCTTCGGCCGCACACACGTGGGGGTTCACGGTTCGAGTCTCCTAGAGCCCAGGCGAATGGAAGGTAGGCATATTAATGTATCTAACTGGCGCGAAGGTAACAGTAGGAGGTGCCATAGACCCCGTGAAGAGTAGAAGTGCCATAGACCTTATGTGCCTCTGTAACCCTTCCCACCGCCGCCCACGGGATGGGTATGGGGTGCATAATAAATATGTGAATGAAACGAGGCGGTGCTGGTGACTGAGAGGGAGTGAAACTCTAGCCGTAGTTTCTTAACATTGATTGTCGCCGCCGAAGGCGGTTAGTTTATTGTGCACCCCATACTCATCCTGTGAGCGGTAGCGCTAAAGCATTACACAGGGCACAAAAGGTCTTTATCAGACCTCATCTTAGATTAACAGCCACGCTTGATCCTGGCTTCCACCACGGCTTAGACTCCGCGGGTAGTGTATCGGAGGGGGGGGGGGGGGGTGCGTGACCTGGGTCATGAGGGAGCTATGTTGGAACAGTGGCTGATAGGAAAGGGAAGTATCAGGAGAAAGCACCAAGCCATTACGACTGTATATCACTGGGGAGGAGTCAGGATAAGGATTTAGGATAGGAGGGGGGAAAGGAATGATGCCCAACTACTTGGACGGTCGGAGGATTGAACACAGACCTGCATGAAGCGAGACCGTCGCTGGAACAAGATATAGGATGTTCTTGTTCCAGCGACCAGGAGGTTTTGGGGAGTAGAAGAACTCCAAGAACCCCTTCAAGCAGGAGGGTGGTTGGAGGACAAAACCTCTTGAGCGCAGGCGGGAGAGATACATAATAATTTACACGTGGAAAATATTAGAGGGGCTGGTCCCAAACCTACACACAGTAATAACATCACATGAGACCAGGAGGCATGGCAGGATGTGCAGAATACCCCCGTTGAAGAGCAGAGGTGCAACAGGTACTCTGAGAGAGTGTCATCATCATCATCATCATCTATCAACATCAGAGGCCCGAGACTGTTCAACACGCTTCCACTACACATAAGGGGCATAACTGGCCGACCCCTTACAGTGTTCAAGAGAGAACTTGACAAACACCTCCAAAGGATACCTGATCAACCAGGCTGTAACTCGTACGTCAGGCTGCGAGCAGCCGCGTCCATCAGACTGGTTGATCAGTCCAGCAACCAGGAGGCCTGGTCGACGATCGGGCCGCGGGGACGCTAAGCCCCGGAAGCACCTCAAGGTAAGGAGGAGGGAGGGGGATGAGGGTAACAGGGAGGGGGCTCAACTGGTGCTCAAGGAGGGTATATGGCACCTTCCCAGGAGGATATAGGTCACGGGGACACATCTGGCGGCCTTTACGGCGGGACTCACGATAACACCAGAGTGGTGGGGGTAAGAATAGTGAGGGGGCGGGTTCAGGATAAGACTATAGATGCTTTCAAGCATCTTGCACATGCATGATGCCTGAAAGGATCATCCTAAACCGGCTGTTGCGCAAAATAGGCAAGCTAGGTGATGGGGTCAATAGATTTGTTAAAGGACGAGGCACAGCAAATTGTATAGTTAATTACTTGGCTAATGACACAGCTAAGTACTCTGTAATTGTTGACATCAAAAGAGTCTTCGGCAAAGCACAGGGGATTGCGATCCTGGACGAGCTTGCATGCATGGGTGCCAAGGGGAGACTCGTGAAATGGATTGAAGACTACCTCCAGGGAGGAAAGCCAAGGTCTGCTTCAATGGAGCAGTCTCAAGAACAATGAATGTGGAACTCGGGACCCCCCCCCCTAAGGAGGAGGCTTAAGTCTCACACTATTCATCATACGTGTGAACGCCAGTGCAAATATTGAATTTCCGGAAGAACAAGTGGGATATGCAGATGTCCTAATACAAGCTCCCACCTTGGGAAAAATTGAACAGTCCATTGAACTCCTTGGAAGGAAATGTACTGTGCTCGGTTTCACTCTCTCTACAAACAAGACAAAAGCATACTCTCAACATAAGCGAGTTAAAAATAAAGAACTACAAATTAATGGTGTAACACTTGAATGGGTTGACCACTATCGGTACCTTGGCGTCACTGTCGGCTCTAACAAGGGGAAGCAAGAGGAGCTCAACCAATTTATAAGAATATGCAAAAGTCGACTCAGGGCACTGAAAACTATGACCAGGAATGAGCATGAAGCCTCTATTGCCGTGCTTAATATGATGTATACAGCCTGCGAGCGCTCCGTCATAGACTATTCCGCACCAGTTTTGTACACTTATTCCCAAAGCAATATGAACAAGCTTGAAAGCATACAAAATGAAACCATGACAATCATTTTCAAAGTACCAAGAACTGCCTAAACATCTAATCTACGAAAGGAGTTGTCCCTCCCTAGTGTTAAAAGCCTGCCTGTAGAGAGGTTACCTCCCTGGGAGGATGACTCATGCAGGATTATCATCAATAAGATAACAACGAAAAAGTCCAACATGATATCACAAGAAATAAGACACAAGTATCTGGCGGAAATATATAAAGAAGTCGGAGATGAATTAGACCAAATCTACACTGATGGGTCATCTAATCCTGTCAATGGCAAGGGTGGTGCAGCATACACTGTAATTAGGAATGATACCGTTCAACGTAGAAATGAACAAAAAGCGCGTATTGAGAATTATGCCTCCACAACGCAAGCAGAGCTAACTGCCATTGTTATGGGGTTAAGGTTTCTTGAACGGAACACTAATGGTGCAGTGATCTGTACTGATTCGCAAGCAGCGCTACAAAGCCTAATTAAAAATCGGACAGAAAATCATGCAATAGTCGCTGAAATTAAGAGAGCTGTGAGAGTACTAACCAATCAGGGAAGAGTCATCAAGTTTCTGTGGATCCCCTCCCATGTTGGGATATGTGGGAATGAACGAGCAGATGTGCTGGCTGCTGAAGGCGCTGAAGGAGACCATATTGAATACTTCATACCCAAGACTCAACTACAAAATAGAGGTATTGTCAGGCAACATCACCGTGACAAGGTAACTGAGGCAAGGAAGGTAGAAGAATAAATTAGTGAATCTGTACGATGGTACAACATGGTTGCAGCTGGCAATCCCAATCATTATGGACGAAGAGGAGGACGAGGGAGAGAATCAGTAATAGCAAGATCCGTCTAGGATACAAATATCCATTGAAATTCGGAATGGAAACAACAGTTGAGTAGCGGAGTTGCAGAACCTGTGGTAAGAGTGACGGACACCGCCTTGACCACTACTTGAGAGAGTGTGAACATCTGAGAGACATTAGAAATGTGTGTAGAAAAATAAAACCCCACACTGAGTTAGAAAAACACTATTTCTCAAATATTGATACTGTTCTTAAAAGATTCCCCCTGGTTGATGGGGTTCTGTGAGTTCTTCTACTCCCCAAGCCCGGCCCGAGGCCAGGCTCGACTTCTGAGAATCTAATCCACCAGGCTGTTGCTTGGAGCGGCCCGCAGGGCCACGAACCCACCACAGCCCGGCTGATCCGGAACTTCTCTTAGAAAACCGTCCAGTTTTCTCTTGAAGATGTCCACGGATGTTCCGGCAATATTTCTTATAGTCGCTGGGAGGACGTTGAACAACCGCGGACCTCTGATGTTTATACAGTGCTCTCTGATTGTGCCTATGGCACCTCTGCTCATCACTGGTTCAATCTTGCATTTTCTTCCATATCGTTCACTCCAGTACGTTGTTATTTTACTGTGTAGATTTGGGACCTGACCCTTCAGTATTTTCCATGTGTATATTATTTGGTATCTCTCTCGTCTCCTTTCTAGAGAGTACATTTGGAGAGCTTTGAGATGACCCCAATAATTTAGGCGTTTTATCTCGTCAATGCGTGCCTTATATGTTCTCTGTATTCCCTCTATTTCAGCAATCTCTCCTGCTCTGAAGGGGGAAGTGAGTACTGAGCAGTACTCGAGACGGGACAACACAAGTGACTTAAAGAATACAATCATTGTGATGGGATCCCTGGATTTGATTTTTTTTTTAATCCATCCGATCATTTTTCTGGCTGACGCGATATTTGCTTGGTTATGCTCCCTAAACGTTATATCGTCGGACATCATTATTCCCAAATCCTTGACATGCTGTTTTTCTACTATGGGAAGATTCGATTGTGTTTTGTAGCCTGTATTATGTTTCAGATCCTCATTTTTGCTGTACCTGAGTACCTGAAATTTATCACTGTTAAACATCATGTTACTTTCTGTTGCCCAATCGAAAACTTTGTTGACATCTGCTTGTAGTTTTTCAATGTCTTCAGCAGAGGTAATTTTCATGCTGATTTTTGTGTCATCTGCAAAGGACGACACGAAGCTGTGACGTGTATTTTTGTCTATATCAGACATGAGAATAAGGAACAGTAGCGGCGCAAGGGCTGTACCTTGAGGTACAGAGCTTTTAACATCGCTTGGACTCGATTTTATCTGACTGTTACTCTTTGTGTTCTGTTCGACAGGAAATTGAGTATCCAGCGTCCTACTTTTCTAGTTATTCCCATTGACCGCATTTTGTGAGCTATCACCCTATGGTCACATTTGTCGAACGCCTTTGCAAAGTCTGTGTATACAACATCTGCATTTTGCTTTTCTTCTAGGGCTTCTGTGATTTTGTCATAGTGGTTGAGTAACTGTGACAGACAGGATCTTCCCGCTCTAAATCCATGTTGTCCTGGGTTGTGCAATTCATTGTTTTCCATAAAACTAGAAATTTGATTCCTAATCACTCTTTCAAACACTTATGTGTGATGTTAGTGCAACTGGCCTAGAATATTTTGCCAAGGCAATACTCCGCCCCTTGTGCAGAGGAGCAATATCTGCAGATTTAAGTGCTGCTGGTATCTCCCCTGTATCCAGGCTCTTTCTCAATATTACGATGAGTGCTCTCGCTACTGGTACTTTACATTTCTTTATGAATATTGAATTCCATGAGTCAGGCCTAGGAGCTGAGTGCATAGGCATATTGTCAATTTCTCTTTCAAAGTCTTCCGAGTTTGTGTTAATATCCGTTGTATTATCTGCAGCTTGAATGTCATTCATAAAGAAGCTGTCTGGGTCATCAACTTTCATGTTGTTTATTGGTGTGCTAAACATTTAAACCCCCATTTTGCACCCGCAAGATAACGGAAGATTTTAAGGGTTGACGAATGTAAATCATCTTGTTTGATAAGCTGTTCACTTGAGACAGTTAAGCAAGTCCCAACTGTGTCTGGGTACAAGTGACAGGATAAACAACCCAGCGGGTTTTCTTCCTATTGGGGAGTGTTGTACATGCTGCTATGGCGGTGTGTCCACTCACAAGATGAGTGGCGCTGCCCAATACTGTCACTATGGCGATGTGTCTACTCACAGGATGAGTGACGCTGCCCAATACTGTCACTATGGCGGTGTGTCCACTCACAGGATGAGTGGCGCTGCCCAATACTGTCACTATGGCGATGTGTCTACTCACAGGATGAGTGACGCTGCCCAATACTGTCACTATGGCGTTGTGTCCACTCACAGGATGAGTGGCGCTGCCCAATACTGTTACTATGGCGATGTGTCCACTCACAGGATGAGTGGCGCTGCCCAATACTGTCACTATGGCGGTGTGTCCACTCACAGGATGAGTGGCGCTGCCCAATACTGTCACTATGGTGGTGTGTCCACTCACAGGATGAGTGACGCTGTCCAATACTGTCACTATGGCGGTGTGTCCACTCACAGGATGAGTGACGCTGCCCAATACTGTCACTGTGGAGGTGTGTCCACTCACAGGATGAGTGGAGCTGCCCAATACTGTCACTATGGCGGTGTGTCCACTCACAGGATGAGTGGCGCTGCCCAATACTGTCACTATGGCGGTGTGTCCAATCCCAGGATGAGTGGTGCTGCCCAATACTGTCACTATGGCGGTGTGTCCACTCACAGGATGAGTGGCGCTGCCCAATACTGTCACTATGGCGGTGTGTCCACTCACAGGATGAGTGGTGCTGCCCAATACTGTCACTATGGCGGTGTGTCCACTCACAAGATGAGTGGTGCTGCCCAATACTGTCACTATGGCGGTGTGTCCACTCACAGGATGAGTGGCGCTGCCCAATACTGTCACTATGGCGGTGTGTCCACTCACAGGATGAGTGGTGCTGCCCAATACTGTCACTATGGCGGTGTGTCCACTCACAAGATGAGTGGCGCTGCCCAATACTGTCACTATGGCGGTGTGTCCACTCACAGGATGAGTGACACTGCCCAATACTGTCACTATGGCGGTGTGTCCACTCACAGGATGAGTGGTGCTGCCCAATACTGTCACTATGGCGGTGTGTCCACTCACAGGATGAGTGACGCTGCCCAATACTGTCACTATGGCGGTGTGTCCACTCACAGGATGAGTGGTGCTGCCCAATACTGTCACTATGGCGGTGTGTCCACTCCCATGATGAGTGGTGCTGCCCAATACTGTCACTATGGCGGTGTGTCCACTCACAGGATGAGTGGTGCTGCCCAATACTGTCACTATGGCGGTGTGTCCACTCACAGGATGAGTGACGCTGCCCAATACTGTCACTATGGCGGTGTGTCCACTCACAGGATGAGTGACGCTGCCCAATACTGTCACTATGGCGGTGTGTCCACTCACAGGATGAGTGGCGCTGCCCAATACTGTCACTATGGCGGTGTGTCCACTCACAGGATGAGTGGCGCCGCCCAATATTGTCACTATGGCGGTGTGTCCACTCACAGGATGAGTGGTGCTGCCCAATACTGTCACTATGGCGGTGTGTCCACTCACAGGATGAGTGGCGCTGCCCAATACTGTCACTATGGCGGTGTGTCCACTCACAGGATGAGTGGCGCCGCCCAATATTGTCACTATGGCGGTGTGTCCACTCACAGGATGAGTGGCGCTGCCCAATAAACTCGCCCCTCGGAGCAAAAATAAAAAAAAAACTATAGTAGTAGGGGGTAAGAAATAATGGGGGTGGAGGGTCAGAACATGATAGTGGGGGGGATTAAGAATAGTGGGGGGGGTCAGAACATGATAGTGGGGGGGGGGGTAAGAATAGTGGGGGGGTCAGAACATGATAGTGGGGGGGGGTAAGAATAGTGGGGGGGTCAGAACATGATAGTGGGGGGGTAAGAATAGTGGGGGGGTCAGAACATGATAGTGGGGGGGTAAGAATAGTGGGGGGGTCAGAACATGATAGTGGGGGGGTAAGAATAGTGGGGGGGGGGTCAGAACATGATAGTGGGGGGGTAAGAATAGTGGTAAGAAAAACATGTACCTTCACCATTGTAATCACAGCCATCAACTTATATCAGTAGTTATGTTGAAGGAAAATTTTGCTACAATGTGCCTATTAATAGTCGTCATATTTTCTTATAAATAAATCAAAGTGATGTGTGTGAGAGTTGTGTGAGAGTGAGAGAGTTGTGTGTGTGAGTGAGAGAGTTGTGTGTGAGAGTGGGAGAGTTGTGTGTGAGAGTGAGAGAGTTGTGTGTGTGAGAGAGAGAGTTGTGTGAGAGTGAGAGAGTTGTGTGTGTGAGAGAGTTGTGTGTGTGAGAGAGTTGTGTGTGTGAGTGAGAGAGTTGTGTGAGAGTGAGAGAGTTGTGTGTGAGAGTGAGAGAGTTGTGTGTGAGAGTGGGAGAGTTGTGTGTGAGAGTGGGAGAGTTGTGTGTGAGAGTGAGAGAGTTGTGTGAGAGTGAGAGAGTTGTGTGTGAGAGTGAGAGAGTTGTGTGTGAGAGTGAGAGAGTTGTGTGTGAGAGTGGGAGAACAGTAGTGAGTATAGTTGTTCTGGTGATCCCGTTAGACACACCCTGGCGCCATCGTCCCTCCTGTCTGCCTCTCTCTCCCTCCCTCCCCCACCCTCTTCCTCCCCCCCCCCACATCCCCCCCCCCTCTCTGTCCCTCTGACCCTCTCTCACCATTGTGCCAACACTAACATGTCATTGCATTACATAACATTACATAACATTAGTACAAATAATACACATAACAGAAAGAAACCCAGACCCCATTATCCTTGACAACCGCCCATCCAATATGCGGAGGTATGCAGAATACCTCATGATTAATAGACTCATGATTAATAGAACAGGGATACAAATTCACGTAAGGGACCGACTAAACAAAGCCAAAGCAGCCTTAGGAAAACTGAGGAGATTCCGAAGCCTCAGTACTAACATACAGACACACTTATATAGTTCGGCCGCATCTAGAGTATTCCCCAGTACCACTACACACCTTAAAGACAATTAACATGCAAAACTACAAACCTCAGGGACGTGAGGAGCTAAACCTCACGTCCCTGGGAAACAGAAGAGTAAGGGGAGACATGATAACCACCTACAAAATTCTCAGGGGAATTGACAGGGTGGACAAAGACAAACTCTTCAGCACGGGTGGGACACGAACAAGGGGACACAGGTGGAAACTTAGTACCCAGATGAGCCACAGTGATGTTATAAAGAATTTTTTCAGTGTCAGAGTAGTTAATAAATGGAATGCACTGGGCAGTGATGTGGTGGAGGCTGACTCCATACACAGTTTCAAATGTAGATATGATAGAACCCAGTAGGCTCAGGAATCTGTACACCTGTTGATTGACAGTTGAGAGGCGGGACCAAAGAGACAAAGCTCAACCCCCGCAAGTACAATTACGTGAGTACAATTAGGTGAGTACGTACATTTATTAGGAAGTAATGTGGTGGAGGCTGACTCCATACACAGTTTCAAGTGTAGATATGATAGAGCCCAATAGGCTCAGGAACCTGTACACCTGTTGATTGACGGTCGAGAGGCGGGGCCAAAGAGCCAGAGCCCAACGCCTGCAAGCACAATTAGGTGAGTACAATTAGGCGAGTACACACCGGCTCTGTTGGGAGCCGGTAGCCGAGCAGACAGCACGCTGCACACATGATCCTGTGGTCCTGGGTTCGATCCCGGGCGCCGGCGAGAAACAATGGTCAGAGTTTCTTTCACCCTATGTCCCTGTTACCTAGCAATAAATAGGTACCTGGGAGTTAGTCAGCTGTCACGGGCAGCTTCTTGGTGTGTGTGTGTGTGTGTGATGTGGAGGAAAAAAAAAGTAGTTAGTAAGAGTTGATCGACAGTTGAGAGGCGGGTCGAAAGAGCAGAGCTCAACCCCCGCAAGCACAACTAGGTGAATACAACTAGGTGAATACATACACACACACACACACACACGCAAGCACAAATAAGTGAGAACACACTTTTTTCCAATTACTGGGGGAAGGATTTCTGGTCAGTATTTCATCTGGGGATTATGTACTGTGGGACAGGGTTTTCTTCTAGTAAATCGAGGCTCTTGGGCCACCAGCTGTGGGAGCGGGGCGTCTCATCTTGGAGCAATCTTTCTAACATTGGGTCCTCCAATATTTGGATGGTGTTCCACACCCTGATGGCTTGGTGCTACAGTCTGATGTTTAGTGGCTGTATGTTCAGGAGTTCGTGGAGCTCCTGGATTGTCTGATCATATGGTGGACGGTGTTTTGCTGCTCTCCTTAGCGCCTTATTTTGTACTGTTTGTAGTTTTGCATGTTAGTTTTCTTTATGGTGTGTAGTGGTACTGGGGGATACTCTAGATGCAGCCGAACTATATAGGTGTGTCTGTATGTTAGTACTGAGGCTTTGGAATCTCCTCAGTTTTCCTTTGGCTGCTTTATCTTTGTTTAGTCGGTCCCGTACGTGAATTTCTTTCCCTGTTCTATTGATCATGAGTGCCAGTATTCTGCCTACCTCCGCATATTGGATGGGCGGTTGTCAAGGATAATGGGGTCTGGGTTTCTTTCTGTTATGTGTATTATTTGGAACTTTTGTTTATTTGTACTAATGTTATGTAATGTTATGTGTGTGTGTGTGTGTGTGTGTGTGTGTGTGTGTGTGTGTGTGTGTGTGTGTGTGTGTGTGTGTGTGTGTGTGTGTGTATTGTGACGGGAAAAGTAGGTGTTCGTGCAGTCTCTAGGCAGATGGAATGCCAATCACATAAAATAGTAAAAAAAAAGGAAAAAAAAAGGTAAACTGCAAGTTGTTTTCACAGTGAGGTAAAGCAGAGGGAAAAAAACATTTAAAAATACTTTACTTTGATAGAAAAATGAAATTAAACAAATTACAAAACAAAATATTCAGGCTTGGCTCCAATACAAAGTGGGCAAAACAAACAAGATGACCAATCAAATTTACGTTACGTTAATGTGCAAAAATATAATATGGTGCAGGAATACTGTGAGCCAGGCTGACTAAATTGACTTGAGGTGCCATAGGCACAATCAGAGAACACTGTATAAACATCAGAGGTCCACAGTTGTTCAACGTCCTCGCAGCTACTATAAGAAATATTGCCGGAACAACCGTGGACATCTTCAAGAGAAAACTGGACTGTTTTCTAAGAGAACTTCCGGATCAGCCGGGCTGTGGTGGGTTTGTGGGCCTGCGGGCCGCTCCAAGCAACAGCCTGGTGGACCAAACTCTCACAAGTCGAGCCTGGCCTTGGGCCGGGCTTGGGAAGTAGAAGAACTCCCAGAACCCCATCAACCAGGTATCAAGCTAAATCCGTTACCACACCAAGATGTGTTAACGGGTCTATTCAGTAGAGCACGCAGGAGTAATCTAACTCGTAGTGGGCTAGACAGCCCACTATATATATATACACAATGACGGCCGAGCAGATGGCGTTGGTGACTTCTTTAACTATTAACCGGCTCTCAAACTGCTTGTTTCGGATGGCGTGAGCTCCCGGGGCGTCGCCAGGTGCGAGAAGGGGTGACGGGCCGTGGGGTAGGTAGACTGGTGGTATTGTCTAGACGTCTGGTAGTAGTTGTTGTTCTTCTTGTGGCTGCAGTACTTGAATATATAGACGGGATATCCGTAGAATAGGTGATGATGGAGCAGGCCGAATCTCTTACTAGAGATTTTACCATGACAATATATATATATATATATATATATATATATATGCGAACAAGCCTGAATGGTCCCCAGGACAATATGCAACTGAAAACTCACACCCCAGAAGTGACTCGAACCCATACTCCCAGAAGCAACGCAACTGGTATGTACAAGACGCCTTAATCCACTTGACCATCACGACCGGACAAAATGAGGTGATAGCCGAGGCTATTTGAACCACCCCACCGCCGGCACTCGGATAGTAATCTTGGGCATAGCATTTTACCAAATCAACTCATTCTTTGGGGCACACGTGAGGAACACAAATGCGAACAAGCCTGAATGGTCCCCAGGACAATATGCAACTGAAAACTCACACCCCAGAAGTGACTCGAACCCATACTCCCAGAAGCAACGCAACTGGTATGTACAAGACGCCTTAATCCACTTGACCATCACGACCGGACAAAATGAGGTGATAGCCGAGGCTATTTGAACCACCCCACCGCCGGCACTCGGATAGTAATCTTGGGCATAGCATTTTACCAAATCACCTCATTCTTTGGGGCACACGTGAGGAACACAAATGCGAACAAGCCTGAATGGTCCCCAGGACAATATGCAACTGAAAACTCACACCCCAGAAGTGACTCGAACCCATACTCCCAGAAGCAACGCAACTGGTATGTACAAGACGCCTTAATCCACTTGACCATCACGACCGGACAAAATGAGGTGATAGCCGAGGCTATTTGAACCACCCCACCGCCGGCACTCGGATAGTAATCTTGGGCATAGCATTTTACCAAATCACCTCATTCTTTGGGGCACACGTGAGGAACACAAATGCGAACAAGCCTGAATGGTCCCCAGGACAATATGCAACTGAAAACTCACACCCCAGAAGTGACTCGAACCCATACTCCCAGAAGCAACGCAACTGGTATGTACAAGACGCCTTAATCCACTTGACCATCACGACCGGACAAAATGAGGTGATAGCCGAGGCTATCCGGTCGTGATGGTCAAGTGGATTAAGGCGTCTTGTACATACCAGTTGCGTTGCTTCTGGGAGTATGGGTTCGAGTCACTTCTGGGGTGTGAGTTTTCAGTTATATATATATATATATATATATATGATCAATAATAAAATAAAGAGCCTTAAACAGAATAACATGTGTGGAAGCATCGGAGTGTGTATATATGAATGCTACACAGTATTCATCTATAGACATCCATATATGGTGAAACACATGTGAAGAACCTCTCACACACTCACAGCTCCCTGACAAGAGGGAGCCAGCTTAGCTTAGCTGCCAACACCCACACATCGTGTCAGCAAGGCGGACAGCCCGCCTGCGTTCATACCTCTCACTGTATTTCCCACTTCTATACTTCTTTTCACCTATACCTCTCCTTCCTCTTTACCCCCCCCCCCCCCGCCAAAGCAACAGCCGCGTAAGAGTTGCAGTTAAGCAGCAGCACAAAATAATCTCCGCTTAACTGCACAAATATTATATAATTGGAGAATTTGTGTATCTGCCTGTGTAGTATTCCGCCATGTTGTTGTATTCACTTATGTGGATCATAATTGTGCCCCACACCCACTACCCTCCCCTTCCCCATACACTACCCCCCCCCTGCCCCACATACTACCCCCCCTGCCCCACATACTACCCCCCCTGCCCCACATTGTACTCTTCCCGCGCAAGCCCGTACCCACCCAGCTTGCCGTAATTGGGTTAAGCATCGTACTCCAGCTGGTTCACGGAATACCAAATCCCAGAAGACATTGATACATTTGTTGATGACCTTAATCACCAAATTGAGAGCTGTCTAAGAGTTCCGCGCCGTACGCCTGGGCGAAGAAACCCTCAGAGGAAGAAAATAAAATGGTATGAGAATGATTACATAAAGATGCTTAACACAAATGTGCGAGACATGAGTAGAGAGTACCGGAG
Source organism: Procambarus clarkii (assembly GCF_040958095.1). Taxonomy (NCBI): domain Eukaryota; kingdom Metazoa; phylum Arthropoda; class Malacostraca; order Decapoda; family Cambaridae; genus Procambarus; species Procambarus clarkii. The sequence continues at coordinate 36,062,119 of NC_091151.1, read as the reverse complement.
ACATCCCACTGAAAGTAACCAAGAGTTGTTTAAAACTGTGTGTCAAGTAGCCAGGGAAGAGAAGATTAAAGAGCGGGAAAGACAATGGCTTGAGTTCACTAGCTCTATTGGACGGGAAACATCTGCAAGACAAGTGTGGGCAAAAATTCAGATAGCTAAGGGGGGCAGAGCCCGGCCTGCGGCTCACAAAGACCCCCAGGGTAAGGCTGAGGAACTAATTCACAAGTGGAGTGATGCAGCATCCTCCTCCTCCCTCCCTGCAGAAATCAACAGGGAACAGCTCCTGCGACATGATGACAGAAGAATTAGGATAACAAGAGCACTGTCTAGTGATGACGAATATGGGGAACCAATCACAGCCCAAGAAGTAAGGGGCGCTATGAAAAAGGGTAAAAGTACAGCACCTGGTGAAGATGGCGTCACCTATGACATACTCAATGTCATCTTGTGTGAAGTGTCTGGGAATCCACTACTCCACCTGTTTAACAAGTCATTCCTAAGTGGAGTGTTGCCCACACAATGGAAACACGTAATAATTATTCCCATACCGAAGCCTAGTGACCCTGGTAATTACAGACCTATCAGCCTCGTGTCATGCACTTGCAAGATGCTTGAAAGGATCATCCTAAACCGACTGTTGCACAAAATAGGCAGGTTAGGGGAGGGGGTCAATGGATTTGTTAAAGGACGGAGCACAGCAAATTGTATAGTTAATTACTTGGCTAATGACAAGGCTAGGTACTCTGTATTTGTTGACATCAAAGGAGCCTTCGACAAAGCACAGGGGATTGCGATCCTGGACGAGCTTGCATGCATAGGTGTCAAGGGGAGACTCATGAAATGGGTTGAAGACTACCTCACAGGAAGGAAAGCCAAGGTTTGCTTCAATGGAGCAGTCTCCAGAACAATGAATATGGAACTCGGGACCCCCCAAGGTGGAGTCTTAAGCCCTACACTATTCAATGTACTTATAAACGCCATTGCAAATATTGATTTTCCGGAAGGAACACAACAAGTGGGATATGCAGATGATGTCCTAACACAAGCTCCCACCTTGGGAAAAATTGAACAGTCCATTGAACTCCTCGGAAGGAAATGTATTGAGCTCGGTTTCTCTTCTTCTTGAGAATAGGTGCAGTTTGCATGAAGGGGTAACCCTCCCGATGACTGCACCAGGACAGATGTAAGGAGACGCGTTGATGGTGAGGAGAAGAAAGTCAAAAGCGGTAGATGTGATGGGCCGTAGAGAGAGGAGTGGCGACGAAAACAGAGGCGAACGTTAGAGGGAGACTCCCCGCACCGGGGGGCGGGGAGTCGTGGTCACAGCGGCAGCTGATCCAGGCACGGCATAGCCGTGTGCGCAAGATGGGAACTAATACTTCTCCGGAAACTTGCGTATCGGAAAGCGCAAGTAGTACGCTTCCCAAATCACCCACAGGTCGGCGGGCAGCCGGCCATCAGGCAGTGCCCTCGGCTGAGACATCCTATCCGGCACCCTATAAACAAACACCTCAGACGATACCCAGATAGTGGACGAGCACCATGGGATCGGAAGCACCCGGGCATCCCAAGAAGGGCCCAACGCCGGACCCTCACAGGGCACGACCCCAGCAGACGGGACTAGGCAACCACCAGACCGGGGCAATGAAGGAGGGGGAACAGCAGGGGATGCAGGCGCGGCAGCGACCCCACCACAGGGCACAGGAGCCGAGACCCCCCGGCGCACATCTTTCAGCAACATCACGACGAGGTCCCGATCATCAGGGACAACCCCCCACTGCGGGGATCCAACAGCAGGTGACACAGGAAGGGGGACACAGGTAGCAACTTCGGAGCCCCGCACAGCACCATCATCCACGGCGGGGGACGCCAGCTGAGCACCATACTCCCCCACCTCCTCCCAAGGCACACCACGAAGGGGAGACACACTCCAAGCCCGCCGCGAATGCTTCGAGACAGGCCGCACCACACCACGCCCAGCAGGCCCCTCCGCAGGCATGGCCACCATCGTTACATCCACACAGGCCACACCCGCACCGTCCGAAGAGTCCACAGAGGCCACATCACCCACACTGTCTACATCATCCACGGAAACAGCCTCAGAACACCGACGTGCACGCTTCTCCAAAGGAATGGAAAGAGCAGAACTACAGTCGTTAACACACACAGGCACGGCAGGCACCTCACCTTGCCGAAGCACCCCCTCCAAAACAGCAGAACCCGCGTCCCCGGGAGCTGTTACCACATCCACAGGCAGGGGTGGGACATGAACCTCCACCGGGACACCCTGCACTACACGCAGCGCAGGCGACGCCCCGTCACCCTCACACACCGGCTCAACAACCCCAGGGGCCACAGCAGTCACCTGACATGTCGCACGGGCCAGAGAACTCGCCTCAACAGGCGGAGCAGCAGACAGGCAGTCAGGTGCCTCAGGCACAGCACCCACACCGTCCGAACGCAACAGGGGTGGAAAATCCTCCGCACGAAGAACATGCACCCGACCAGTTGCTCCCACGTCGCACGCCGCAACCAGATGACCTACGTGACCACACCGATAACAGGTGCGCGGTTGACCCCGGTACTGGCAGCGGAGCGTGTAACCCAACACGGACATCGACGGCGGTACACTACACTTCAGCGACATCGTCAGGGTGCGGGAGCCGTCAAGCATACCAACACAGTGCCCGGCAACGACCTTATTCCATCGAACGCTTAACACAGCCCCAAACCGTTCGAAACAGGAGGTTAAAAAGTCGTCCTGAAATTCGAAGGGGGCACCATGCACCGTCACAGACGTCAAGGTGACACTGAGATTCACTACCTTAACGGAGCCAGCAGTATCAGGGAGAGGGTAAACACGCCCCTCACACCGCTCGAGAAACGCCTGAAAGGCAGCCTGGAGGCGGAACTTGACTACAGCACGGTGGCCCTGAAGCAGCTGGATGCCCACCAGGTCCGACAGCTCCACATGCAGCACGTCCACAAGGGCGACACCAACCAATGGATGGTCCACCGGCACCGTAAACGCCAGACCAGCTGACAGCGGCCTCGTCATTGGAGGGTGAGACGTCCCCATGGCTAAGCAAACGTCACCCTGTCAGTGGCAAACCACCACCAGCAGGGCAAACAAGCGATCACCCAACGTAAACACTAGCCAGAAGCGGAGAGACCTCAGGAACGTCCGACCTGGCCGGCGGTCACCACGCAACTCCTGCTCGGTTTCACTCTCTCCACAAACAAGACGAAGGCATACTCCCATCACAAGCGGAGAGCAAATGAAGAACTGCAAATTAATGGTGTAACACTTTGGGTTGACCACTATCGGTACCTTGGCGTCACTGTCGGCTCTAACAAGGGAAAGAAAGAGGAGCTCAATCAACTCATAGGAACATGCAAAAGTCGACTCAGGGCACTGAAACCTATGACCTGGAATGGACATGGAGCCTCTATCGCCATGCTTAAAATGATGTACACAGCCTATGTGCGCTCCGTCATAGACTATGCCGCACCAGTACTGTGCACCTACTCCCAAAGCAATATGAAAAGGCTTGAAAGCATTCAAAATGAAGCCATGACAATCATTCTTGGAGTTCCAAGAACTGCCAAAACGTCTAATCTACGAGAGGAGTTGTCCCTTCCCAGTGTTAAAAGCAGAATTCAGGAGCTGAATGCTAAGCTTGCAATTAGGATAGCCAGAGATCCCCATTACAATGATATTGCCAAGAAAAAACTGAGCTCTGTGCTACTTTCAGGGGGAAACAGGAGAAGCAAAAAATGGCATCACAGAGCAGTCTGCTACCTTGAAGAGCTTCACCTGCTTGAGCAAGCCCGTGAGCTCCTGCCTGTAGAGAGGTTACCTCCCTGGGAGGATGACTCATGCAAGATCATCATCAATGAAATGGCAATGAAAAAATCCAACATGATACCACAAGAAATGAGGCACAAGTATCTCGAGGAAATTTATAAAGAAGCCGGAGATGAACTAGATCAAATCTACACTGACGGGTCATCTAATCCTATCAATGGCAGGGCTGGTGCAGCATACACGGTAATCAAGGATAATACCTTCCAACGCAGAAATGAAGAAAAAGCACGTATTGAGAACTATGCCTCTTCAACGCAAGCAGAGCTAACTGCCATTGTTATGGCGTTAAGGTTTCTTGAACGGAACACTAATGGTGCAGTGATTTGCACCGATTCAAAAGCAGCACTGCAAAGCCTAAGTAAAAATCAGGCAGAAAATCTTGCAATAGTCGCTGAAATCAAGAGAGCTGTGAGAGTAATTACCAATCAGGGAAGAGTCATCAAGTTTCTGTGGATCCCCTCCCATGTTGGAATATGTGGGAATGAACGAGCAGATGTGCTGGCTGCTGAAGGAGACCATATTGAATACTTCATACCCAAGACTCAACTACAAATTAGAGGTATTATCAGGCAACATCACCGTGACAAGGTAACTGAGGAAAGGAAGGTAGAAGAATAAATTAGTGAATCTGTACGATGGTACAACATGGTTGCAGCTGGCAATCCCAATCATTATGGCCGAAGAGGAGGACGACGAGGGAGAGAATCAGTAATAGCGAGAATCCGTCTTGGATACAAATATCCATGGAGATTTGGAGTGGAAACAACAGTTGATCAGCGAAGTTGCAGAATCTGTGGTGAGAGTGATGGACACCGCCTTGACCACTATCTACGTGAATGTGAACACCTGAGAGACATTAGGAATAACTGTAGAATAATAAACCCCACATTGTTTGAGTTTGGAAAACACTATTTGTCAAATATTGATACTGTTCTTAAAAGATTTCCCCATTTTGCACCCGCAAGATAACGTAAGCTTTTAAGGGTTGATAAATGTTAATCTTCTTGTTTGAGGAGCTGTTCACTTGAGACAGTTAAGCAAGTCCCAGCTGTGTCTGGGTACAAGTGACAGGATGAACAACCCAGCGGGTTTTCTTCCTATTGGGAAGTGTTGTACATGCTGCTATGGCGGTATGTCCACTCACAAGATGAGTGGCGCTGCCCAATAAACTCGCCCCTCGGGGCAAAATTTAAAAAAAAAAAAAAATCCAGCTTGTATTACGTTGCTACAGTCCTTCACAACTGTATTTGAATGGATTATTTAATCAAAGACGGTTGTGTCTGGCAGAACTCTGACGTCATAGCTATTCAATGATTATTTACAGGTCACGTGATCTAGTATAAATTAATGGGAGGAGAACTATGACGTGCATCACAGCAGACACCACGTCACTGAGACGTTGACGTGCATCACAGCAGACACCACGTCACTGAGACGTTGACGTGCATCACAGCAGACACCACGTCACTGAGACGTTGACGTGCATCACAGCAGACACCACGTCACTGAGACGTTGACGTGCATCACAGCAGACACCACGTCACTGAGACGTTGACGTGCATCACAGCAGACACCACGTCACTGAGACGTTGACGTGCGTCACAGCAGACACCACGTCACTGAGACGTTCAACTTCGTCAGTCTATTATTTATTTATTTATACAGATAAATAGTGTGTAGTAGTGGTAGTGACCTTACATTCTTATACAGCAATTAGCACGCATAGTGTTGCGGGCAGGTCCTTAATCCTATGTTCCCCGGAATACGACCCGCCAAATCGCTAAACAGCCAGGCACCCATTTTACTGTTGGGTTACACAGAGGCTACAGTTAAAGATTGGCGCCCAGTAAATCCTCCCCGGCCAGGATACGAACCCCAGGACAAAGCGCTGGGGAAACGCCAGGCGAGTGTCTTACCACTACGCCACGGGGACTGCTTGACATCACGTGCCCAGAGGACTGACCCGAGGTGTTGACAGTCTTCAGTCGACTCGAAGACCCGAGCGGTGGGGATCAGTATGTAAAGCTGGAGGCCCAGGTCATGGGGGTGTGACCTCAGCTGGCCCAGGTCATGGGTGGGAAGCTTGTTGTGCAAAACAAACAAGTTGAGAAAACTGTGGTGTGTGATAGGCAGCTGCTGTTCTCTTCTTGTCGATTCTGGAATTCAGCAACAGGTCATCTGTAGTGTGGATGAGCTACGTTGATTATTTGTAAAATATTGCATTCGCCACGTCCGGCTCCCCACCTTCCTAGGTAGTCCTATTCAGATGAGTGGTCCCAAATTCGCACAGTAGAATAACAACAAACTGGAGCGAAAGGCACGGAAGGAAATGCAGAATAGAACCAGTGAGGGTTAGGTGCGCCATCTTCAGTTATCTTCAGATGATTTCGGGGCTTTAGTGTCCCCGCGGCCCGGTCCTCGACCAGGCCTCCACACCCAGGAAGCAGCCCGTGACAGCTGACTAACACCCAGGTACCTATTTACTGCTAGGTAACAGGGGCATAGGGTGAAAGAAACTTGGCCCATTTGTTTCTGCCTCGTGCGGGAATCGAACCCGCGCCGCAGAATTACGAGTCCTGCGCGCTATCCACCAGGCTACGAGGCCATAGGTACAATCAGAGAACACTGAACATCAGAGGTCCACAGCTGTTCAACACCCTCCCAGCAAGCATTAGAAATATTGCTGGAACGAAGGTGGATATATTCAAGAGGCACTTATATAAGTTCTTGCAAGAAGTACCGAAAAAACAGGGCTGTAGTGGATATAGGGGCCTGCAGGCCACTCTAAGTAACAGCCTGTTGGACGCTCAAGCTTATGTTTTGGCTCTTGGAGCATAGCAACATAAGGGTCAATATGTGATTAATCATCGGTGGATATTAAACTACTTGTTTTAGTATGTGACTATAGCAGCAACCAGTCTTCAGACCAAGTCCATTCCATCCAGCGGTCAAAATAGGAACTTTTCTCATATATAGATTAATATTGTTATATATTAGCATACTGTGCATATTTAGGCATAGGTTAGGTTAGGTGTTTGGGGTGCTGTTGGCAATTATTTGTATTTGTAGTACGTGGGTGAAGCATTTACAGCGTTGGGGTTCGAACAAAAGTCGTCAACGAAGCACTTCTTCAGCAGCCCGTCCTCATAAACAAAGGCCAAAGTCCATTCCATGCACTCGCCAAACCCCAGCTGTTTATGAATGAAAAATGGTTTACACATGACTCACAACTAATGACGTTCGAACACTTCTGGAACAAGTGCTTCACTGATGACTTTTGTTCGATACATGGAATAGACTTTGTTTATGAGGGTGGGCTGATAGCAGAAACGACACCCTACTGGCCCTGCTGCGTGTGTAGTAGTAGTAGTGACCGCGTGTGTAGTAGTAGTAGTGGTGACCGCGTTGTAACACCGTAAGGTGTTTGGTTTAGTTTTATTTAATACATAGAGATTCAGGAGTCACAGACAGGGATTTGAGAAGGCGCCAGTTTGTCGACCTGAAACTCACACCTCTAAGCGTTAATGACCTCAAGTGACCTGAGGTCAGATCATGCGAATTCCACCTTGCTTCTGCTAATCTGATAATTGGCCTTCAAACATGCCGACGTTTAAGGAGTGGCTTGGTAGAGTGCCTGAGGCTATCTACTTGTGGGCGGAGTTAGTTACTAAGTTCCCCAATATATACTCGGAGAGCAGAGCATAGGGAGAATAGGGGCCAGCAGAGCAGAGGAGAAGACGGCCTAGCCAGGGAGGCTGTCAGCCGGCAGGGCAGGACAGTAGTAGTAGTGACCGCGTGTGTGGTAGTAGTAGTGACCACGTGTGTGGTAGTAGTAGTGACCACGTGTGTAGTAGCAGTAGTGACCGCGTGTGTGGTAGTAGTGACCATGTGTGTAGTAGTAGTAGTGACCACGTGTGTGGTAGTAGTAGTGACCGTGTGTGTAGTAGTAGTGACCACGTGTGTAGTAGTAGTAGTAGTGACCGCGTGTGTAGTAGTAGTAGTAGTGACCGCGTGTGTAGTAGTAGTAGTGACTGCGTGTGTAGTAGTAGTGACCGCGTGTGTAGTAGTAGTGACCACGTGTGTAGTAATAGTGACCGCGTGTGTAGTAATAGTAGTAACCGCGTGTGTGGTAGTAGTAGTGACCGAGTGTGTGGTAGTAGTAGTGACCGCGTGTGTGGTAGTAGTGACCGCGTGTGTGGTAGTAGTAGTGACCACGTGTGTAGTAGTAGTAGTGACCGCGTGTGTAGTAGTAGTAGTAGTGACCGCGTGTAGTAGTAGTAGTGACCGCGTGTGTAGTAGTAGTGACCGCGTGTGTAGTAGTAGCAGTAGTGGCCACGTGTGTAGTAGTAGTAGTGACCACGTGTGTGGTAGTAGTGACCACGTGTGTGGTAGTAGTGACCACGTGTGTAGTAGTGACTGCGTGTGTAGTAGTAGTAGTGACCACGTTTGTAGTAGTGACCGCGTGTGTAGTAGTAGTAGTGACCGCGTGTGTAGTAGTAGTAGTGACCACGTGTGTGGTAGTGACCGCGTGTGTGGTAGTAGTGACCGCGTGTGTAGTAGTAGTGGCCGCGTGTGTAGTAGTGACCCGTGTGTAGTAGTGACCACGTGTGTAGTAGTGACCCGTGTATAGTAGTGACCACGTGTGTAGTAGTGACCACGTGTGTAGTAGTAGTAGTGACCACGTGTGTAGTAGTAGTAGTGACCACGTGTGTAGTAGTAGTAGTGACCACGTGTGTAGTAGTACTAGTGACCGCGTGTGTAGTAGTAGTAGTGACCACGTGTGTAGTAGTAGTGACCACGTGTGTAGTAGTGACCACGTGTGTAGTAGTGACCGCGTGTGTAGTAGTGACCACGTGTGTAGTAGTAGTAGTGACCGCGTGTGTAGTAGTAGTAGTGACCGCGTGTGTAGTAGTAGTGACCACGTGTGTAGTAGTGACCACGTGTGTAGTAGTGACCACGTGTGTAGTAGTGACCACGTGTGTAGTAGTAGTGACCACGTGTGTAGTAGTAGTAGTGACCACGTGTGTAGTAGTAGTAGTGACCGCGTGTGTAGTAGTAGTAGTGACCACGTGTGTAGTAGTAGTGACCACGTGTGTAGTAGTAGTGACCACGTGTGTAGTAGTGACCACGTGTGTAGTAGTGACCGCGTGTGTAGTAGTGACCACGTGTGTAGTAGTAGTAGTGACCACGTGTGTAGTAGTAGTAGTGACCGCGTGTGTAGTAGTAGTAGTGACCACGTGTGTAGTAGTGACCACGTGTGTAGTAGTGACCACGTGTGTAGTAGTGACCACGTGTGTAGTAGTGACAACGTGTGTAGTAGTGACAACGTGTGTAGTAGTGACCGCGTGTGTAGTAGTAGTGACCACGTGTGTGGTAGTAGTAGTGACCGCGTGTGTAGTAGTAGTAGTGACCGCGTGTGTGGTTGTAGTAGTGACCGCGTGTGTAGTAGTAGTAGTGACCGCGTGTGTGGTAGTAGTAGTGACCGCGTGTGTAGTAGTAGTAGTGACCGCGTGTGTAGTAGTAGTAGTAGTGACCGCGTGTGTAGTAGTAGTGACCACGTGTGTGGTAGTAGTAGTGACCGCGTGTGTAGTAGTAGTAGTGACCGCGTGTGTGGTAGTAGTAGTGACCGCGTGTGTAGTAGTAGTAGTGACCGCGTGTGTGGTAGTAGTAGTGACCGCGTGTGTAGTAGTAGTAGTGACCGCGTGTGTGGTAGTAGTAGTGACCGCGTGTGTGGTAGTAGTAGTAGTGACCACGTGTGTAGTAGTAGTGACCACGTGTGTAGTAGTAGTGACCGCGTGTGTAGTAGTAGTAGTGACCACGTGTGTGGTAGTAGTGACCGGGCCAGTTATCACAAGTCAAGCCTGGCCTCGGGGCGGGCTTGGGGAGTAGAAGAACTCTCAGAACCCCATCAAGCAGGTACAGTCCAGGTGTGTGAGGGATTGATTGTTGCCGCCTAGTTTATTGTGCACCCCATTCTCATCCTGTGAGCGGTAGCGCAAAAGCATTACAGAGGGCACAAAAGGTCTTTATCAGTCCTCATCTTAGATTATTACATGAACAATTTCTTCAATCCTTCACACCTTATAGTTACAATGTCAGCTAGTTACAGAGAAAGTGCTATTACAAGAGCTACATATTTACAGTAAGTCATTATACAATAATGGTAGGTCTTATCGCTAATATTAGGGAGCCGGTCGGCCGAGCGGACAGCACGCTGGACTTGTGATCCTGTGGTCCCGGGTTCGATCCCGGGCGCCGGTGAGAAACAATGGGCAGAGTTTCTTTCACCCTATGTTATGTTTTCTTTCACCTGTTACCTAGCAGTAAAATAGGTACCTGGGTGTTAGTCAGCTGTCACGGGCTGCTTCCTGGTGGTAGAGGCCTGGTCGAGGACCGGGCCGCGGGGACACTAAAGCCCCGAAATCATCTCAAGATAACCTCAAGATACATAATAGTTTGCCCAATGGAGATATTACAGAGTCATTGGGGAGCTTCTGTTTATTATTAGTCTTCACAATACACTACTTGTTTCTGAATCTCATATGTCGTTCATCTACTGGAAGCGAAATGTGGATACAGTGCAAGGATTTCAGGTAATTTATCCATGGTAATAAGATAGGTTGCCATATCATACACCGTGAGCTTAGATTTATCTCTAAATGGCTCAATTTTACTACAATCCAAGATATAGTGTTCGAGTGTGTGTCTTTGTCGACACACTTTACACTTTACTTCATCTAGATCCCTATACAAGCCGAACTGCCAGAGATACTTGTAGCCAAGTCTTATACGAGCTGTGAAAACATCTGTTAGTCTACTGACTTTGTTACTTGCCCCATACACATGTTTTACTTCACACATTTCATTGTGATGAACAATGGACCTGCTAGTTCCAGTTTGCACTGTTCTATTTTTTTCAGATTCATCCAGGAGTTCTAGTCTAATGACACTTTTAAGGGACCTATTTGATAACTCAAGATTCCATTCAATACTGTCTTTATTTACTGCAACCTTAGCAAGGGCGTCAACTTTGTCATGTTCCTGCAGGCCAATGTGAGAAGGCATCCACAACATTTTTATATTTACCCTCTTGCTACCACAGGGAGAGAACACAGGACCTTTTCTCGCTCCCATATTAGATATAGACGAAAAAATGCGTCACAGCTTCGCGTCATCCTTTGTTAACGACACCAATATCAGCACAAAAAAACCTCTTCGCAAGGTAATATCGCAAGGTGCCTTTTTTGAAACACTACAAGCCCATTACAAGAAAATATCTGATTGAGCAGCAGAAAATATAATTTTTAACAATAATAAATTACAGATAATTAAATATGGTAAGAATGAGAAAATTTTACGAAATTCAGGGTACAAGACACAATGAGATCTCTTGGAAGGAAAGCAGCTCATAACAGATCTGGGAATAATGATGTCTGCCAACCTGACATTTAGTGAACATTACCGAACAAATATAGCGGCGGCCAGGAAAATGTTAGGATAGATTATGAAAAACGTACAAATCCACAGCCCCCACAGCAATACTAATACTATTTAAATCACTTGTGTTGTCCCGTCTTGAGTACTGCTCGGTACTCACTTCCCCTTTCAGAGTAGGAGAGAGATATCTGAATTAGAGGGAATACAGAGAACATTTACATCACCCATTGTATATGTTTTCTCGCATATGTTTTATCGCTTAGAAACAATAAAACATCTAAATTATTGGGACCGTCTCAAAGCTCTCACGATGTACAATCTGGAAAGAAGACGAGAAAGATATCAGATAATATATACATGAAAGATACTGGAGGGCCAAGTCCCAAATATGCACAGTAGAATAACAACATATTGAAGTGAAAGATAGGGAAGGAAATGCAGAATAGAACCGGTGAAGAGTAGAGGTGCCATAGACACAATCAGAGAACACTGAACATCAGAGGTCCACGGCAGTTCAACACCCTCCCAGCAAGCATTAGAAATATTGCTGGAACAAAGGTGGATGTATTCAAGAGGCACTTGGACAGGTTCTTACAAGAAGTGCCGGACCAACCGGACTGTAGTGGATATATGGGCCTACGGACCGCTCCAAGCAACAGCATGTTGGACCAAGTTATCTCAAGTCAAGCCTGGCCCAAGCCGGGTTCGGGTATAAGAACTCCCAGAACCCACTCCAGGCATGCTACAGTTACATGATACATAGTACAATAGGGCATGTGTTGTAGTGGGTACCAAGGTATAGAGTAGGGGCACCAGGTCATGCAAGAATTTTCCAATCAACTGTTTCCAGGGAAGACAGTTGTGTGTGAGAGTGAGGGTGAGGGAGTACTTGTGTGGTAGAGAGGAATGATGAGAGTGTTGGTGTGTGAGGGCGGGCGGGGCGGGAGACAACACTGCCTCATTATTCTGAGGCTCGTCAGGCTTTAATGTGTTATGGTCTCCGTGGTGGTGGTGGCGCTCCTCACATTCCTCATCATGCTCCTTCCCAGGGACTGGCGGCAGCTCACACACACACACACACACACACACACACACACACACAGAGTGTGTGTGTGGGGGGGCCTCGTAGCCTGGTGGATAGCGCGCAGGACTCGTAATTCTGTGGCGCGGGTTCGATTCCCGCACGAGGCAGAAACAAATGGGCAAAGTTTCTTTCACCCTAAGTGCCCCTGTTACCTAGCAGTAAATAGGTACCTGGGAGTTAGTCAGCTGCCACGGGCTGCTTCCTGGGGTGTGTGTGTGTGTGTGTGTGGTGTGGGGAAAAAAAATAAAAAAAAAAGGTAGTTAGTAAACAGTTGATTGACAGTTGAGAGGCGGGCCGAAAGAGCAAAGCTCAACCCCCGCAAAAACACAACTAGTAAACACACACACACACACACACACAAATGCGCCCAAATGCCCAAATGAGCCACAGAGATATTAGAAGGAACTTTTTTAGTGTCAGAGTGGTTGACAAATGGAATGCATTAGGAAGTGATGTTGTGGAGGCTGACTCCATACACAGTTTCAAGTGTAGATATGATAGAGCCCAATAGGCTCAGGAATCTGTACACCTGTTGATTGACGGTTGAGAGGCGGGACCAAAGAGCCAGAGCTCAACCCCCGCAAACACAACTAGGTGAGTACACACACACACACACATGGGGAGCCAAACTAATGGAGGTGGCGACAAGAAACTTTCTAAGCCAACATGTCAGGGAGCCCACTAGGATGAGAGGAAACGATGAACCAGCGAGACTCGACCAAGTCTTCACTCTGAACGACTCCGACATAAGGGAAATCGGCTATGAAGACCCAGTAGGAATGAGCGACCACAGTGTACTGGCGTTTGAGTATCTGGTTGAGGAAGGGTTATTGAACTCGAGGAGGGGTACTGAAAACAAAAAACTGGCATTCCGAAAGGGAAACTATGAGGAGTTAAGAAAATTCCTAACAGATATATTGATATATACATGGGAAACAGAGCTGAGGGGAAAGACGGCCCAGGACATGATGGACTTCATCACGCACAAGTGCAAGGAAGCAGCAAACAAGTTTGTCCCAGACCAAAAGGAAACCAATGAAATGAAGATGAGAAACCCATGGTTTAATCAGAGATGTAGGCTAGCTAAGCAGCAAAGTAATAGAGCTGGAGAAACTATAGGAATAACAGGACACTGGAGAGCAGAGAAAGATACCAGAGTGCCAGGAATGAATAGGTCAGGATGAGAAGAGAGGCAGAAAGACAATAGGAAAATGACATCGCAAGCAAGGCAAAGGACTCAACCCAAGTTGCTGCATAGGGATAACAGGAGAAGCAAAAAATGGCATCACAGATCAGTCTGCTACCTCGAAGAGCTTCACCTGCTTGAGCAAGCCCGTGAGCTCCTGCCTGTAGAGAGGTTACCTCCCAGGGAGGATGACTCATGCAAGATCATCATCAATGAAATGACAATGAAAAAATCCAACATGTTACCACAAAAAATGAGGCACAAGTATCTCGAGGAAATTTATAAAGAAGCCGGAGATGAACTTGATCAAATCTACACTGACGGGTCATCTAATCCTGTCAATGGCAGGGCTGGTGCAGCATACACGGTAATCAAGGATAATACTTTCCAACGCAGATATGAAGAAAAAGCGCGTATTGAGAACTGTGCCTCTTCAACGCAAGCAGAGCTAACTGCCATTGTTATAGCGCTAAGGTTTCTTGAACGGAACACTAATGGTGCAGTGATTTGCACCGATTCAAAAGCAGCACTACAAAGCCTAAGTAAAAATCGGGCAGAAAATCTTGCAATAGTTGCTGAAATTAAGAGAGCTGTGAGAGTACTTACCAATCAGGGAAGAGTCATCAAGTTTCTGTGGATCCCCTCCCATGTTGGGATATGTGGGAATGAACGAGCAGATGTGCTGGCTGCTGAAGGCGCTGAAGGAGACCACATTGAATACTTCATAGCCAAGACTCTACTACAAATTAGAGGTATTGTCAGGCAACATCACCGTGACAAGGTAACTGAGGAAAGGAGGATAGAAGCACAAACCAGCGAATCTGTACGATGGTACAACATGGTTGCAGCTGGCAATCCCAATCATTATGGCCGAAGAGGAGGAGGACGAGGGAGAGAATCAGTAATAGCGAGAATCCGTCTTGGATACAAGTATCCATGGAAATATGGAATGGAAACAACAGTTGATCAGCGAAGTTGCAGAATCTGTGGTGAGAGTGATGGACACCGTCTTGACCACTATCTACGTGAATGTGAACACCTGAGAGACATTAGGAATATGTGCAGAATAATAAACCCCACATTGTTTGAGTTAGGAAAACACTTTGTCAAATATTGATACTGACTGTTCTTAAAAGATTCCCCCATTTTGCACCCGCAAGATAACGTAAGCTTTTAAGGGTTGATAGATGTTAATCTTCTTGTTTGAGGAGCTGTTCACTTGAGACAGTTAAGCAAGTCCCAGCTGTGTCTGGGTACAAGTGACAGGATGAACAACCCAGCGGGTTTTCTTCCTATTGGGAAGTGTTGTACATGCTGCTATGGCGGTGTGTCCACTCACAAGATGAGTGGCGCTGCCCAATAAACTCGCCCCTCGGGGCAAAATTAACAAAAAAAAAAATCAGGAGAAAAACAACAGTAAAGGAACAGGTAATGAATATAAGGATAGGGGCGGAAGGATTCACTACAAACGACAAGGAAGTGTGTGAGGAACTGAATAAGAAATTCCAGGAGGTCTTCACCGTAGAGCAAGGAGAGATTTCAGAGATAAGAGAGGGAATAGTTAACCAGGAACCACTAGAAGAGTTTGAGATTACCAGTGGAGAAGTAAAGAAGTGTTTACTAGAGTTGGATGTGACAAAGGCTATAGGCCCAGATGGAATCTCCCCTTGGATACTAAGGGAAGGAGCAGAAGCACTGTGCCTGCCACTCTCCATAGTGTATAACAAATCACTGAAACCAGGGGAACTACCAGAAATTTGGAAGGCAGCTAATGTAGTTCCAATATACAAGAAAGGGGATAGGCAGGAGGCACTGAACTACAGGCCAGTGTCCCTAACCTGCATACCATGCAAGCTGATGGAGAAGATTGTGCGAAGAAAGCTAGTGGAACATCTGGAGCGAAAGAACTTTGTTACATAGCATCAGCATGGGTTCAGGGATGGCAGGTCCTGCCTCACAGGGCTAATTAAATTCTACGACCAGGCAACCAAAATCAGGCAAGAAAGAGAGGGGTGGGCAGACTGCATATTTTTGGATTGTCAAAAAGCCTTTGATACCGTGCCACACAAGATTCTAGTGAGAAAGCTGGAAATGCAGGCTGGAGTGAAAAGGAAGGTACTCCGTTGGATAAAGGAGTACCTAAGCAACAGAAGACAACGAGTCACTGTGAGGGGTGAGGTCTCAGATTAGCGTGACGTCACAAGTGGAGTCCCGCAGGGGTCGGTCCTTGTATGTGATGATGCAAAAATTATGAGGAGGATTGAAACAGAGGACGATAGTAGGAGGCTACAGGACGACCTAGACAGGCTGAATGAATGGTCCAACAAATGGCTGTTAAAGTTTAACCCGAGTAAATGCAAAGTAATGAAACTAGGCGGTGGAAACAGGCCAGACACAAGATACAGAATAGGAAATGAAATACTTAATGAAACGGAAAGAGAGAAAGACCTAGGAATTGATATCACACCAAACCTGTCTCCTGAACCCCACATAAAAAGAATTACGTCTGCGGCATATGCGAGGCTGGCTAACAGAACAGCCTTCAGGAACCTGTGTAAGGAATCGTTTAGAATCTTGTACACCACATACATAAGACCAATACTGGAGTATGCAGCCCCAGCATGGAGCCCGCACCTTGTCAAGCACAAGACGAAGCTGGAAAAGGTCAGAGGTATGCCACTTGACTAGTCACAGAACTAAGAGGCATGAGTTACGAGGAAAGGCTGTGGGAAATGCACCTTACGACACTGGAAGACAGAAGAGTGAGGGGAAACATAATCACTACCTACAAAATCCTCAGGGGAATTGACAGGGTAGACAAGGATAAACTATTCAACACTGGAGGGACGCGAACAAGGGGACACAGGTGGAAACAGAGTACCCACATGAGCCACAGAGACGTTAGAAAGAACTTCTTCAGTGTCAGAGTAATTAAGAGGTGGAATGCATTAGGCAGTGATGTGGTGGAGGCTGACTCCATACACAGTTTTAAATGTAGATATGATAGAGCCCAGTAGGCTCAGGAATCTGTACACCAGTTGATTGACAGTTGAGAGGTGGGCCCAAAGAGCCAAAGCTCAACCCCCACAAGCACAATTAGGTGAGTACACACAGAGAGAGACAGAGAGAGAGAGAGAGAGAGAGAGAGAGAGAGACCTACATAAGCCCTAGAGAGCCTCGCAAGGCCCCCAGAAGAGCCCTAGAGGACCCCACACCACACAAACCATAGGCTGATTTCTTAGATTTTCCCCTGGCCTCTGAGGCTCGGTTTGCCACTTCCCTCAGTGTCTCAACATTAACTGATGCCAACGTCCTGAACCTCTGATAGTGGTCTTCCATCCATCCATCCATCCATCCATCCATCCATCCATCCATCCATCCATCCATCCATCTCTATCTCTATCTCTATCTCTCTCTCTCTCTCTCTCTCTCTGTTAATTTGCTCGAAGAAGTCTCCAGCTTTGTCCATAATCATCACTAGATTGTCAAAGATTAGGACACACTGGTCGCTTGCCTCTAGTGCGTTCTTGTTCTCTATCGTCTTAGTGTAACCTGTTCAAGTACATACAAAGTTACCTTTATGAAATGTACAACTTGCAGCTCTTGGGGTCTCTAGTAGTGTCAGCAAGTCTAAAACCCGATATTTTGAGAAAGGTCATGAACAATTGATCCAGGGGTCAGCGGTCTCATGTGCTATGGGGACAAATAATGTTTCAAGAGCCAAGTTATCCTTTCACGTTGGGTTTGATTACTTTCCTGTGGTCGGCGGCGGCACCTGCCTGGCCAAGACTGAAGGGTGACCAAGTATCAGTCAGGGTGGATACACAGTGAAGTTCCACAACAGTTGTCTACAATTCTTCCAGGAATATAATGTGATTATATTCACATATTTTATTCATACTATTATATTCATACTAGTATTATACGAATCGACTTGACAATGGTCCAGGACGGACCGAAACGTCGTCGTCCCTTCACCTTCTAGTGTGTGGTCTGGTCAATATAATGTGATCCATCTGGACAATGCATCGAAATGTATGCTGCCATATGCAGTCCAGTATGGGATGGATTGGATAGACAGACACAATAAAGGACCTCTACTATTGGGATCGTCTCAAAGCTCTCCAAATGTATTCTCTCTCTCTCGTCTCCTTTCTAGAGATCAAATAATGTTCAATATCCTCCCAGCAAGTATAAGAAATATTACCGGAACAAAAGTGGAAGTCTTGAAGAGAAATCTGGAGAGTTTTCTGCAAGAAGTGCCGGACTAATCGGGCTGTAGTGGATATGTGGGCCTGCGTCCAAGGAACAGCCTTAGGCCACAAGTCAAGCCTGGCCAGGGCCGGGCTTGGGGAGAGAAGGAAGGAGGAAATTATCAAGGGAAAGCGCCAAGCCATTCCGACTACTGTATATAGCACTGGGAAGGGATCAGGATAAGGATTTGGGATGGGACAGGGTAAAGGAATGGTGCCCAACCACTTGGACGGTCGGGGACTGAACGCCGACCCACATGAAGCGAGACCGTCGCTCTACCGTCCAGCCCAAGTGTTTGGACCCGGGCTTGGGGAGTAGAACACCCCCCCCCCCCCC
Source organism: Procambarus clarkii (assembly GCF_040958095.1). Classification (NCBI taxonomy): domain Eukaryota; kingdom Metazoa; phylum Arthropoda; class Malacostraca; order Decapoda; family Cambaridae; genus Procambarus; species Procambarus clarkii. The sequence continues at coordinate 36,043,954 of NC_091151.1, read as the reverse complement.
CAGAACCCCCTCATCCAGTGCTCATGATGAACAGCGTTGTCCAAATGATGTATTTGATTACTAGTTAAGATATTGTATACTAGCGTCTCCGACCGGGCCGCGGGGACGCTAAGCCCCGAAATCCTCTCAAGATAGTTAAGAGGTTCATGTAATGTTCACCAGTCAAAGATTTGCTCAGTTACCGAAGGAACTGAGAGGTCTTATTTATGCCTCTTCGACCCGTTGTCTTACTTAATACGTCGCATTTTTTACGGAACCACCAATCCGTTACAAATTACGACGTAATTGTGACAATTAAAGCACGGTAACATTGCCATTTTCCGTGCGTTAGCATCCATTGTTGATGTGACGACTTATACTGAATTTTGTAACTAGCTCATCAAGATTGTAACTTGCTTAGCTAAATGAATTGTGGGGTTCAGTCCCTGAGCCCATTATGTGCCTCTGTAACCCTTTCCACTACCGCCCACAAGATGGGTATGGGGTGCATAATAAATGAACTAAACTATGTTAGGTGGGTTGTTGGGGTTGATACGTTTCTGGCTCGGTAAACCAGTTTCCGACGACCAAACCCCAGGTCAGAAAGTCCAGACACGATCGCGTCCTGGACCTGATAACGGTCCTGGACGGTCCCAAGTGGACTTGATAACGGTCCTGGACGGTCCCAAGTGGACTTGATAACGGTCCAGGACGGTACCAAGTGGACTTGATAACGGTCCTGGACGGTCCCAAGTGGACTTGATAACGGTCCTGGACGGTCCCAAGTGGACTTGATAACGGTCCCAAGTGAACTTGATAACGGTCCAGGACGGTCCCAAGTGGACTTGATAACGGTCCAGGACGGTCCCAAGTGGACTTGATAACGGTCCAGGACGGTCCCAAGTGGACTTGATAACGGTCCCAAGTGGACTTGATAACGGTCCCAAGTGGACTTGATAACGGTCCCAAATGGACTTGATAACGGTCCCAAGTGGACTTGATAACGGTCCCAAGTGGACTTGATAACGGTCCCAAGTGGACTTGATAACGGTCCCAAGTGGACTTGATAACGGTCCCAAGTGGCCTTGATAACGGTCCCAAGTGGACTTGATAACGGTCCCAAGTGGACTTGATAACGGTCCCAAGTGGACTTGATAACGGTCCAAAGTGGACTTGATAACGGTCCAAAGTGGACTTGATAACGGTCCCAAGTGGACTTGATAACGGTCCCAAGTGAACTTGATAACGGTCCCAAGTGGACTTGATAACGGTCCCAAGTGGACTTGATAACGGTCCCAAGTGGACTTGATAACGGTCCCAAGTGGACTTGATAACGGTCCCAAGTGGACTTGATAACGGTCCCAAGTGGACTTGATAACGGTCCCAAGTGGACTTGATAACGGTCCCGGACGGTCCGAAATGTCGTGGTTTCTCGACTTTCTGATGTGTGGTGTAGTCATCATATACTCAACCACCTGAGTGTGAATCATCGTCTGCATCAAACAGTTCCCTATTGTACGGAGTTACTAAAGAGAAGCACAAGGCTGGGAGTATACCTGGAAGTATTTACCCAACCACATTACGAAACCAATGCATCTTTCCTAAAACATATCGCCTTTGTTTACATTGGTCAAAGCAGTTAATGAGCTCCAATGCCCCGCACGAGGCTGTTTATAACAATAATAACCTTGGCTTGTGATGTTTAGAACGTAGTCAACTGTTTAATTTAGACAATGACCCCATGATTAAGAAAAAGGCTCTGCGTGCTAGTTCGATTCAGGATTCGATTCCCGGCCTAATGAGAAACAATTTGACAGTTTCTTTCACCTGAAGCTCTGCTCACGTGGCATTTAATGTGCTAGTGGCTGTACAAGAATGTGAGGACTCTTGTATATATGAATAAATACAACAAATGTATAATTTGTTATAGTGTAGCTATAATGTGTTCCCGCCTCCGACAGAACTGCATGGCCCGGGCGCTGTACGACAACGTGGCCGAGTCCCCTGACGAACTGGCCTTCCGACGGAACGACGTCCTCACCGTCCTGGAGCAGAACACCGCCGGCCTCGAGGGCTGGTGGCTGTGTTCACTGCGGGGACGACAGGTTGGTGCTACCTACTCCTCAACCTCCGTCTGTCTGGCTCCCTCCTCAACCCTTCTTGTCTGGCTCCCTCCTCAACCCTTCCTGTATCACTGGGTGATCTCACCTATTTCATCACCTTGTCTTATTTCCCAATCATATTTAGTTTTAAAATTATGAATAGAGTTTGCTTCCACAACCTGCTCCTTAAGTGCATTCCATTTTCCCACTATTCTCACGCTAAAAGAAAAACTTAATAACATCTCTGTGACTCAACTGAGCTTCCAGCTTCCACCCATGTCCCCTCGTTCTCTTAATATTACGTGTGAACATTTCAGCTATTTCCATTTTCTCGATTCCCCTGAGCATTTTATATGTTCCTATCATATCCCCCCTCTCCCTTCTTTTTTCTAGTGTTGTAAGGTTCAGTTCCTTCAGACGCTCTTCATATCCTATCCCTCGTAACTCTGGGACGAGCCTCGTCACAAACTTATGAACCTTTTCCAGTTTCCTTATGTGTTTCTTCAGGTGGGGACTATGATGGCGCGGCATAAGACACGTTTCACGTAGGTAGTGTAAAGCGCCCTAAAAACCTCCTTACTTAGGTTTCTGAATAATGTTTTAACTTTTGCCAGTGTAGAGTACGCTGCTGTCGTTATCCTATTTATATGTGCCTCAGGAGATAGATTAGGTGTTACGTCCACTAACAGGTCTCTTTCTTTCCCCTTCATCGTGCACTGTCTCTTTGGTTTCCTATCACCTGATCCCATTTCCATAACTTTACATTTGCTCGTGTTGAACTTCAGTAGCCATTTCACTGACCATCTCAGCAACCTGTTCAAGTCCTCTTGGAGGATCCTACAATCCTCATCTGTCACAAATCTTCTCATTAGTTTTGTGTCATCCGCGAACATCGACATGTAGGATTCTACTCCTGTAAACATGTAATTTATGTTTATTAGAAACAGAATTGGTCCCAACACCGGTCCTAGAGGTACTCGTTACTGTCCACCAGTCTGACTTCTCGCCCCATATCATTAGTCTCTGGCTTCTTCCTGTTAGATAGTTCCTTACCCATGCCTTTCTGCTTACTTCTGCCTGTCTCTCAAGTTTGAAAAGCAGTCTCATGTGCGGTACTGTATCAATGGCTTGTTGGCAGTCCAGAAATATGCAGTCTGCCCAACCTTCTCTGTCCTGCTTTATCCTTGTTATTTTATCATAGAATGCCAAAAGTTTTGTTAGGCATGATTTCCCTTTCCAGAACCCATGTTGGTGTTTGTTTACAAACCCAACGTTCTCCAGGTGTGCAACCAGTTGTAGCCTAATTATTGTTTCAAGTATTTTGCAGGGGATGCTTGTCAGTGATACGGGTCTGTAGTTAAGTGCCTCCTTCCTTCCTCATTTGCCTTCTTCCAACAACTGGGCAATTCTCCCTACATAAGAGACTCATTAAAGATCATTGCCAGAGGCACGCTGAGGGCCTGCGCTGCCTCTTTTAGTATCCACGGTGATATTTTGTCTGGTTCAACCCCTTTAGGCTATATAGCCGTAATGATTTGGCGCTTTCTCCTGAGAGTTCCCATCCCTTCCAACTGCTTTAATTGCATCTAGTGTTGTCAACTGTTTCATTACCTCCTCTGCTGTCACCTCTATATCTGATAGAAGAGATTACCCTAGATGAAAGACTAACAATGGGAGCTGCTCAGGCTCGGTTGTGAACACTCCATGGAAACTGGCATTCAGTGCCTCGCAGATTTCCTTGTTACTTTCTGTATATGCCCCCTTTGTTTTCCTTAGTCTTCCTCTTCTGTCGTTCACCGCCATTTTTTTTCTTATATGGCTATGTAGTAATTTAGGTTGCTTTTTCGCTTTGATCGCAATATCATTCTCGTAATTTATTTCCGTTACTCTTCGTATGTTAATGTAATCGTTCCTAGCTCTGTTACATCTAATCCTGTTGTCCTCTGTCCTTTGTCTTCTATTCTATACTTCCTCCACTCCCTCCCACTTCACATTTTTGCTTCCTGACACTGTCTATTAAACCATGGATTATTATATTCCCTCTTGTTTTTTCCCTTTACTGTTGGTATAAATCTCTCTTCGGCCTCCTTGCATTTCCGTATGACCAGGTCCATCATATCTTGCACTGTGTTTCCTCTAATTCCTTCCTCCCACTGCACTTCTCCCAGATAGTCCCTTATCCTCCTGTAGTCCCCTTTCCTGTAGTCAACTCTCCTTTCCCAGACCTCTTGTCCCATAATCACACGTTTGAATTCCATCATGTAGTCAAAGACTAGGACACAATGGTCGCTGGCCCCTAGAGGGATTTCATGTTCCAAATTCTCGATATCTTCTACGTTCTGGGTGAAAATCAGGTCTAATAGGCTCGGTGTATCCACTCCTCTGTCCCTTGTGTCTTCCTTCACAGGTTATGTTAGGAAATTCCTGTTTATAACGTCTACTAACTTTGCTCCCCACGTTTCCTCCATGCCATGGGGAATTCTTGATTCCCAATTGATCTCTCCATGATTTAGGTCCCCCATGACCAGGGAGAATTATTGTTGCTGCCCTCTGCAGTTCATCTATGCATGCCTTGTTGCGGTCCTCATACTCCTGCCTGGGCCTTCTACTGTTTGGTGGGGGATTGTAGATTATCAAGATCACAATCTTCTTCCCATCTACTGTCAGAGTTCCATGTATGGAACTTGTGCTTTCATTGGTAGCACGATTTTCCAGGTCTTCAAACTTCTATTTCCGCTTTATTAGGAGTGCCACTCCTCCTCCCTGTCTCTGTGTCCTCTCTTTTCTTATCACCTGGTACCCCTCTGGAAAGATTGCATCCGAAGTAAGTAAGTAATTATCAAAAGAAGGCACCAAACTGGGAAGGCTATGTAGCACCATCAAATGTGCAGAATAATCAGAGGGCGCTAAATATCACCAAGGATGCCAATACGGGAACAAAAACGCATAAGGCGAACGATATCAAAAGTATCCGAGTCACCAAGAATTCTATTGAGGGACAGGTGACCGCGAGGGGCGGTCGGAAAGCAAGACACACGCTCGTCCTGGAAGTCAGGACATTCAAGAAGGACATGCACGACCGTAAGAGGGACAATGCAACTAGGACAATAAGGAGCAGGGCGGCGCTCCATCAAGTGACCATGGGTTAAGCGAGTATGGCCAATACGCAGCCTCGCCAGAGCCGTTTCCCAACACCGGTTACGGTGGTAGGAGGACGGCCACGAGGAAACACAACATTTAAGAGTACGTAGTTTGTTACCAGTAACAGACGACCAAGAAGCCTGCCAACGGGTAAGGACGGAGGAATGGATAACCGGGTAAAAGTCGGAATATGGAATACCTTTACAAGAGATGGGACAAGAGCGGACAGCTTCCTTGGCGGCAGCATCCGCACGCTCATTTAAAGACACACCAATATGGCTGGGAACCCAACAAAACTCAACCGTCTTAAATTTACTGTGAACAAGAAACAGCCAATGCTGGATCTCGACAACTACTGGATGAACCGGATTAAAGGACCCGAGAGCCATGAGGGCACTACGAGAGTCAACAACAACTACAAAGGAAGACTGACAACGAGAAAGCAGGAGACGAAGAGCATAGAGAATAGCATAAAGCTCCGCTGTAAAGATGCTAGTCTCCGGAGGTAAGCGACACATATAAGTGCGATCAGGAAAAACAACAGAGTAGCCAACACCATCCGCAGACTTAGACCCATCAGTGAAGACAGAAACGGAGCGGGAGTGAGAAGAAAAGTGCTCGAGGAAAAGGCGTTTTAGAACCGTAGGAGGGGTAAAAGCTTTAGTGATACGGGTCAAGGATGTACAAAACCGCAGAAGAGGGACTCTCCACGGGGGCAAAGAAGGAACAACACGAGGAGAAACATCAGAAATACGAACGGAAAGAGAATCCTGTAGGCGAGATAACCGGACAAAAAGAGGGAGGTGGTGAAGAGGAACAGGAACCGCAGGAGGGGTAAAAGTCAAAGCACGACAGAGGTGAGAGGAAGGATGTTGCAAGGACCGCGCAAGATAGCGAAGACAGATGCGATCACGGCGGTCCTGGAGAGACAGGAAGCCAGTGTCAACATACAAGCTAAGGATGGGAGTCGAACGAAAGGCACCAGAACTGAGGCGCAGCCCAGTATGGTGCAAAGCATCAAGACGGCGAAGAGTAGAAGGAGAAGCAGACGAGTAAGCAGGGCAACCATAATCGAGCTTAGACAGGACGAGAGAGGAATGTAAAGCAAGGAGAGTGCGCCTATCTGCCCCCCAAGAAGTATGGGACAAGACCCGAAGGAGGGTAAAGGCCTTAGAGCACTCAACACGGAGGTAAGAGATAAGGGGAGACCAAAACAAACGAGTGTCAAGGAATAACCCCAAAAGCTTCGCGGAATCTTTGTATTCAAGGGGATGACCATAAAGTGACAAAGAGGGACGAAGAACGACCCGTTTCCGCATAAAAGTCATGGCACAAGTCTTAGAAATAGAGAACTTGAAGCCATGATCGGTGGCCCGATTGCATCCGAAATCATGTCATTTATTTTAGTTTCCACTATTGCCACTATGTCTGGGTCTGCCTCACTAACTCTTTCTTTAATCTCTTCTGCTTTATTGGATACCCCATCAGCATTGGTGTACCAAAGCTTGAGACTCTTCTTGAAAACTCTGATGCCAGAGTTCACCCTTTCTCTGGGGGTCGAATGGTGGCTGGGGGGGGGGTGCCTGGGGGAGAATGGGGTCTGGGCATCTTGGGGGGTAGGAAGGGCATAATGGGTCTGAAAATTAGGGAGGGTCTGAATGACATAGGGGGATTGAGAGGTTGTCTGATGCTGGGAGTCAGAGGTTGAGAGATTGTGGGATAGGGGGGGGGAAGGATAATGGGGTTGGGGACTGAGGGGAGAATGGAGCATGGGTGTTGAGAGTGGAAGAGAGGGTGTATTAGTCACGGGGAGATCAGGGGTAGGTGTAGGTTTTAGGGTAGAAGAGGGGGAAGACGGAGATGGGGGAAGAGGTGAGGGGGTCACAAGGTGAGGGGGGGAGGTCATATTGTAGATGGGGTGCAGAGGAGGGGTGAGGGTTGGGTGGGGTTTAGGGGTGATGGGGACATTGGCAGCTGGGATGGGGCAGATGGAACTGAGTGTGTGTGTACTCACCTAATTGTGCTTGTGGGGGTTGAGCTTTGGCTCTTTGGTCCCGCCTCTCAACCGTCAATCAACAAACGCGTGTGCGCGTGCGTGCGTGCGCAAGTTATATAAAAAAAGCGAAGACTTCTGTGGTTGTTTGGATGGTAATGTTTGCCAAGAATGTCACACAAGCCTTCATGTTTTCCGCCCTTATCTCCCTACTGCGTGTTCCTTGCTCTGTCCTGCAAGGCACTTTGTTGCTCTGTGCATGGGTGCCCCTCCCTTGCTCTTTACAACATATATATTTGTCTATCCTTCGCTTGAAACAATATCTTGACCCTACGTCTACTACGCTACATAGCGACGTGTTCCATAAATCAACAACTATTCTAAGCCAGTATTTACCCAGGTCTTTTCCGAATCTAAACTTAGCCAATTTGTATTCAATTTTTATTATATATATATATATATATATATATATATATATATATATATATATATATATATTAGTATATTTTGGTAGCAGTCTTTCCTGTAGACATATATTATTAAATATGACCGAAAAAGTAAGATTAATAATTCTAAGACGAATTTTCTCAATCTTTCGTACATTTCTTTTCACTGTTGGTGGTAATTCAAAAATCAATTCTCCAAAATTCAATTTTATTTCTAGTCTGACGCGACACTTGAGCGCGTTTCGTAAAACTTATTACATTTTCAAGACTTTAGTTACACATACACAACTGAATAGAACTTACACATCTCCGGTTTATGTAGATATAAACAAATCGGAGATGTGTAAGTTCTATTCAGTTGTGTATGTGTAACTAAAGTCTTTGAAAATGTAATAAGTTTTACGAAACGCGCTCAAGTGTCACGTCAGACTAGAAATAAAAATGAATTTTGGAGAATTGATTTTTGAATTACCACTAACAGTGAAAAGAAATGTACGAAAGATTGAGAAAATTCGTGTTAGAATTATTAATCTTACTTTTTCGGTCATATTTAATAATATATATATATATATATATATATTATATATATATACATATATATATATATATATACATATATATATATATATATATATATATATATATATATATATATATATATATATATATATATATATATATATATATATAATTTTAGACCTAAAAGGGGTACCACCTCTGGTGCAAGTGTAGGGACCCATAGCCTCGGAGAAGAAAATAAAGAGTACTCAGGTTGACCTTGTGGATCCTCGCTGAACACTTTGATATTTTTTTCTCCTACCACCCCTATTCTTTTGGTATGTGTGTATTTATATCTAACTTTATTTGAAAATGTCATTACACAAAAAGGGTTACAACAATGGTTACATGCAGGGTACAAGGCTGCTTGTCACAAGTTGTAGAGCTCCTCCAGCTCCTCAGATGGCGGGCAGGAACCATGGATGCAGTGAGCATTTCCTCTCTGGATCGCCACACTAAGGCACTGAAAGGCATATATATATATATATATATATATATATATATATATATATATATATATATATATATATATATATATATATATATATATATATATATAACAATGTCAGACCACGAAGGCAGGATTAAGACAGGAATTTCATTAAGTACTTTCGTATGTAATAATACATCTATAATAACGTGTGCTTGGAACACCCACAGCATAGGTTCGAATCTTCATCACAGCTCCTATGGATTTTCTCATTGATGCAGTCACGTTAGTGAGATTACTGTCTGTATAGTCATTCATTGTGTAAAGGGACAGGCAGCCAGAGTGTATTCATACACGTTAGGCTTATACCAAAGTCCCCCCCACCCTAGGTCGAATTACAGACCCCGTCTAGGATGCAACCCCACAACAAGCTGACTAACACCCGAATACCTACTTGCTGCTAGGTGAATAGAGGCATTAGGTGAAAGGAAATGTGCCCAACCATTTCGGTCTCACCCGGGATTCGAAGATGAAGAATTCCGAGATTCCATGAAGGCATGGCCTTCATGGAAGGCCATGAAGGCATCCGGATACCGGAAGGAAGGCATACCGGAAGGCATCCGGATACCGGAAGGAAGGCATACCGGAAGGCATCCGGATACCGGAAGGAAGGCATACCGGAAGGCATCCGGATACCGGAAGGAAGGCATACCGGAAGGCATCCGGATACCGGAAGGAAGGCATACCGGAAGGCATCCGGATACCAGAAGGAAGTCATCCGGATACTGGAAGGAAGGCATCCGGATACTGGAAGGAAGTCATCCGGATACCGGAAGGAAGTCATCCGGATACCGGAAGGAAGGCATACCGGAAGGCATCCGGATACCGGAATTCTCGATTCTGCGTCCGTGTGTACCAGCGGGGTTCTTCCATCAGCTCCAGGAGAGATGAAGCAGGAAGAGTGTGCTCAGGGAGATAAAGGGCAGCTTAAGGATGGCAGCTTGAAGGGTCCGCCTCACAAGAACTAGCCTCAGGTGTATACATACTGGACCAGTATTCATACGCAACTGCTTGCCAAACCTCTACATCTCTCCTTAACCATGGCAGTTTTTATTGGATTTGTTTACATTAAACTGTCGACGAATTTTAAAATTTCACAATCAAGGGTTGTTATTGTTATAAACAATCTCGTAGTGTTTCGGGCCGCTATGATTGAGGAATTTTTGATTTGTGCAAAAATTCTGGGTGGATTATGTGTAAACAATATGGATTGTTTCAAGCGTAGGTTAGTATATTATATATATATATATATATATATATATATATATATATATATATATATATATATATATATATATATATATATATATATATATATATAAATATATATATGTGTGTGTGTGTGTGTGTGTGAGTTTCGTTGGATATAAATAGGAGGTGCCTCGTATGGTTCAACACTGGAGACATCTCCCGTCACGCAGGGTGCAGTCGCATCCTCACAGATCTCCAGTATCAGCTAATGATACTGGTAGTGGCTCAAAAGGGCCACCACTTACGGGCTATTCATGCCCGTGCCACCTTTTGGGTGGCTTAATCTTCATCAATCATCAGTCTATGGTTCAATACGTCTGCTGCAGGTTCCTGTATTCTTGTCCCTTCGTCATTTTATAACTATCCTTTCATTTTAATATTGTTTTTTCATGTGTTGTAGTACAATGTTGCCAGTTATTTAATCCAATAATTGTGACCTGTGAGTCGGCATTCACAGAACACTTACGCGTTCACCTAAGAGACTTGTACGTTATACCTCAGTCATGTCGACGGCTTTTGTGTTTACTGAACAGTTGCGACCTCCGAAGCGAAGCGTTAAGGATCCGTCCTCAACCCAAGGTTACTTTTGTTACAGATGACCTCGCTCCGCTTCCCAGCTTTTCAACTGTTTAGTAAACAGTTGAAAGCTGGGATGTAAATATTGCATCAGCCAGAAAAATGATAGGATCGATTGCGAGAACTTTCAATTCCAGGGATCCCATCACAATGGTTGTACTCTTCAAATCACTGGTGCTGTTCCGTCTTGAGTACTGCTGAGTACTTACTTCCCCCTTCAGAGCAGGAGAGATTTCTGAAATAGAGGGAATACAGAGAACATATACGATACGTATAGACGCGATAAATCACCTAAATTATTGAGATACCTGCTTGATATCTGCTTTATAGGGTTCTGGGAGTTCCTCTACTCTTCAAGCCCGGCCCGAGGCCAGGCTTGACTTATGAGAGCTTGGTTCACTAGGCTGTTGCTTGAAGCGGCCCACAGGCCCACATATCCACCACAGCCGGGTTGGTCCGGCACTCCTTGGAGAAAATTATGGAGTGTATGGAGTTAGGAGTTCATTGAGTTTCTTTGCCAGGTGATAAGTTGGGGTTGGTATTTGGCTGATTATAGGGCGTAGTGGGTTACCTGGTTTATGCGTCTTAACATTGCCGAACATTGATGAACTAATTGACCTAAAAAGACACCTAGAGAGAGAGTCAGTACTCCGATTTACACATGAAAATAGTGAAAACAACAGTCTGCCATTCTTGGATGTACTAATAACAAAAACAGGAACCTCTTTAAGCACCAACGTATATACCAAGCCCACCAACATAGGATTATGCCTGAACGGTAGAAGTGAGTGCCCCCAAAGATACAAAGCCAGTGTTCTCAATGCTTATATTCGTCGAGCGCTTACCCACTGCTCTGAATGGAGCAACGTGAGTAGAGAGTTTGAAAGAGTAACTCAGGTATTGGTGAACAACGGATATAGCAACGCGGAAATAAACGCTGCTATAAGAAGACACTTGGACCGTTGGTATAATTCAGAACCTAGAACAGAAACCACAACACCCCCAATAAAATTATATTACAAATCAACCATGCACAGTGAACATATAAAAGAGGAAAGAATAATGAAAGAAATAATCCGTAAAGGAGTAAAAAGCACTACTCCTAACCAAAACATAAACCTGATAATATTCTACAAAACCAAGAAGACTTCCGAACTCCTTATCAAAAACAGCCCGAAGCCGACGGAGAACCCTCTACAGCAGTCAAGCGTTGTATACATGTACACTTGCCCCCACGAAGGATGTAACCTTCAATGTAAGTACATAGGTATGACGTCGACCAAGCTGACGAGGCGTTTGACATGCCATCTTCAATCTGGTGCCCCTAGGAATCACATGAGACAAGCCCATGACATTACTCTAACAAGAGAAATGTTGAACAAGAATACTTGCATAATAGACAAAACCCAAGATTCAAGAAGATTACAAATTCTTGAGGCAATTCACATAAGAATAGAGCGACCTACCATGAACACCCAAATCACGGAACTATTTACTCTACCCACCATGAGAGTAAGGACAAGACAAGAACATATCGATGCCAACACAGAAGACAATGTCCAACATAACAGGCCAATTACACTGGATTAATCTTTGTGTTTAGATAGGAGATGCCTCGTATGGGCCAATAAGCCTTCTGCAGCCCCTATGTTTATCCCTTATGTATCCCCCCATGTTTTCACCTTCATTGTATTATCACCTGACCTAATGCGGGTATAAAATCAACTAGTATTGTAAGATCTGTTCACTTGAGAATGAACCATGGAGGTTCGAAACGTCGTGCAAATTATACAAATTAGTGTAATACACTCTATAGTAAATCACTTCTTTTCTTCACCTTAAAAGTACGAAAATGAGTTTTGGAGAACTCCTATTTCAATTAAGCCCTGATGCTAAGAAAATAGTTAGAGGGATAGAAGCCCTAAACCAGAAAATAATAAATACAGAATATGCGGTCATATTCAATGAAACATATATATATATATATATATATATATATATAACTGAAAACTCACACCCCAGAAGTGACTCGAACCCATACTCCCACAACTGGTATGTACAGGGACGCCTTAATCCGCTTGACCATCACGACCGGACATAAGGAAGTGATAGCCGAGGCTATATGAACCACTTCCCCGCCGGCACTCGGATGGTAATCTTGGGCATAGCATTTTATCAAATCACCTCATTCTTTGGGGCACACGTGAGGAACACAAATGCAAACAAGCCTGAATGGTCCCCAGGACTATATACAACTGAAAACTCACACCCCAGAAGTGACTCGAACCCATACTCCCACAACTGGTATGTACAGGGACGCCTTAATCCGCTTGACCATCACGACCGGACATAAGGAAGTGATAGCCGAGGCTATATGAACCACTTCCCCGCCGGCACTCGGATGGTAATCTTGGGCATAGCATTTTATCAAATCACCTCATTCTTTGGGGCACACGTGAGGAACACAAATGCAAACAAGCCTGAATGGTCCCCAGGACTATATACAACTGAAAACTCACACCCCAGAAGTGACTCGAACCCATACTCCCACAACTGGTATGTACAGGGACGCCTTAATCCGCTTGACCATCACGACCGGACATAAGGAAGTGATAGCCGAGGCTATATGAACCACTTCCCCGCCGGCACTCGGATGGTAATCTTGGGCATAGCATTTTATCAAATCACCTCATTCTTTGGGGCACACGTGAGGAACACAAATGCAAACAAGCCTGAATGGTCCCCAGGACTATATACAACTGAAAACTCACACCCCAGAAGTGACTCGAACCCATACTCCCACAACTGGTATGTACAGGGACGCCTTAATCCGCTTGACCATCACGACCGGACATAAGGAAGTGATAGCCGAGGCTATATGAACCACTTCCCCGCCGGCACTCGGATGGTAATCTTGGGCATAGCATTTTATCAAATCACCTCATTCTTTGGGGCACACGTGAGGAACACAAATGCAAACAAGCCTGAATGGTCCCCAGGACTATATACAACTGAAAACTCACACCCCAGAAGTGACTCGAACCCATACTCCCACAACTGGTTTATGTTCCTCACGTGTGCCCCAAAGAATGAGGTGATTTGATAAAATGCTATGCCCAAGATTACCATCCGAGTGCCGGCGGGGAAGTGGTTCATATAGCCTCGGCTATCACTTCCTTATGTCCGGTCGTGATGGTCAAGCGGATTAAGGCGTCCCTGTACATACCAGTTGTGGGAGTATGGGTTCGAGTCACTTCTGGGGTGTGAGTTTTCAGTTGTATATAGTCCTGGGGACCATTCAGGCTTGTTTGCATTTGTGTTCCTCACGTGTGCCCCAAAGAATGAGGTGATTTGATAAAATGCTATGCCCAAGATTACCATCCGAGTGCCGGCGGGGAAGTGGTTCATATAGCCTCGGCTATCACTTCCTTATGTCCGGTCGTGATGGTCAAGCGGATTAAGGCGTCCCTGTACATACCAGTTGTGGGAGTATGGGTTCGAGTCACTTCTGGGGTGTGAGTTTTCAGTTGTATATAGTCCTGGGGACCATTCAGGCTTGTTTGCATATATATATATATATATATATATATATATATATATATATATATATATATATGTGTATATATTATATATGTATATATTATATATATATATATATATATATATATATATATATATATATATATATATATATATATATATATATATATATATATATATATATATATATATATATGTCGTACCTAGTAGCCAGAACGTCCTTCTCAGCCTACTATGCAAGGCCCAATTTGCCTAATAAGCCAAGTTTTCATGAATTAATTGTTTTTCGGCAACCTAACCTACCTAACCTAACTTTTTCGGCTACCTAACCTATAAAGATAGGTTAGGTTAGGTAGGGTTGGTTAGGTTCGATCATATATCTACGTTAATTTTAACTCCAATAAAAAAAATTGACCTCATACATAATGAAATGGGTAGCTTTATCATTTCATAAGAAAAAATTAGAGAAAATATATTAATTCAGGAAAACTTGGCTTATTAGGCAAATCGGGCCTTGCATAGTAGGCTGAGAAGTGCGATCTGGCTACTAGGTACGACATATATATATATATTATATATATATATATATATATATATATATATATATATATATATATATATATATATATATATATATATATATATATATATATATATATATATTTTATTCATATTCAATCACCTACACAAATACACACATCAATAATCTTTTGTATCAAGTGATTCAACAAGAGGCTCACAGCAGTCACTATACAAGGCACTTTACATCTATGGTGGGTCACACAGTTACTAGTCTTGCTCCACACCCACCCAACTGGGCGGCAGCTTTACAGTCATGTGCATGCATGTTCAAGAGAAAACTAGTGTTTTCTTCAAAAGAGTCCCGGATCATTCGGGCTGTGGTGGGTATGCGGGCCTGCGGGCCGCTCCAAGTTGTCCTAGTGGACCAAAGTCTCACAAGTCAAGCCTGGCCTCGGGCCGGGCTTGGGGAGTAGAACTCCCAGAACCCCATCAACCAGGTATCAACAGCCGTAGGTGTTGCAACCAACAACAACCAACTGATCAACAACAACAGTTGATCAGGTGATTGATCAACCTGTCACCAGGGAAGTCTTGCCTCAGGTTGGGCAATGGGTGCGGACATCCGGATACCGAGCAAGGGTGTGGCTTCGGTGTTCCCCTTGGATAATTATCCCACAGTGGCTGCCCTGACAACAGTCAACTCATTCACGGCAGTAGCCCAGTTTAACCAGATATCCATGTGTAAATGTGGATGTGTTGACGGTAGATGCCTTGATGGGCAGTTGGTTGGGGCATCTACCCGAGACAATTACTTTGTCTAGGTTTTTGATGTTCCGCACTCATAAATTATTTAGTTGCAAATGCTATTTAAAATGGACCCTTGATTCTCCTCTCCATTAAACTAACAACACTGTGATGATTTGGCAGTTTGATTTTTCCCAGTTTGTGCTGCAACACGGCTCCCAGTAACGGTGAAGATTGCAAGGCTGCACCGTAAGAAACTGACTAGTTTTCCTAAACAATGTGTTTGCATGACCTTCAGTATTCGGTACAATTAACATACAACATCAGGGAGGAAATACGCTGATGGAAATGGATTGAGAATGACCACATAATTATAGTCATCATAACAATATTACCTGATTGATACCTGCCTGATGGGGTTCTGGGAGTTCTTTTACTCCCCAAGCCCGGCCCGAGGCCAGGCTTGACTTGTGAGAGTTTGGTCCACCAGGCTGTTGCTTGGAGCGGCCCGCAGGCCCACATACCCACCACAGCCCGCTTGGTCCAGCACACCTTGGAGAAAACGATCAAGTTTTCTCTTGAAGATGTCCACGGTTGTTCCAGCAATATTTCTTATGCTCGCTGGGAGGATGTTGAACAACCGCGGACCTCTGATGTTTATACAGTGTTCTCTGATTGTGCCTATGGCACCTCTGCTCTTCACTGGTTCTATTCTCCATTTTCTTCCATATCGTTCACTGCAGTATGGTGTTATTTTACTGTGTAGCTTTGGGACCTGACCCTCCAGTATCTTCCATGTATGTATACTATTTTATAGCTCTCTCGTCTTCTTTCTAGAGAGTACATTTGGAGGGCTTTGAGACGATCCCAATAATTTAGGTGCTTTATTGCGTCTATGCGTGCCGTATATGTTCTCTGTATTCCCTTTATTTTAGCCATTTCACCTGCTCTGAAGGGGGAAGTGAGTACTGAGCAGTACTCGAGACGGGACAACACAAGTGACTTGAAGAGTACAACCATTGTGATGGGATCCCTGGATTTGAATGTTCTCGTAATCCATCCGATCATTTTTCTGGCTGACGTAATATTTGCTTGGTTATGCTCCCTAAACGTTAGGTCGTCGGACATCATTATTTCCAAATCCTTGACATGCTGTTTTCCTACTGTGGGCAGATTCGATTTTGTTTTGTACCTTGTATTATGTTTAAGGTCCTCATTTTTACCGTACTTGAGAACCTGGAATTTATCACTGTTAAACTTCATGTTATTTTCTGTTACCCAGTCGAAAGCTTTATTAATATCTGCTTGAAGTTTATCAATGTTTTGAAAACAGGTAATTTTCATAAATTTCTCATATTTACATGGACGTTGGTATGTTATTATAACAATGTAATTATAACATAATTAGTGCTATTATCTACTCTCTATTCATGGTTAGGTTAAGTTAAGGTTACTTTAGGTTAAGGTTTGATTAAGTTAGGTTTCATTACATTTGGTTATGTTTATATGGTGCATTATTGAAAATAATGCGAAATATGGAATTCGAAAACTATTCCAGTGTACCTTGAGTTCTAATTACAGAAAATCAATTTCTTCAAAGAAAACTTTCAAAGCATACACTTTTACATTTTAAACCAACAATTTATAACACAATAAAGTTATAACTTGAAAATAATCTCTGTTTAGGACAAAGGTTCACGTTCCAGTTTACATGTAGACTCTTACTGAAACCGAAATATGCTTTCAGACCACCACAAAAATCTAGATATACTATCCAGGTGGTATGAAGAGGGGCAGGGGTATGGTTTCCTCATTGTTGTTGTTATAGATTCAGCTACTTGGAATAAGTTCCAAGTAGCACGGGCTATGGTGATCCCGTAACTTACATGGCACAGGAGCGGGGCAAGTAGCACGGGCTATGGTGAGCCCGTAACTTACCTGGCACAGGAGCGGGGCAAGTAGCACGGGCTATGTTGAGCCCGTAACTTACATGGCACAGGAGCGGGGCAAGTAGCATGGGCTATGGTGAGCCCGTAACTTACATGGCACAGGAGCGGGGCAAGTAGCATGGGCTATGGTGAGCCCGTAACTTACATGGCACAGGAGCGGGGCAAGTAGCACGGGCTATGTTGAGCCCGTAACTTACCTGGCACAGGAGCGAGGCAAGTAGCACGGGCTATGGTGAGCCCGTAACTTACATGGCACAGGAGCGGGGCAAGTAGCACGGGCTATGGTGAGCCCGTAACTTACATGGCACAGGAGCGGGGCAAGTAGCATGGGCTATGGTGAGCCCGTAACTTACATGGCACAGGAGCGGGGCAAGTAGCATGGGCTATGGTGAGCCCGTAGTGGACTTACGTGGCACAGGAGCGGGGCAAGTAGCACGGGCTATGATGAGCCCGTAACTTACATGGCACAGGAGCGGGGAAAGTAGCACGGGCTATGGTGAGCCCGTAGTGGACTTACCTGGCACAGGAGCGGGCAAGTAGCACGGACTATGGTGAGCCCATAGTGGACTTACCTGGCACAGGAGCAGGGCAAGTAGCACGGGCTATGGTGAGCCCGTAACTTACATGGCACAGGAGCGGGGCAAGTAGCACGGGCTATGGTGAGCCCGTAGTGGACTTACCTGGCACAGGAGCGGTGTTGTGTGGTTTCTCGTGATAATGGACTTGCTCTGAGGATGGGCTCTAACATACTCTACTGTAGACTTTCTATCGCTGAATACCGCATTTATTGTTAAATATATATACTGTAGTATAATTACGATTTGTTAGAACAGTGCAATTTTTTTTTTTGACACATACATTTGACAGGAAAGTGTATTGTACATTGTTCCGCAGGGTATCTGTCCTGGCAACCGCTTGAGGATTGTGCCAGGGATATTTGACACAGGTGCTGGTGTGACGTCACTGGCCTCCCTCACCACTGCCCACAGTCCTGCCACCATCACCATCACCACCAGCCCACCCACTCGCCTCGGAGCCACCAGCCCGGCACCCAGGCCTCAGCGACCACTCTCAAACAAGGTATGGATATATTTTTTTAATTTTATATATGCATTAATGTTGTATATGTATCCAGTATCCAATAATATATATTAGGTTATATAAAATAATGGTTGTGTTTAGTAATCCTTCACTCATAATTCATCCCATTCTCGATTTGCAGCCACTCCATACAAAATGCAGCTATTTGGCCTAATTAGAAATGTACAAACCCATGTAACCTCTGAGTATGGGCTCCTGGTTCAACCTTGACGACAAGCGACCATCAAATCACGTGACGCACTTTTACCGTTGGGTCACAGTAATGCAGTCAGCCCTTCATATTCAGTGGTCCATATTGTTGCGACACCTGGCGCATTTATAGTCTGTGGTTACATAGAAGTTGGTAGATTTCAAACTTTTTTAGCTGGTTCTTCAAATGGGGAGATGGTACCTCTGGCTTGGCCAAGAGGTAGGACTCCTGTTGTACCCCCAGGATGTGGTGGGTGACTGGCTTCTGCTTTGTTGGAGGGCACTGAAAGATGTTTTTGCTCATTTGGGTACTAATTTCAGAAGGGCTGTGATTTTGCCCCACCCCACACAAGGTTTGTGTGAGGTGGGGCCCAATGCTTGCCCTCCCTAAGGGACTCCTGGGGTTCCCCAATCATCTTCCTATCAGTGTGTATATCACAAGGCACATTCATGCCTGCCGACAGGCGATGTGCATTTTAGTCATATGGGTTTGTGCTTCAAGGGTATGCCAGGGCATTTCTTTTCCCTTTCCCTTGTGGCATTTCTGCCACTGCGGCCTCCTAAATCAACATCTACCCTACTAAGGGCGATTTATATAAAAAGTCAATATTACTGTGCTTCATTACTAACATGTCCTATTTCTGACATGTTGGCCAATTCCATTAAGAATCCGATGTATTAGGCGAGAAGACTGGTTGCAAAATTCTAGGTTTAATAGATGATTTGCATCATTCGGTCATTCTATATCAAAAGAAGGCACCAAGCCATGATGACTATGTAGTGAAGGTTAAACACTTAAAGGTTGGTCACAGCTGCCTAAATGACCTCTTGAGTACATTTTTAATAGTATTAACAAGGTTAGGTGCACACAGCAATGTGCTGCTTTCCTATTTATGAAAAATTACAGAATATAGATCAGAACTAGCTATGAGTTCATCTAATACCTTTGTATGGTTAGTCATGCAAGGAATCAGGAGAGAACATAAGATGAGAGTCTTGTCTACTTGCCTGCACCAGCAAACCTTGGACAAAACACAAGAATATCTTCAAATATTTTTGAGTATTTAAATTAGCTGAACCCAACGGTTGCGAGAGAGGAAGAAGGGACATCCCCGAAGGAACCAGAACAGGTGACGAAGCCACACCAAACCTGGCAGGTAGACCATCATGACAAAGTTCAGGCTCCAGCACAAACTCTCGAGCAACCACCTCGTGAAACCCTGAGGAGCCCCTCAGAAACAGACGAAGGTGGGAGTGCAGACGGAGCAGAGCCGCCGGAGGAAGAGACAAGGAAGCGAAACGAGCGTCCCAAACCAGACCCAGCCAAGACCGAATCTGCAGAGGGGAACCGGATGGGACTTCCTCCAGTTCACCAAGAACCCAAACCCGGCAAGCTGGGAAAGTACCAAATCCCTGACAAGCAGACACACAAACCGGCTGGGAGCCCAAACCAGCTAGTCGTCGAGGTAGGCCAGAACTCGAACCCCCTAACAGACACAGGCGAGCCACCATGACCCGAGTAAGGTGTGTGAAAATGCGAGACACCAGATTCAATCCCAAGGGAAGACAACAAAAGCGGTAACACTGACACCCCACAACAAAACCGAGCCAGTCCCTGAACCTTAAATGAACCAGAACCTGCCAATATGCGTCCTTGAGGTCGAGTGACACCATCCAAGTGCCCGGCTCCAACAGAAGATGGACCTGGGACAGAGTAGTCATTCTGAAGGAGGGGCAATAAACCCACAGATTCCGACAGGACAAGTCCAGAATGAACCGGAGGTCCGTACAGTCCCGTTTTGGGACCAGAAACAGGCAGGAAACCCACCTGAGGGACGACGTCGTTTCGACTTCTCCGAAGCAAACCCACTCCGAGAGGACCTGACAGAGCTCAGGAGAAGAGGCCTGCCCCGTCAGCCCCGACCTCCCCGAGGGAGGAGGGGTGACCCAACGTCTCCACAGGCCGCACAAAATGACCCGAAAAGCCCATGAATCGTGGGGACAGGCTTGAGCAAACAGAGCGAGCCTTCCTCCCATCACCCCATCAATGGGACAAACCGCAAAAGGACTGACGCACCTTACGAGAACCTGAGCGGAGGACAGGGCGATCCCTGCGCCAACCAGAAAAAGACGGAACCAAAGGCGGCACCTGTCCTGAATCTGGCACCACTGGCCTACCACGGTGAACGGAAATCCAAGCCCCTTCCGGGAAGGCCCCCACAAGCCGCCAGGAGCACTAACAAGTCAGACATAGGTCTACAATCGAAGCCACCTGCAGGTACTGCACCAGCACAGATTCTGCAAACAGCATAAGACAAAAAGGCGAAGACAAGAGAAGAGCCAGGGCCCAAGCGGATTCCAAGGAAGAAGCCAGCACCGCCTGCCAACAAGCGAGGCGAGAAGAATGAACTGAGAAACCGCAGGAGTGGTGCGAAGAGCCTCAACAAAGCAGATGACACCAGCATCGTAGAGGGCAGCGCCCCAGATCCGGCAGGGGCCCCATGTCCAACTCAAGCTAATCCGAGGACAACTCAAGGAGGGAAAAGAAATCCAGGGCCGAAGCAAGCTGGCGACAAGTACGCAAATCCTCCGCAACCAAGGCAGCCAAAAGGAAGGGAAGCTGGATGTGAAGCTGCACAACACCAACATCCCGCAGAAGGACAGAGGCGAACAAACAAGCATTGAAGTGCTCGAAGTCGCCCTCCCCATGAAAACCTGAAATGCCGTCAGTCTCTCGCCAGTCCGGTGCGCGGGACCTACAGAATGTGTGCCAAGCCTCCAATGAAAAGAAAGGACAGTCTGCCAACTAGGACGACTCCGGAACTTCATAAGGAACCCAGTACGGACAGGATAAACTGTACACAAAATAACGCGGATCTATCACGAAAGCATAATCCGGGTCACACAGGCGGTAAGCCACAAGGGCCGAGAAGCTGAAAACCTCCGGAAAGATGGAACCGAGGAACCCACTGGATCATGGAACCAAACCCAGGGAGGGTTATACACCAAATCCAATTTGTATGTGGAAGGAGCGAAAGAGAACCCCTCTCCTTGCAACACTAAGCCCCGCTCTGAGGGCAGAAAACCCAGGCGGGGTCCAACGGGGCCCAAGGCCAGCAAGTCAACCCCTCCCCAGCCCCGGAAACCTCTCCCCGAGAACCCGGGGCCGAGCCAGCATCCAAACCCCCCACTTCTAAAGAAAAAGCGGGAGCTGCCGAAAAAGCAGGAACAAAGGGGGGGACCCACTGGCCAGACTCAGAAGCTCTGGCTGAAGGCCCAGGCTCAAATGCCTCCACTGCAACCCCAGGAGATATCCCCAAGACCGTCTGAGTCTCAATACCAACTAGACCTTGACCGGATGAACAACAGAGGAGGAAGGACTAGGAGGGGTGGACAGAACCAAAGCCAAAACGACTCCCACCCCCAAAGTCCAGGTCCCTATAAGCAAAACGGGAATTCTCGGGGCATGCAGGGCCGCAACCAACCTAGCGTGTTGCAGCAGCCTAAATCTAGCATGCAGCACCGTAGCTACCTACACCCGCATACCATTATCAGTGGTCTGGGTGAACTGGAATATGTACAGACAACACATGTTGCACGACTCCGGGTCAAAAGAATCACCGACCCAACAGGCAGCATGGCAGAGGCACAACCGGTGTCACCCTGAGTCAAGGCAACAGAGCAACCTTCAAACTCGCAAGATGCGGGGGAAGGGGAGGGGGGACTCGGGGGTCACATCCATCGGACCACGTAGTCCCCATGGGGTTTCCCAGAGCCCTTAGCCTTGGTAACACGCTAAGGAAAGCCCAGGCAGGGTACTGCAAACCGGCGCCCAAGTCTACCAAACAAACTTCTAAAGCTGGACCCCCGGGATATGTCCACTTACTGTGGCCAAGCGGGGAGTACCACCAAAAACAGAAAAAATATTTATATATACACCCCAAAGGATGTATATAATGAAAGCACCTCCAAAGGATACCTGATCAACCAGGCTGTGACTCATACGTCAGGCTGCGAGCAGCCGCGTCCAACAGCCTGGTTGACCAGTCCGGCAACCAGGAGGCCTGGTCGATGACCGGGCTGCGGGGACACTAAGCCCCGGAAGCACCTCAAGGTAACCTCAAGGTAACCCCTAGTACAGCAAAGGGGATCAAGGCAGACCCCTCAACCAGGCAGAAAACACAAACAAAAGAAAACCCCCACAAGAGGACAATGTACCCAGGTGGAACAGAGCTGGCCGCTGTTATGGGTGAAAACTAGCTGTGCAGTACCCCGCGCCCCTGCAAGTGACGAAAACTACCCCTACCCCAGAGACGAACAAGGGCAAGAAAAACCCCAGCTGACTCCAAGGGCGGCCAAGTACAGAGCAGTAAACGGCACAGTGGAGGTAGATCCCGAGGTGACTTGTGGCCCCAAGCCCCAAGGGCAGTACTTACTGGGCACCTAGGGAAGAGAACCCTAGGCACATGCAGCCCAAATGCCATGGAATACTTCTCCTGGCTCATGCACCACCTGAAAGTGACAGCCCACAGTCCACAAGGCACAGAACTGAAACAAAAGCTGGAATCAGAGGCACGACCACACAAGACTCCCATCAGCCAAGAACTGAAGGTTGCGTTGCCGGTGCGAGGGTTTGGGGCTCCCCCTTCCACCTCCCGGGAGGGGGGGTTGCGCAGACGGCGACGCGGCAACATGTCGACGTCATGCTCATTTGCTAATGTTTGTTTGGAGGAGTTCTGTTCACTCATTCGGCTTTCGGTAGCAATAGTTTCACCAGAATAGGGGTATGTTTTACGGCACCTACCTTTCTGGGTGCCTGTCCCGGTCGATGGCAGACATAGAATGCTCTCGACCACAGGGGGGTTTCTATAGGCCATTGCTCCTCGTGCCTCTCTTGACGGGGGCCAAGTTCTGGCTCGTGGTCCCTGGCAGGCAAGAACTCCATGCACTTGACTGATGCCAGAAAGCCAAATATATCCATTCAGCCTGGATAGCTCCAGGGAGCCGACGGGGCTCCCCTCAGAAAATAATTTTTTGTATCTGGATAAATACAAAACCTCCCTTATATGGCATATATATCCTTTTTCTTTTTATTGGAGACCTAATTATTAGCAGGACGGTTTTTAAACTAAATTGTTACGAAATATCTGTATGGTCCTACTTCATATAAGAAACACTCCAAAGTATGCTTCTGTTGTAATAGCGTCTTCTTGTAAGACTGTGGGGAAAATCACAAATTACAAAATATACAATGATTGCTGCTCACATCACCGAGTTTAACCCTTAAGCTGCTAAGGGATCCTGAAGAGATTTACACCCCTGTGCGCAAGAAAAAAAAATTCAAATTTTTTTTTTCGTCTTCTAAAAATGTTAACTTGTGTTTCCTGAGCACGGGGAAAAAAAATCGTAGGTGACATATTTTGGACGCAATAAGCCGAGGAAGTCTGACAAAATGTGGGCGTTGACATAGCAATTGTCTGAGGCAGTCAGCGTCACCCAAGCTGACAGGCGGGAGTTGCTACAAAAATATTATTACCTAATTATTTCAATATCTCTGATTTATTTTTTCTTAGTTTTTTGCAGTAATATTATTCAATAGTGTGTAGTGTGATATATTTATATAATAAAAGAGGTGAATCATCGCTATACTCAAAAGTATGGTGTGCATATTAGTGATTCAATTATTATATTCATAAAACAATAAATGAATAGTTTTGCTGTTATTACACTATATACACAGGTTTATATATAAGTAGCTGCATGTTTTGCTCACCATAACGAACCACTAAGTTGGTATTGTGAGTCAAAAAGCAACGAATAATGGCCGCCACACACCAGTCAGCCACTCGCTGCCACTCCTCCCTAGCCCACATTTTCCACCATACTGTTTTTGCTTTTATTCACTATATACAGACGTTACATAGAGAACCACTGAGCTGGTATGGTGAATGCAGGCAATAACAGGTGGCCACACAGTCTCCCTCCCTCAGCATTACTCCTCCCACACAGCGCTAATTATCACAATCCTGGTCATTGTTATCACAGTCAGGGGTCATCTGTAATACTGTCTTCGCTAAACAATAGCAGTTACATATTTATTTTGACATTTTTAGGCAATGCTGTGGTCACAAGCTGAACAGCAATGCTGTTAGCTCATGCTGCATGCGCCAGCCTTGGTTGCTCCCACAGTACTGTAACTCTCACACCGGAGAATATTGTCCACGATTTATTTTAAGCATGGCATCTGTTTACAAGAGTCCTGAGGGAGCTGATGTGAACCCTGTGTAACTGTGGGCCATTTGAATCGTGCCTGGCATCTAATGGCATATATATATATGCCATGTACACATTGGAACATGTTACTCATGGCGTATATATACGCCATGCGCAGTTTAAGGGTTAAGCATCTAAAAAATTCTCTTAGCATCCACAACAGACTTAGAATAATTTATATATATGAGGAAGGTGTGTCAGAAGTCAAATCTATATGCAATTTATCCCAAATATCAATTGGCTGAATGGCTGCAACTCGATCTTAAAATGCTGTAGTAATATGGACAAATATGGGTGATGGCATATACTCTGCCAGTGACTGCCTCGTGGTTGTCCTATCCAAGAACGAGGTTATATTTCTGTTAAAAACTGCACTATTCATGAAATTAGAAATGACAGGAGAGTAATCACTAACATTCAAAGAGTAGAAAGCACTGGTACTATATAAGGTTATGTTTATAGCCGAGAACTACCTACTGAAAACTCCTCATCGAGGCCACAAGTATTAGTGGCCCTCAGGTAAATCTGATGGTGTGGTTTGTAATATTCTCATCTATGTCATTGATGTACTGTATATGACAAAAAGGGTTGGCTCCAAAATGGACTCTGGTGGCACCCCATTTACCACATTTCTCCAGTCTGATTCATTCCCATTTAACACGACCCTTTGTTTTCTTAGCTTTAATCATTGTTTTATCCATTCTAGTAGTTTCCCATTTATTCCATCTGCCTGTAGTTTCCTTGCTAGGCTTTCATGTGGTACCTTGTCAAAAGCATTAGCAAAGTCCATATAAGCTACATCTACCATAAGTCCTTTGTCTGAATAGCCGGTTACCGTTTCCAGAAATGTGAGCAGGTTTGTAAGGCAATGTAAGGTAGGATGTTAAATACTGAATAGGATATTTTTTGCTTAGATTTATGAGAGCTATTTCTATTAGTCATAATTACTTTAATTACTAATGTTTCTGTCATTTAGTGTCCGTGGCGAAGTGGTAAGACGCTCGCCTGGCATTCCGCGAGCGCTTTGTCGTGGGGTTCGTATCCTGACCGGAGAGGATTTACTGGGTGCAAATCCTTAATTGTATCCTCTGTAACTCATCAGTAAAATGGATACTTGGTTGTAAAAACGATTCTTCGCGTGGGTCGTATTCCAAGGAACATAGGATTAAGGACTTGCCCGAAACACTACGCGTACTAGTGGCTGTACAAGAATGTAACAACTCTTGTATATATAAATAAAAAAAATGTATGTAGCAAGGTGAAATCTCCAAAGATTCAATTACAGTGGAACCTCTGTTTACGAATGCCCCACTTTACTAATTTTTCGGTTTACAAGCTCAATTTCTTAACAAATTTGACTCGGTTTACGAGCTTTGCCTCGCTTGGCAAGTTTGTTGATACATGTATGGTCGACCGAGTGCGTGGTTCCTGGTGGCAAGGGCGAGGCACGCTACAGTTTACCAGTGCCTCCCACCTAGTGACAATTGTGCTTGAATTCTTTGTAAAGATTTTCAGTTTTCTGTTTTCTTTTTTTGGGGGGGGTTTCTGAACATAAAAGTAATTATTATATATTATAAAGTCAGTGGTAAGGTTCAGCCAAAGAAAACAAATGTGAGGATGATGACAGAGGAAAAACAAAGAGATTGTTGCCCGAAACGCTATGCGTACTAGTGGCTTTAGGTATTGTATGTACTAGCTCTATCTATAAATCCAACATTATGTTTGTAAAACAGCTATGTATGTACTTTCCTGAATAAAATTTACTTTACTACTTTACTATCATTCATAGTGAGACAATGTAATGTCTCACTACAGACAAGTGTTAAAATGTAGGGAAAAACAAGTGTCTATAGACAGATTCTTAGTAAGACAAGCAATCAGTGAGCCACAACCAGGTACTAGAGGTATGCCTGCAAAACGTACGTACGTGTGTGTGTGTGTGTGTGTGTGTGTGTGTGTGTGTGTGTGTGTGTGTGTGTGTGTGTGTGAGAGAGAGAGAGAGAGAGAGAGAGAGAGACACACACACACACACACACACAGACAGACAGAGAGAGAGAGAGAGAGAGAGAGAGAGAGAGAGAGAGAGAGAGAGAGGAGAGAGAGAGGAGAGGAGAGAGAACGAGAACCCCAAAAATGTCATCACTGCCTGATGTTATAATGTCACTAACACCTCACCTCCTCCCTCCTCCTCATCAGCTTCCATACACTAACAAGAGTCATCAATAAAGGTAAGATATAACTTGTACATAGTGTAGTACAAAATATTTGCAGTATTATGTATGAAATGTATTTTTAAGTTAATATTTTTGGGAGTGTGGAACGGATTAATTCAATTTACATTATTTCTTATGGGAAAATTTGTTTTGGTTTATGAATTTTCGGTTTGTGAATCATCTCTGACAACAAATTAAATTCGTAAACGGAGGTACCACTGTATTATAAATTGAAAAGTTGACTATTCAATTTTCAATTACAGTACATGCACTGTATTATCTGTAAAATAATACCCATTACACTGTTCATATTATATATTTTCAGTATTACTCAAATGTTGTAGACTGCATCCTGGGAAAAGATTAATGCCAACATCTGAGATTGGACGAAAAGTGTCCAAGCATTAAACTCAGAAATTATTTACAAATTTAATGACAAATACTATTGTGACTCCAGCACTTGAAAATTTAAGAGACAGCCTGTAGAAATGAACTCGAGAAAGGCTTTCAAGACGACTTCAAAATATAATGATAATGTTTTCTTCACTTTTGTGTGTTTGGAAAATTACAGTGTAATATATATTTAGTTATTAATTTATATCTTTCTACAGGTCGTAACACCACGTCGAGTAGGCGATGTATATACCTACGATACACCTCGTCCACTGACGCATAATCAACAGGCTTCTCAAATGGACTACGACATCCCCCCTACAAAGCACTCTCCCCATGACAGTGGTATGAGCAAAATAAAATTACCAACATTTAATCAATAATTACAAAGATTGTGTATCTGTGCAATCAATTTTAAATGAAACTACACTGTATAAATGCTGTACAGTTCATTAGTAAAAGTTAGTAAAACAGTGTAAAAATATTTGCAAATATATTTGTATAGTACACTATTGTAAGCATAGCAATACTATTACCATTTCATATGTAATACCAGAGTACTTATGTTCTATATGTACTCTTTTTAGTGAACAGCAGTGTCTGATAGTCTGCCAGTGTCATTATGAAAGCTATCAAGTACTTATTGCAGCCATTTCTATTATCATGCTTTTGTATTTCTTGCTTACTCAATCCAACTACTTTACTCAAGTATGCTTCTTAATATTTTTCTTCATTTGTTTATAATTAATAGTTCATTGTGTCAAGGGACAGGCAGCCAGAGTGTATTCATACACATTCAGCTTATATCGAGGTCCCCCCCAAAGTCAATTACTGACCCCGCCCAGGATGCAACCCCACAACAAGCTTACTCCTGAGTACCTATTTACTGCTAGGTGAACAGGGACATAGGTTATAGGAAATGTTCCCAACCATTTCTGTCCTGCCCGGAATTCTTGATTGCAAGTTGAGAACGAACCTGACTGTACTGCTGAAACCCTAACGCCTTCTAATTTATATAGCTAAAAGGCATCATCTTAATATGCAGAGTTTTTGTTACATATTTGGGTACAGATGTTGATGACTTCTGACTCCTGTTAGCAAGTTTAGAGTTTTTTCTTACCATAGCTCATGTTAAGCCATCCCCTGCTAATATTTTGCTGGAATATCACCTGCTGATAGGTTTATAACCAAGTCCCCAATTACTGCTGTGTAAACAAAGGCAAATAGGTAAGGATTGGTGCCCAGTCAATCATCTCTGCTCAGGGCTTGACCGAGACGAAATCACTCGAGTTCTAACGTAGGGCTTACCATCTGAGATACACACCATTGGAGAGCCTTCAGTCAAATTTGCCCAAGCAGGTAAACAATGCTGGTGAAGTCAAGATACCCCATCAGCCACTCTTGTTCATGACAATAAAGCCAACACTTGCATAGTACTAAAGCTGGTCTTGAACCCACTCAGAATGAACTCTGAATGTGGTCTCAGAGTGAGAGAGGGGGGGGTGGCCACCATGGCTTCCAATCTCAGTGACAAGATCTATTATCCTAGCACCAACTGCAGCTTTAGAAAGTTTATGAGGAAATCAAGATGAGCCAGATCACATTGAGCCAAATTCCTGGTCTGCAGAACAGCTAGAGGCACACATCAACCAGTTGTCAATGAACTGTTGTCCAGAACAGAGATCCACTACAGCTGAAGCAAATGAAGGACTGCATGCTTAGGTCTTTAGCTGTGTAGATAAATGTCTAAACTGTGAATCATTTCAAGAAATGCACTTCGAACATTTGAACTGAAGGAAGCTGTTTATGGAAAAAGTTTGAATGTAATCAGCTGAAAGAATTCAATGTTCTTTTCATAAACAGAGAAAATTTGATATACAGTAATTGATTTGGCCCCCCTTTGTTTTCAAGACTTGTTGCATACAGAACTGCTCCAACCACTTCTCACTACCATCTAGTAGGTAATTGCTACCAGTTTCCATTCACACTCAGGCTACAAAAGTAATGTAACCTGGGATTCAACTGAATCCACTAGTGTTCCCAAGGCAAATAGAGGGAATACAGAGAATATATACAGCATACATAGACACGATAAAGCACCTAAATTATTGGGATCATCTCAAAGCTCTCCAAATATACTCGCTAGATTGGAGACAGGAGAGATATCAAACAATATACAAGTGGAAAATACTGGAGAGCCAGGTCCTAAATCTACTCAGTAAAATAACAATGTACTGGAGTGAACGATATGGAAGAAAATGCAGAACAGAACCAGTGAAGAGCAGGAGTGTCATAGGCACAATCAGAGATTATTGTATGAACATCAGAGGTCCACGGATGTTCAACCTCCGCCCAGCGAGCATAAGAAATATTGCCGGAACAACCGTGGACATCTTCAAGAGAAAACTAGAACATTTTTTTCAAGGAGTGCCGGAACAACTGGACTGTGGTGGATATGTGGGCCTGTGGGCTGCTCCAAGCAACAGCCAAGTGGACTAAATTCTCACAGGTCAAGCCTGGCCATGGGCCGGGCTTGGGGAGTAGAAGAACTCTCAGAACTCCATCAAGCAGATATCAAGCAGGTATTATCTCCTGTTCTCAAATCAGGGTTCAACACATTACCAGCATATATATACACATTGGCTGTGGTATAGGGGTTCTACTCCCAATGCTTTTCTTCAAATGAACAAATAAATCACATTTTATTTATTTATTTATTTATTTATTTATTTATTTATTTATTTATATACAAGAAGGTACATTAGGTTTATCAGAGTACAGACACTTGAAGTTTTACAGTCTTGTAAAGCCACTAGCATGCATAGCATTTCGGCCAGGTCCTTAATTAATTTATTTATTTACATATACAGTATATACAAAAAGTTAAATTGGGTTTATGAGAGTACATTAACATGATGTATCTATGCACGTAATGTGTAAAACCCTGATTTAGGATCGAAAGATTCCAAAGGAACCCTAGAGGATTCAGCTGAATCCCAGATAATTTAACTTTTGCAGCATATCGTTGCCTAGTGGTTTAGAGCATGTGCATGGGAGTACCCAGTGTGCAGGTTCAAATCCTACTCATGGCTTCTATTGATTTTCGCATTGATACATCATGTTAATGGAATTTCATTGTGCATTTGACGAGAAGCATTGCAGTTAGAACTGGGGCCACAGCCAAAGTGCACAAGGGGCAATACGTGAAACCCTGATTGGGCTGCAGTAGAGGATTCATTGAAATCCCAGGTTGCATTGCTTTTGACTATGTTGTGGTGTAGCGATCTAGGGCATTTGGTTGGGAGTACCAAGTGGGAGGGTTCAAAGCCTCCCCCATGGCTCCTACGAATTTTCTTAATAATATTAGTAATAATAATAATAATAATTTATTTATTTATGCAAGTGTATACACATGATAAATGAACAGGAGAAGGATACATAACCAAGTACAATGCATGAAGCCAGTAACATGCAGAGTTTCAGGCATAATGTAAAAAATAAGAGAAAATAATATACAGTACAAGCTTACTGGGGTAATGCTTAAAGCTAAACGAGAAAAGATAAAATTTGTTGAATTGTGGAAGATATTTAGAAAATGATTTCTGTTTTCAAAATGATATTTGGAGACTGCAATTTTTACAACAGCATAAATATAGTAATTTTACAATCGTAAAATTGTAGAATTTTACAATTGCAGAAGAGATCAAATAGATCATCTCCAATTTTTTATGATGTTTAGACATGGCAGTTTTTAGTAACAGTGCAAATTTAGCAATTAATATTTATAATTACAGCAAACACAGGTCGATATGAGATATGAAGTGAGAGGAGTTGGTTACACAGAGGAAATTAGGTAGTTTTTGGTTTCTTTTAAAGTGGTTGAAATAAGAAGTCTTTAATCTCATTAGAGAGGTCATTCCACAGTTTAGGACCTTGGATTTGCAGAGCATTTCTACTTTGGTTAAGTCACCTTCTTGGGATATCAAAAATATATTTGTTTCTGGGTGTAGTGCCCACTGGTTTTGTCACAGTCCTCTTGGATGTGCTTAATGTTTCACACATTTCCTTTTCATTTTCCGTGCGTTAGGTATTATGTTTCCAGATTAGTACCAGTAAAGCTGATCGGTCGAGCGGACAGCACACTGGACTTGTGATCCTGTGGTCCCGGGTTCGATCCCGGGCGCCAGCGAGAAACAATGGGCAGAGTTTCTTTCACCCTATGCCCCTGTTACCTAGCAGTAAATAGGTACCTGGGTGTTAGTCAGCTGTCACGAGCTGCTTCCTGGGGGCTTGAGGTCTGGTCAAGGACCGGGCCGCGGGGACACTAAAAACAAAGCCCCGAATTTTTTTTTTTTTTTTTTTTTTTTTTGAGATACTGTATATACAAGAGTTGTTACATTCTTGTACAGCCACTAGTACACGTAGCGTTTCGGGCAAGTCCCTGGAATGCGATCCCCTGCCGCGAAGAATCGTTTTTTCATCCAAGTACACATTTTACTGTTGCGTTAAACAGAGGCTACAGTTAAGGAATTGCGCCCAGTAAATCCTCCCCGGCCTGGATACGAACCCATGACATAGCGCTCGCGGAACGCCAGGCAAGTGTCTTACCACTACACCACGGAGACTGTAAAAATCAACTCAAGATAACCTCAAGATAGTACAATTAAGCCTGTTTACTTTTTAAATAAATAAAAATTTTAATATTATTAAATCTAAAAAAAAAACGAAGAGATATCATAACGATAATAACTTATTAGTAATGTAATACTGTACTAATATTTTCCTGCCATGATCAACCATCACCCACAAGCCATCATCACCCTTTCCCCTCATCCTCTCTCCCTTTTCCCCATTCCATCATCCACCTGCAGAGGTGCCGGAGTGGCTCTCCCGGAGAGCTCCGGCAGCACTGCACCACTGCCTAGCAAGAATGTCAAAACACCAATAATATGTACTTTAACAAACCCACTGTACCTTTTTGTAAATAAATAAATAAAAAAATAATGAATAAATGATAATTAGACAAAAAACTAATTCTAATAATTACAGTAAAATACTAAATCTAAAGAATAACTTCAGCAAAGTAGGAACATTACTGCCTTAACAGACAAGGTAAAGAAATAGAAGGAAGAAATCAAGGAAGTAGTGCACGAAAATGGAGTATGGAAAGTGATGAGTTGTGAATTTGAAGAAATTTACCAGAAAATAGACTCATGTGGTGAACAATTCCCAGTACACAACTCACACACAGGACACCTTCCTAGTACACCACTCATACATGGGACACCTTCCCAGTACACCACTCACACAAGGGACACCTTCCCAGTACACCACTAACACAAGGAACACCTTCCCAGTACACCACTCGCACAAAGGACACCTACCCAGTACACCACTCTCACAAGGGACACCTTCCCAATACTCCATTCACACAAGGGACACCTTCCCAGTACACCACTCACACACTGGACAACTTCCCAGTACTCCACTCGCACATGGGACACCTTCCCAGTAAACCACTCACATACGAGACACCTTCCCAGAACACCACTTAGTGTTACTAGTGTTACTTAGTGTTAGTCACCACTTAGAACACCACTCTTCACCACAGACCACACCATGTCCAGCCCAGCCTCCTAAAATAAAAATAATTACAGTAACTGTGGTCAAAAGTACAAATCCTCCAACCAACAAACTAACATCCCAGCGGATATATGGGTCTGCGAACCACTCCAAGCAACAGCCTGGTAGACCAAGCTCTCACAAGTCAAGCCTGGCCTTGGGCCGGGCTTGGGCCGGGCTTGGGGAGTAGAAGAACTCCCAAAACCCCATCAAGCAGGTATCAAGCAGGTATAACTCCAAGAAACTTGAAAGGCCCCCATAGAGTTAGGCAAGGATATGCAAAGAGAAACTTCATGGATAACTCACATAGAGGAGCTTAATAAAGAACTAAAAAGGTACAATGAGGAAATTGAAGAGACATGCACAAGTTGCAAAAAATAAAGGGACATTCAAGGAAGTGTGTTTGGAAGTCAAAACCATAAATGACTAACAAGAAGCAGAAGTTAGGCAAGCAATTAGAAAAGAACTGATTACCAACAGTAAATTTGTACAAAACACTGCAGATAGAAGGAAGCCCACAATAATTTATGTATGTTTAGAAAAGGAAATATCATCTAGGGGTGGCTAGAGTAGCAGAAGAGATGAAAATAGTTGGTTTAGGAGAACGCTTCAATTCAAAGGCAAATGTCAGTGACGTTAGGAGTATAGGAAATATGATTAACAAGAACCACTCCTGAAGGGTGACATTTAATAGAGTGAAACAAATGACAGAAGTGCTTAGAAATGCCAGGAAATTGCAGAGTGATGAGGTATAAGACAAGACCTCTCAAAGGATGACAGAAAAAGCTGAAAACAAACATCGATAAAGCGAAATGTCTAAATGGGAATATAAATGAAGAAGAATTAAATTCTTTTTTCTACAAAGTGTTAGGGTCTGGAAAGCTAGTGAAATGGTACATAAAAAAGCAAAAATCATTAGAGTAAGGGGAGAGTAAGGACAAAGGGAAAGGGAACATGTTCCTGAAAGTTGCATATCCCAACATGGAGCGAGATAAAAAATACTGAAGCTAAAGATATAATTCAGCTTAAGGTATCAGATATTGCTGCACTAACAGAGATGAAACTTAAAGAAAATATTTTAAATGAGGTGGTATTCCCAAGGGGCCACTCAGTTTGGAGACATATCAGGAAAACTAGGATGGGGGGTATGAGTGGCTGTGCTGGTAAAAGAGCACCTGAAGGTAAGAGTGTTAATAAATGAAAACCCTTGTGAAGTTGACATAATGCATTGTAGGTTTGGAATCAGGCTGATAAACTGATAATCTTAAATGCCTACAGCCCACCAGCAAGCAACACATGGACAAAGGAGGAACTAGAAGACAAACGAGATATCTTCATAATGGTTATGAGAGATTATAGGAAAAGCAGATAAAGATAAATCACAATTGTTGGTACTGGGGGGACTTCAACTTGAAAGCAATAGATTGGGAGAACTATGAAGCAAGAACAGAGGACATTTGTACAGGCAAATGTGTAAACCTCATTTTGGAGACATTCAAGAATGAGGGAAGGAGATGTTCTGTCAATACTGTATCTAATATTCACCAGGAAAGAAAAAAAAAAGAGATATATTTGACATCCAGTGCCTTCCTCTCTTGGGAAAGAGTAATCAAGTCCTGTTGGAAATTTAATATGCTTTGCAATATAATCTGGAAGAGAATGGGGACATTGAAACAGCTGATAAACTCGATTTCAAGAGAGGACACTATGGGGAACTTAGAAAATTTTTTGATGAGTTTAATTAGATAGACTTGTTGCTATTCAAGGAAGTAAATGAGATGTATGCCAATTTTTTTTAAATGTATGATGAAGGCACACAAACATTCATACCAAAACAGAGATGCAGGACCAGAAAACAGAATTGGTTCAACAGAAACTGTGAGAGGACCAGAGAGGAAAAGACAAGAAAATGGGGTCAATATAGAAAGAGGCCTAACCTGCAAACATACCAGCACTACAAGCAAGCAAGAAACAATAACACAGCAGTGAGGAGAGAGGCAGAAAGGAACTTTGAAAAAGGTATAGCGGACAAATGTAAAACAGATCCAGGCCTTTTCTATAAATTTATTAAAGGCAAGCTGGAAGTAAGGGTAAAATCCAGAGATTGTGATTGGGGATCAGGACTATTGAGAATGAAGAAGAAATGTGTGAAATGCTAAATGAACAGTTCCAAAGTGTGATTATATACAAAATGAGGATTTCAGAGAGCTAGACCCAATACCACTTCCAGAGCATGCCATAGAATACATAGAGGTATTCTATGTTTAGAATTCCATGCATTCTATGTAAGATGAGGTGGAAAAATTACTCAAGGGTTTAGGAAAAAATAAAGCAGTTGGACCTGGTGGAGCTTCACCTTGGGTGCTGCGAAAATGTGCAACTGAGCTGAGCATTCCACTCCAATTAATATTCCAGACATCCTTGTGCACAGGAATCTTAGTAGATATATGGAAAAAGGCAAACATAGTACCAATATATAAAAATGATTGTCAAAAGGAACCTCTAAATTGTGGACCCTATCATTAGCAAGCATGGCAGCTAAAACACTAGAAACAATAGTTAAAGCCAAATGGGTTGAACACCTAGATTTCCTAAATGTTATTCCTGATCTGAAACTTTTCCTAATAATTTGTTAATAATAATTTGTTTTAATAATTTTTACCCACATTCTTTTGAAGAAATTAATTTTTTTAGTCAGTGTTAATTTTGTGTAGTATTGTTTACCATGTAGCCACTGGTCATGTTATTTATATAACAATGAGCTTACTGCATCCCTCCCCTCCAAACCTATCTCTGTCTAATTCCCTCCCTTTTTTCAGTTTCTATTCTTCCATGCTACTCTGAGTAGCATTTACCTATTTCCCCAATCCTTCTTCACTCAGTTGGTATAGTTATGGCTTCATACTTTACAGGTTCTAGTTCAATCCTTGCTTTAAATGAATGAAATATTTATATTCTTCTATTTATTCATACTGTATATTGTATAGGCATACACATAGTAAAGTCTTACTGGCACCATTTTCCACTAGCTTCTCAAGTGCTCCCAGAAATCTTTAACAACTCTTCCCCTCCTCACCACACTCCAGCTCCTCTTAATTTAATAAACACTACACTGGAAGATTTAACAGATTTTGGATATGTTTTAATCTGCTATGTAGATTATATTTCAATTGTACTGTATACAGAAATATTTTATTAAGGGAAATCATTTTTGGTATTGATACACTTTGTTTTTTGCAGGTGGTGCTCGTTTATCACGTAGTAGCAGTCTCCGTTATGATTCTCCACGGACTCATGCACGCTCACCACTTGATCAATATGATATACCACGTTCACAATATGATTCTCCTAAGGTACGACCATTGTATGACTCGCCAAAATCTCAACAGCATTATGATTCACCTCGAATACACACTGACACTCAGCGCCTAGGCAGTGGCCCTCGTAGTCTTATCAAAGGTATCCGCGGAGGTGCTCCAGCAAGTGTGCTACCATTAAGTGACAACCATCAAGAATATGATGTGCCAAGGCCAACAAATGCCAATCAGGATGCTCAGCTTGATATGCCACCAAGTGATCGTTCCAGTGGAGTATCTGTCATGTCTTGTGAATCGTCACAATTATCGACCTCCTCTTCTGCCTCATCACTAGCCGCTTCTGAATCACTTTCTCTATCCTCACTTGGTGGCTCTTCTAACCGCTCTAGCTTAGAATCCCACGATGTGTATGACATCCCACCAGAACCACGCAAAGTAGCAGTTTCTCAGCGTCCTAAACTTCCTCCACGAGAGTCGAGGGATGTGAGGGATGCTTATGATGTTCCTCGCACTGCCTTATCAGTAGGAATTGACACATATGATACTCCACCTTCTAGAACACCACGTGCACTTCTAATGCGTGGTGGGGAAGGTGTGTATGATGTGCCACCACAGGTTAGTAGAGATGTACGTCAACCAGATACTGTTGATGCTACAACAAACCGTCTTTCCTCTGGTTCTGACTCATCTGGTGGTGAAGTGGATTTAAGCCTGGGTAAAGAACTTCCTCTGGAACATGATTCTGCTCTGGATATGTTAACAAAACTCCAGCAGGAAGTATATGGAGCCATAGAAAAATTATCAACAGTACACCAGAGTGGATCTTGGCGAACACGAGAAACAGTAGAGGAGCGAGAAGGAGATATGAAGACAATTGTTTACAGACTTCGTCAGTCAGTGCATGAAATTTTGAAGTTTGGTCAGGGTTCAGCTGTTAATGCAGCTCGAAATGGGGAACGAAGTGTAGCTCGAAAACTGCATCGGCTTTTGGAACCAGTGACAAGATCAGCTGTCGCTGTTGATGAAGCATGGTCCAGATTGCAAGGGGGTGGATGGACACAGGCTTTGGCAAGTGGTACTAATCCAGAGAACTTCAGCCAATTGGCAGTCATAGCTCATACATTAGTAGAGGATGTGCGCCGTTTATCTTTAAACATTCAAGCAAAGGTAACTTGCATTTTCAAAAAGTCCCCTAGTTTTGATTTTACAGGATTTTCACGTCAGCAAGGAATAGAAGACGATGAAAAAACTCCAGTCCAAGAACGTCCTTTACCAGATCTTCCAGAGAAAACACAACTTGAGAATATGTATGAAAATGATGCTAGAAATTGGCTTGAGGACTATGATTATGTTAATTTGGAGACTCGTGAAAGTGTGGAACGTGAACATGAAGACATTAAGAAGGAGTTGCCTGCACAATTACGCAAGTCATTTGACAACTTGGTGAAACAGTCACAGCTAATAGTAGATAGTGATCATGAGAAAGCATTACGCAAAGATGACTCATCTTGTACAATCACTGATAAAAAAGGAAGCCATATTTTAGATCCAAATGATCGACAAGTAGTAGCTTTCTATGGAAATCAAGCAGAGGTGCATCTTCAGCATCTAAACACTGCCATTGATGCATTCCTTCTCACCATAGAGAATAATCAGCCACCCAAAGTTTTTATTGCACACTCAAAGTTTGTTATCCTGAATGCACATAAATTGGTTTATATAGGAGACACTGTCCATCGTAATGTTGTAAACGCTGACGTAAGAACCCGAGTATTAAACTGCTCAAATGCCCTGTGTGATGCTATGAAGAACACTGTAGCAGCAGCTAAGACTGCAGCACTGCAGTTCCCATCAGTGGTGGCAGTTCAAGCAATGGTAGATGCTTTTGTTGCTGTATCTCACTTAGCCAATAATCTGAAGCAAGCTGTTTCTGCTGCTCCTCTGTGATGATGATGTCATATACCTCTTTGACTAGTTCAGAGTTTGAAAGTCGTACAGCTATTTGATTTATCAAGTGTGTGACCATCACAGAGATATTTCCTTGACTAGCAAATGGCCAAGATATCCCGATCCTCTCCCTGGTGCTATGTACAGGAATGCAGGAGAGGCGGGTCAGTTTATACAGTAGTTAATTTTTTTTGTTAAGTATCAAAATCACTTGTAAAATTTTTGAAGAAAATACTGTGGTTTAGTTACTTTAAACATTTTGCATGAATAAATTCAAGACATTAGTTTGAATTATCATAATTTTTACAAATACGAGTATAATATTCATGATTTTATGTAATTATTTCTTTTGAATTGACAGCATTCAAGATTTTTAATATTTTTATAACTAGCAGCAATCATTTCTTTAAGCACAAGTAATATATATGTATATATTGTCCCACAATTTAGATACTGTATTTATTTTATTCGAATCACTTGTGGAGATTCATCCACTTACTAAAGTATAATATTAAAATGCAATTGGGTTGTCATTGGTTGATACGACTGCAATTGGAAGTCAACCTGATTTTTTTACTTAATATCTATTTATTTATTTGTTGATGCGTTGTGTAACATATTCCGAGATAATTTACAGACTTAAAAATTTGTAGAATTTCATTTTTAAACTCAGGATAACTTACATTTTTAGTTTTATTCCTATTCACATGCAAAATTAATGTCTTTTCACATCATAATTTTCTTGACGGTACTAGGGAATTCATCTAATAGAGGATGTGTAACAGATTTTTAATGTCTTACAGCATAGTATGTTAAGCGACAACTTCCACAGTAAGACAGACTTGATATTGTAAACGTTTGGAGTAAAATCGATGTAGGCATCAGTGATCGTTAATATTTTTGAACAGAAATGTGGGTTTCATGAATTACTGGTAATAAATGTTATTAGTTACAGTAAAATTATATTGCTGCATATGTAGAGATACCTCAGTATCACTAATTATATATAAGGCCATGATGCATAAATATTTTAGCCGTTTATCTAATGCCATGGTTAATAAATAGTGAATGCCAGTGTTTGAAACTTATAAATGGCTATTGTTAGTCTCAGATTATAGATTTTTTGTGCTCATAGTCGGCTTATTAGGATATATTGTATTATATAGAAAGACACACTAATGCCTATATTCTGAACTCCACTCTTCCATAATTTTTAATGATACAGGTAATGACTTCCACTAGTTGCAGTCAAGATAGTGGAATTCTAAATTCCCAGGCTGTGATTTTAGTGATTAAGTAATATAATTTTAATTACTGATTCTTTGTAAATAGATTATGCAAGTGTATATACTGTACAAGAGTAAACATGTTATTAAAAAACACAAAGCATGTTAGGAATGACTGAAATGTGTTCAGTACACTACACAGTATGCCAGCAGAGTGTAGGCAGGTGGTGCAGTGAGAACCCTTCACGTCCCACAGGCGTGCTGCCACCGCAGGTGCCCAGGCTAATCTTAGCCATATATTACCACTAAAATCAAAAAGAAGTGCTGCAACAGAAGTGCTGCAACAGAAATGCTATGGTTGAAGTGAGACATGCTTTTTTTTCCAGAGCTTAGCCACTGTTCACCCACAGCATACATGTTCCCTTGGCATTTTTTTTTTATTTTGCCTTGTTAACATAGTTTAATGTTAACAAGATCCAGCTAATATATGTAGTTGATATAATATATTAAGGAATAGGTTCAGTGATACCTAATATTTAACAGTATCTAATTGTGTCCATATTGCACTCAGCATTCATTACTGTCGTCATTCCACTGCCGCTTATAACTGCCATCAGTCACAATGATGTAACCTCTTGTGACCGCAATTCTGTAATAATGAAGTGTACATGTTATCCAGGCAGAATGTGAGGTTTGTAGCAGAATTCACAGTGACTGAATACCTTATAACTATAAACTGCAAACAGCACAGTGATCGTGGACTGTACCTGTGTAAGCTATTCTTTACAGGCACATATGGACTAATCAACTATGACTGTATATAATATATATATACATTATATATATAGTGTATATTTATATATATCAAGACCTATATTTACTTCCATTATGCAAAAGCTTTCAGCTTTGTGAATTTTGTTTAAAAAGAAAAGTATTATTAGTTAATGTAAAAAGAGTATGAGCTTGTTTCAAAGAATTATAAAAAGGGCTGTCTTGTAATTTTGATACAATTGTTGAGAACCCTTTTAAATGACTTTGAAAATGATCTTTTGTTTTTATGTGACTTCTGTATCCAGTAGTAAGAAATGTACCCTTGGAACCTGAGCCTGTCCACTGTCTCCTTGTGCATATTGTGTGATAATGTGATTACCTCTTGTGTTTTTGTACCTATATTTGATAATATGTAATGTACTTTAACAGGCCAACAACATAACCAGGTTAATAAAATAACTGAATGTAAATATTCTTTGCAATTCCTTTAGAGATACACCTAAATTGTTCTTATCAATGTCAAAACAATGATAGAATTTTTTTTATCAAGGAATAAAATTTAGATTTTTTTTAATGCTTCTTTTGGTAGAAGTTAAAAGCCGATCTTCATTGCAACTGGCAAGTCATTTACTATCCATGTTTATCCTGTGGCCCACTAGGGAATATTTACACATTTACAGCTTAGTAATTTGAATTCTGGCAACTCAAATCAGCAATTAGAATTAATTCATGTCAGACCTTTTTTTATTCATTTTGACCTTTTAACTCTAATCCATTTGGGTTCTATTCTAATAAGAATTTGGGTTAAAAGTTTATAAGTTAATGAAAAACCTGACAAAATTCACGTTTGAGTTCTTGACTCCTCAATTCGTTAGAAATTTGAGTTACTGTGATTTATGCTGAATGAGAAACCTGAATAAATTTAAACATTCATTTTTGGATGTTCCCGGTAAAAAGTTGGTTAACGTAAATTGGGGACTGGGTCCTCCACATGATTTGGATTACTGAGTATAGAGAGGACATTTTTCATAAACAGTCCCCCCCCCCTCCTTCCATACTCATAAAAAAAATAGGATCGAATTTAATGAAACGCTAGTTTCTGGGTGAGCCCCAGAGCCTCACTGATTAAGATTAAGTGCCATAATATTGTACTTGAGTGTTATCAGTCGCGGAGTTCTTGTATGCCTACTGGGGACCATGAGCCTGAACCTGGTCCTCAGGACAGGTGAAGGGAGCAATGGCACAAGAATACTTTCCACCTAAAGTCTATCATTTCTGCTATCACCAGGGAAGCACACAGAAAGGTAAGCAAATGAAAACAGACTACTGCCTGGTTAAAAAAGGTGACCTACATCCTCAAAATAGCCATAGCGTAAACAAAATAGCCAAAATTCCCCAATAAAGAAAACAACCAAAACTTCATCCAACTAACCCCACCATTCATTAGCTCCACTGAGGGAGGTGGTACGGGTGAGCCAGACTGCCACCAGGCAGTCATTCAAGACTGGATGGTGGCAGCCCGGCTCATCCGTGCAGGATGTCGGTCGCTTTTTTCAACAGGCAGTAGTCTGTTTTGATTTTTCTACCTTTCTGTGTGCTTCCCTGGTATTAGCAGAAATTATAGACTTTAAATGTCAAGTATTTTTGTGCCATTGCTCCAATCAGCCAGCCTGATTTTACTTTTTTTTTTCATAACACAAAATAAGGGGTGCTAAAATACACAAACCCTAGCCAGCCATCTAATCTAGCCAACTTAGGCATAGAAAATGTGGATATTTGTGAGCTGCTGCATGGTACTTTTATTTTGTACATTTGGGATCATAGCATGCAAAATTAGGCAAATTAGTTAAAAACATGGGTTGGTATTATGGCCTACCAGGGACTAGAGCCAGAACATGGCTCCCTTTACAGAAGCACATGGAGCAGGGGATTGTTATGAGCAGCTTTACAGGAAAAACAGAAAGTAAGCTAAGCTATACAGACAACTGCAAGATTCATAGAAAATGAAGCACTGAAATAGCCAATTGACTCCACAAATGATTCACTCAGACCCAAATGATTCACTTGAAACCAACTTTAACCCTTTAGTTCTAAATAGCTGCCAACAGGTGGCAGTACCACAGGAGCTCCAGGCTCCCACACACACACACTTTGCCCCAGTCCTGTCGCTGATGTCTTTATGTGCAGACCTTCCTGAGTTACTGGCCATGGCAAGTCCCACTCCTTTTCTAAATACAATAGGGCCTCGACTTACGATGCTAATCCGTTCCCAGAGACGGATCGTAAGTTGAAATGTCGTAAGTCGAAGCGATTTTTCCCAAAAGAAATAAAGGGAATTGAATTAATCCGTTCCCCACCCTCCAAAATATTAACATACAAATACATTTTATACTGAATACAATGTTTTTTCTAACTACAATACAGTACCTAAGTTTATCTTACCTTTATGGAGGGCTCTTGATGGCGTATGGAAGATGGTGATGAGGAGGGAGGAGGAGAGTTGTTACTGTATGGAGGGGGAGTCCCTTCCATTATCACATCAGGCAGTGATGTTTTCTCTGGGGTACTCTCTCTCCTACGTTTTGCCTGAATACCACTAGGACCTGGTTGTGGTTCAGTGCTTGTTTGTCTCACTACAAATTTGTCAAGAGACATTTGTTTTTCCGAGACATTTTCTTCGTTTTAACATTTGTCTGTAATGATGCATCACTTTAGTACCCATAATGTCCTTTTTCTTAGCCAGTATGGTGGATATCGTTGACTGAGATTTGTTGTACTGCCTAGCCAGTTCAATAATGGTGTGATATATAATAATTACTTTAATGTTCAAAATGCAAAAAATCACCACAAACGCGGAATTTCTTAGAGGCGCGATCGTCACTAAGCGGGCAGCTGTAGTAAACTGAGGCAGGTCGGACCGCGTGACCGGGAACCACACGCTCGGTCGACCCGAACGTGTACCAACAAATATTGGAAGTCGACGACACCATTGGATGTCGAGTCGCATTTTTTGATGAAATTTACATCGTAACTCGAAATTATCGTAAGTAGGGGCAATCATAAGTCGAGG
This sequence comes from Procambarus clarkii, assembly GCF_040958095.1. NCBI lineage: Eukaryota > Metazoa > Arthropoda > Malacostraca > Decapoda > Cambaridae > Procambarus > Procambarus clarkii. The sequence goes on along the minus strand of NC_091151.1, from coordinate 36,000,541 downwards.
TGCCACTGTACTGTAAGTGCAGGCCATATTTTGGGTTGTCATGTGGGGACCACTTGCTTGCATCTTTCCTAATTTTCAGCATTTGCTTCATGTGTGTATGTGTGTGTGCTTGGAAACCTCACTTGTTGTATGGACTTGGTCTAATCTTTGGTTTAAGTTACATGTGTTTATGGCAGGCCTTCCCTAAGTGCTCATTTTGTGTTTTTCCTCCACTAACAAAACTTTTCTGGTGTGTTTGGAAGGTTTTCCCCCCGAGAGGTCAGGCTACTATGTAGAGACCTTCATCCTGGTTAGTGCACGAGTCTTGGACTCCTTAGCATGGCCCTGTGGTTGGGGGCATTTGGGAGTGTTTTGTTGTGGGGTACTCTAGGATCATGCACTTTGTATGGCATGCTGCTAATTCTAAGCCAAGTTTAGATATTCTTAGCCACATTTATCCTGTAGGCTGTTTGGCGTCAGTTCTTTTCTTGAGTGTCCCTAGGTGTCTTGTTTGGTTATATTCCTTCAGCCCCAGTAACTTCCCAGTGGGTCTGCATGCGACTCATTGTGGCTCAACCCACCCAGCCTGCACTCACTACGTGTGAGGTTGAAGGGTGCTCATCAGCTCTGCTACATGTCACCAGTCGTTCTTTCTTGCCCTGCCATGTTGACCATTTGGTCAGTGAAAGTTTTGACTCTTAGAGGTACTTAAACAAGTTTTTGCAAGAAGTGCCGGACCAACCAAGCTGTAGTGGATATGTGGGCCTGCAGGTTGCTCCAAGCAACAGCCTGTTGGACCAAGTTATCACAAGTCGGGCTGGCTGGGCTCAGTGAGTAGTTGAACTCCCGAACTCATGCCCTCTCTAGGTATGCTCCAGGTATGAACCCCCAAGATTTGTTACACTTATGTTCATTGGCTCTATATTATCAGAGCCTTCCTTGTGACAGGAGGCTTATCAAGCTGCTTCCTTGTTGCAGTTTCATTTTGCTCATGTTCATGGTTCATGTCTTGGTGCTCAAATGGGTGCCCCGAAATTGGCCCGTATATTTTTTATGGATCTGGAGTTGGAGAGGTTAATGAATTCCATCTGCTCTAAGTTTCATTCTCCTACTCCTTTCCCTGTTGATGTGCTTTGCCCAGCATCTGTTCTTTTCCCCCTTTGCTTGGGCTATGAATCATTTGAGGGTTTTGGAATCCAGACAGGGTTTAACTTTGGGTGTAGATCGGCAACCTCCCGGGTTTGCCTTATCCATTTCGATTGGCAAGATAGTTGAACCATCTCTTCCCATCCGACTTTCAGAGGCTACTACTTCACTGGGAGGTTTACCTTACTCCCATCCTGTTCTCTGGGAAAATGCCTTCCTATCTCAGGCATTGGGTGTGGAATAGACCTGTTTTGTGGCTCGCCGCTGGGGAAGAACTAAAAGAGGATTCCTGGGTGCCCTTCAATCTTCACTTTTTTTTTTATTCTGAATGTGGAGAATTTTTCTGTTTCCCTAGAAAAATACAATGAAAATATGAAAACAAATCATAGAACGGAAAAGCAATGTAAAGGATTTTGGTGTACTCATGTCAGAAGACCTTATCTTTAAAGAACACAATAAAGACCTTACCTTTAAAGAACACAATAAAGTAGCCGTCACAACTGCAAGAAAAATGACAGGTTGGATAACAACCTTTCAAACTAGAGATGTTATTCCAATGATGATACTTTTCAAGATGCTAATGTTCTCTAGAGTGGAGTACTGTTGCACAATGACAGCTCCTTTCAAAGCTAGAGAAATTGCTAACCCGGAGGGCGTGCAGAGATCCTTTACTGCTAGAATCCACTCAGTAAAACATCTAAACTACTGGGACTGACTAAAGTGCCTAAATCTGTATTCTCTTTTGCGCAGGTGGGAGAGATACATAATAATTTATACGTGGAAAATAGATTCTGGTCCCAAACCTGCACACTGAAATAACACCCCATGAGACCAGAAGGCATTGCAGGATGTGCAGAATACCCCTGTTGAAAAGCAGAGGTGCAATAAGTACTCTGAGAGAGAACTCTATCAACATCAGAGGCCCGAGACTGTTCTACATGCTTCCACTACACATAAGGAACATGTTGACCAGACCACACACTAGAAGTTGAAGGGACGACGACGTTTCGGTCCGTCCTGGACCATTCTCAAGTCAATCGACTTGAGAATGGTCCAGGACGGACCGAAACGTCGTCATCCCTTCAACTTCTAGTGTGTGGTCTGGTCAACATACTTCAGCCACGTTATTGTGACTCATCGCCTGCACATAAGGAACATAACTGGCCAACTCCCCCCTCATAGTGTTCAAGAGAAAGAACTTGATAAACCCCTCCAAAGGATATCTTATCAACCAGGCTGGGATTCATATGTCAGGTTGCGAGCAGCCGCGTCCAACAGCCTGGTTGACTCAGTCCAGCAACGAGGAGGCCTGGTCGAGGACAGGGCTGCGGGGATGGTGAGCCTCGAAATCATTGCAAGGTGATAGCAAGGTAAAGGGGAAGGACTTCTCTTATCAGCCTCCTTTGCATGCAGCCCATCCTCTCAAATTGTCACATCACAAAAATGATATACTAAACTGCCCAAGCCTAACCTGAGGACACACAAACAGTAAACGGGATGGCCCATCAATTTTGCATGCTGTATGATTATGAAGATCATATTTTGGCCACTGAGGATTTATACATTAAAATGCAATGTACTTTTTGAGAGGACAGGTTGATGTAAGAGGTGGATTACTCTGCTGCTCTCCCTGCCAGCCTTGGGTGCACTTCCATGTGCCATTTAGATGTATGATAACATCTAATTTGTGGAGGTTTTTATCTTCATGCATTTCGCCTTCATCAGCTTGAGCAGACATATTTCAATTCCTCCTGTGGGATCAGGACCTCACTTCCCTTATGAATCCAACCTCTTTCGAGTTTGGTTGGCTTCTGCCTTTTGGATTTGGTATGAGGTCCCCAAACCATCCTGGCTGGCTGACAATCTGCTCTTTTCTTTAATGGCCAGGTATGACTTTTGTTGAACTCATTTGCTTGAGTGGCCAGAAGTGAGTTCTGTCTTTTGGGTGTTTATTGACGGTGTTTCTTTTGCACCACTTGAAATTATATTTGCCTGTGCTCTTTGGAATTAAATTTCTGGAATGTATTAAAAAGGCAAGCTCATGTTAACACATGCATTTTAGAATTGCATTGCATAACACATGCCTTGCAGAATTTTTTTTTTTTTACTTAAGGTCAACATTGCTGAAAATAGATTACTGTACTAAAACGAGAGTTGAACTCGGAATGTATCAGATTCTCAATTTATACCAAGAGACATCAATGGCACTTTCCTACACAGTGGGAGATTATTCTCCTTGCAAATTTGTAACCCTCCCTTTCCACCCAAGAAGCAAATTTAAGATCAACCCAAGCTTCATTTGAGGTAAAGCTCAATGCTTAGGCCATATTGATACAGTACTTTCTCCACAGAGAATTCTCTCAAAAACCATATACACTGATGGTTCCCTACACACCCCATGGGTGCAGCTGGAAGTGCAGTTGTCCTAACAATAAGTGATGATTCATATTTTGATCAGGGCGGCCATATAAACAACTGGGTTTCTTACCTTCAAACCGAACTACTGTATTTGCCATTCTTCTTGCACTCAAATGTATACACGTTTCCAAACATGACAAATTAATTTTAAGTGGTTCTTTATCATCCTTAATTGCACTCAACTTTTTAAGATGAAACTGTAGCATTTTCATGTCTGAAGCAAGAGACAAATTTAATATTATTAATGACACACACAAATCACATTAGCATGATATATATCAATGAGAAAATCCACTAGGGCTATAGGTGGGTGCGAACCTATGATCCTGGCATTGTCAGTCATGTACTCTACCACTAGACCATCGCTGACTTGTAAAAGTCATACAACCGGGTATCATAGGATGTCTGGAGGCCCCCTTCTGAAGCCAGTCCAAGTTTTTACGTATGACCCACAAGCACTCGGGTGGAAGGGCAATGTGGTCCGAGTGGATTTTCTCATCGATATATATCACATTAATGTGATTTGTGTGCATTTCTGAAGGTGGAACACAAGGTGTAGGACCACTTTGCCCTTCCACCCTAGTGCTTGTGGGTCATATATAAAAACTTGGACTGGCTTCAGTAGGGGCCTCCAAACTTCCTATGATTTCCAAGAAATCTGGTTGCATGACTTTTACAAGTCAACGGTGGTCTTTTACAAGTCTAGTGGTAGAGTACGCATCTGGCAATGCCAGGGTCCTAGGTTTGCGGCCACCAATAGTCCTAGTGGATTTTCTCATTAATGATGGAAACAGAATCCATATCATGTGGATTCCATCTCAAGTTGGAGTCTGAATGCATGATAGAACTGATGAATTAACCAAAGAATCTGCCTTGAGAGGATGAGTCCAGAATAACTGAGGATTGACTGTAAACCTGAAAACAATAGTACACCAAGAACTTTTAACAAAACCTTGTAGATATGAAGCAGAGTGAAATCTACATGAGCAGTTCCATCTATCATACTATCATGCACGAAGAACCAGACATCTATGGATCATCAAAAAATCAACAGACTCCTAGGTGTTACTACTACTACTACTACTGCATGTCTTTGACTTGGCTACAAGTGTCTCTGGGAATTTGTATTACCTTCTGATGTACACCTGATCAAATGTAAACTGTGCCAGCAAAATTTTCATCAGATAGTGATGGAGTGCGAAAAGATCCGTGAATTTAGAGACAGCTCTATAACAAATATTCATGAAATGGGTAAATATTTCATTCAAAATGATCTTCTACCAGATTCTTTAGACAAATATCCCCAGTTTGCTAACTTGTGGTCATTCTCAAACCCACTGTTGATATAATAATTCACCAAAACTAACTAGCTTATCAAGCTTATTATTTGCTAAGCTAAAGGAATTTCAGGGTTCAGTTCCTGAGCTCATTATGTGCCTCTATAACCTTTTTCACTACTGATCACAGGAAGGGTATGGCATCCACTGCCACCCATGGGATGGATATGGCATCCACTACTCCCCAAGGGATAAGTATGGCACCCACAGGAAGAGTATGGCATCCACTATCGCCCACAGGAAAGGTATGGCGTCCACTGCCGCCCATAGGATGGATATGGCATCCACTACTGCCCAAGGAATGGGTATGACACCCACAGGAAGAGTATGGCATCCACTGTCGCTCACAGGAAAGGTATGGCGTCTACTACCGCCCACAGTTAGGGTATGACGTCCACTACTACCCATGGGAAGGGTATGGCATCCACTACTGCCAACAAGAAGGGTATGGTATCCACTACTGCCCAAGGGAAGGGTATGGTATCCACTACTGCCCATGGGAAGGGTATGGCATCCACTACTGCTAACAAGAAGGATATGGTATCCACTACTGCCCACGGGAAGGGTGTGGCATCCACTACTGCCCATGGGAAGGGTATGGCATCCACTACTGCCCACAAGAAGGGTATGGTATCCACTACTACCCATGGGAAGGGTATGGCATCCACTACTGCCAACAAGAAGGGTATGGTATCCACTACTGCTCACGGGAAGGGTATGGCATCCACTACTGCCCATGGGAAGGGCATGGCATCCACTACTGCCCACGGGAAGGGTATGGCATCCACTACTGCCCACGGGAAGGGTATGGCATCCACTACTGCCCATGGGAAGGGTATGGCATCCACTACTGCCCACAAGAAGGGTATGGTATCCACTACTGCCCACGGGAAGGGTATGACATCCACAACTGCCCACGGTTATAGAACTTGATAAAATGAAATTTTTATCATTATAAAAACTGTCATGATAAAAAGTTGCCCAAGTGTTCACAGTGCAGACAACAACATTCAAGATGGCCACCGGCAAGAAAGAAAACCAAACAGAACTAGATTTTGAGGGTTTTAATGAAGAAAGCATTGATATAAGCAGTCTACACAACAAATTGGCAAAATTAGATATTATAGTGAACAATCATGTAGAAATAATCAGCAAAGTAAAAGAAAGTAATGAGCACTTGAGTAGCAAGGTTTTAGGTCTTGAGGGGTTAGTGAAAGACTTATGCAAGGACAAGAACCAATTGGAAACAAATTGTAAAGCCATGGAAGAGGGAAATAAACATTTGAAAATAGCTTGGAAGAAGTTAAAGCAAATTTAAGTTAAAGCAATGAGCAGTCTCCGTGGTGTAGTGGTAAGACACTCGCCTGGCGTTCCGCGAGCGCTATGTCATGGGTTCGTATCCTGGCCGGGGAGGATTTACTGGGCGCAATTCCTTAACTGTAGCCTCTGTTTAACGCAACAGTAAAATGTGTACTTGGATGAAAAAACGATTCTTCGCGGCAGGGGATCGTATTCCAGGGACCATAGGATTAAGGACTTGCCCGAAACGCTACGCGTACTAGTGGCTGTACAAGAATGTAACAACTCTTGTATATATCTCAAAAAATTTAAACATAAATGACTACAATAGGTTTGGTAAGGAAATTCAACAGGAAAAACAGCTTTTGTCAGTACAGATGGAGGAAGTTATACAGGGAATAGAACAGTGCAAGAAAGATATCCAACTCACCTATGCACAAGTAGCCAAGGAGAAGGACAAAATATAAGCAGCAGTAAAAGAAGTCAAACACTGCAGCAACCAGGATAAAACAAACATTAGGCTGGAAGTCAGAAAGGAACTGGCATCAAATCCTAAATTTTAATTGGTGCAAAACAAAGTTGATCGAAGTATCTGATAATTTTTGGTTGCAAAGAAAAGGAGATAACATCTGGGTCAGAAAGAGCTGTAGAAGAAGAGCAAGTAGTAGGTAAAATTGTTGGCCTCGTGGAAGGTATTTATACCATCGAGAATGTCTGCGACTACAGGAGGATTGGAAAGTACGTAAAAGGGAACGATCAACCTTTGAGGATCACCCTAAATGGTGCCAAACAGATGGAAGAAGTACTAAGGAATGCTAGAAAATTACAAAGTGATGAGGTAGGGAAAGTATGGTCGTTAAGACGAGATCTTTCAAAAGAAGATAGAGAGAAGCTGAAACTAAACCTCGTTGAGGCAAAACGTCTAAATGAGAGCAGGAATGAAGAAGAAATCTATTCTTTTTTCTACAAAGTGATAGGGGGATAGACAGACCAGTAAAGTGGTACATAAAGGCAAACCAACAAAATCACTGGAGAAAGGGGGAGTGAAGAATAAGGAGAGGGGGGGGGGGGAACAATTGAAATTTAAATTGAAATTGAAATAAGTTTATTGAGGTAAAATACACACAAAGGGATGAGGTAGCTCAAGCTATTCTCACCCCGTTCAGTACAACGTGTTAGTACATACATAGACACACATCACAAACAATAAACCTGTTACCAAACATTCTGAGAGATAAACATGTACATTTCCTCCTTCACAAGTGGTATGGTATCAGACGTACACAAATACTTTTATGACCTAGTTATACGGATAATTCAACAAAATATTACAGTCTTGGTGCAAAATTCTTATATCTCTCAAGAATATCATCAACCTTTCCTTTGTGACACATCCAGGCTATGGAACAAGTTCCTGAAAATTGTGAACACCAACATAAATGGAGTGAGATCGAAGATACTGGAGTTAAGTGATGTAATACAGCTGCAGACATTGTTGCACTCACGGAGATGAAGCTTGAAGATATTTTAAATGAGGTCATATTCCCAAGGGGCTACTCGGTTTGGAGATGGGACAGAAAAATTGGTAAAGGCGGTGGCGTTGCTGTGCTGGTGAAAGAACACCTACCTTGAGGTACCTTGAGGTGCTTCCGGGGCTTAGCGTCCCCGCGGCCCGGTCGTCGATCAGGCCTCCTGGTTGCTGGACTGATCAACCAGGCTGTTGGACGCGGCTGCTCGCAGCCTGACGTATGAGTCACAGCCTGGTTGATCAGGTATCTTTTGGAGATGCTTATCCAGTTCTCTCCTGAACACTGTGAGGGGTCGGCCAGTTATGCCCTTTATGTGTAGCGGAAGCGTGTTGAACAGTCTCGGGCCTCTGATGTTGATAGAGCTCTCTCTCAGAGTACCTGTTGCACCTCTGCTCTTCAACGGGGGTATTCTGCACATCCTGCCATGTCTTCTGGTCTCATGTGATGTTATTTCTGTGTGCAGGTTTGGGACCAGCACCTCTACTATCTTCCATGTGTAAATTATTATGTATTTCTCCCGCCTAAAGGTAAACGAAATAATAATTGTCAATCCGCGAGAAGTTGACATAATAGCACTAGAGATCTGCAATCAGGATGATAAATTAACGATCATAAATGCATATAATCCACCACCAAGCATCACATGGACAAAGGAGGAACTAGATAATTAACGAGAGGGTCTTATAACATTAATGAGAGAAATTATAGTCAGAGCTGATAAAGATAGATCACGACTGTTGGTAGTCGGCGACTTCAACTTGAATCCCATAGACTGGGAGGCATATGAAGCTAGAACAGAGGATTTTTGGACTTGTAGATTCGTAAACCTCATCCTGGAAACATTCACGTTTCAACATGTTAAACAAGCTACGAGGATGAGGGAAGGGCATGTTCCCTCCATGCTGGATTTGATATTTACCAGGAAAGAGGAAGAGATATTTGACATTCAGTACCTTCCTCCCTTGGGTAAAAGTGACCATGTCTTTTTGGGAATAAAATATGCAATGCTTTATAATCTGGAAGAAATGAGGTTGAAGCAGTTGATAAACCTGATTTCAGGAGAGGTCATTATGGGTAACTCAGACATTTCTTTAAGGAATTTGACTGGAAAGATTTGCTGATAAGACATGAAGTAAATGAGATGTATGTAAAATTTTGTGAAATATATGATAAAGACACAACAAAATTTGTACCAAAGCAGAGATGCAGAACTAGGAAACACGATTGGTTCAACAGAAATTGCGAGAGGGCCAGAGACCAAAAGACACAGTGTGTCTGTGGTGTAGTGGTAAGACACTCGCCTGGCATTCTGCGAGCGCTTTGTCATTGGTTCGTATCCTGGCCGGGGAGGATTTACTGGGCGCAAATCCTTAACTGTAGCCTCTGTTTAACCCAACAGTAAAATGTGTACTTGGTTGTAACAACGATTCTTCGCGGCGGGGATTGTATTCCAGGGACTTGCCCGAAACGCTACGCGTACTAGTGGCTGAACAAGAATGTAACAACTCTTGTATATATTTGAAAAAAAATCTCTCAAAGACACAAAGATGGAATCAATATAGGAAGAAGCCAAACCCCCAAACATACCAGCGATACAAAGATGCGAGAAACAACTACACAGCAGTAAGGAGAGAGGCAGAAAGAAATTTTGAAAAAGGGATAGTGGACAAATGTAAAACAGAGCCAGGCCTATTTTACAAATTCATAAACAAAAAATTGCAGGTAAAGGATAATATTCGGAGGTTGAAAATGGGAAACAGATTCACGGAAAATTAAAAGGAAATGTGTGTAACATTAAACAAAAAGTTCCAAAGTGTGTTTGTAAAAAATGAAATCTTCAGGGAACCAGACATAATAAGAATTCCAGAGAACAACATAGAGCACATAGATGTGTCTGGAGACGAAGTGGAAAATATGCTTAAGGAGCTAAGTAGCTCCCAAAGCAGTTGGCCCAGATGGAGTTTCCAACTGGGCCAACTGGGAGCTCAAGTGGCTCCCAGAACTGAAGGACAAGAGCTACGAAGAAAGATTAGATGCATTAAAAAATATGCCAAAACTAGAAGACAGAAGAACAAGGGGTGATATGATCACTACGTACAAAATAGTAACAGGAAGTGATAAAATTGATAGGGAAGAATTCCTGAGACCTGGAACTTCAAGAACAACAGGTTATAGATTTAAACTACTAAACAAAGTTGCTGAGGAAATATAAGAAAATTCACTTTTGCAAACAGAGTTGTAGACGTTTGGAACAAGTTAGGTGAGGTGGTGGTGGAGGCCAAAACCGTCAGTAGTTTTAAAGCGTTATATGACAAAGAGTATTGGGAAGACGGGACACTACAAGCGTAGCTCTCATCCTGTAACTACACTTAGGTAATTACGGGAAGGGTATGGCATCCACTACTGCCCACGGGAAGGGTATGGTATCTGCGACCGCCCATGGGAAGGGTATGGCATCTGTGTCTGCCCACGGGAAGGCTATGGCATCCATTACCACCCACCGGAAGGATATAGCATCCGCTATCGCTCACGGGAAAGGTATGACATCCACTACTTCCCACGAGATGGAAAAACATCTACTTCCACCCACAGGAAGGATATGGCATTCACTACTACCCACGGAAAGTGTATGACATTCACTACCAACCAAGGGATGGGTAGAGCATCTACTATCGCCCACGAGAAGGGAATGACATCCACTACTGCCCACGGGAAAGGTATGGCATCCACTGAAGCCCATGGGAAGGGTATGGCATTCACTACCACCCACAGGATGGGTATAGCATCCACTACCGCCTACGGGATGGGTGTAGCAACCACTACTGCCCACGGGTTGGGTATAGCAACCACTACTGCCCACGGGTTGGGTATAGCAACCACTACTGCCCACAGGTTGGGTATAGCAACCACTACTGCCCACGGGTTGGGTATAGCAACCACTACTGCCCACGGGTTGGGTATAGCAACCACTACTGCCCACGGGTTGGGTATAGCAACCACTACTGCCCACGGGTTGGGTATAGCAACCACTACTGCCCACGGGTTGGGTATAACATCCACTACTGCCCACGGGTTGGGTATAGCAACCACTACTGCCCACGGGTTGGGTATAGCAACCACTACTGCCCACGGGTTGGGTATAACATCCACTACTGCCCACGGGTTGGGTATAACATCCACTACTGCCCACGGGTTGGGTATAACATCCACTACTGCCCACGGGTTGGGTATAGCAACCACTACTGCCCACGGGTTGGGTATAGCAACCACTACTGCCCACGGGTTGGGTATAGCAACCACTACTGCCCACGGGTTGGGTATAACATCCACTACTGCCCACGGGTTGGGTATAGCAACCACTACTGCCCACGGGTTGGGTATAGCAACCACTACTGCCCACGGGTTGGGTATAACATCCACTACTGCCCACGGGTTGGGTATAACATCCACTACTGCCCACGGGTTGGGTATAACATCCACTACTGCCCACGGGTTGGGTATAGCAACCACTACTGCCCACGGGTTGGGTATAGCAACCACTACTGCCCACGGGTTGGGTATAGCAACCACTACTGCCCACGGGTTGGGTATAACATCCACTACTGCCCACGGGTTGGGTATAGCAACCACTACTGCCCACGGGTTGGGTATAGCAACCACTACTGCCCACGGGTTGGGTATAGCAACCACTACTGCCCACGGGTTGGGTATAACGTCCACTACTGCCCACGGGTTGGGTATAACATCCACTACTGCCCACGGGTTGGGTATAACATCCACTACTGCCCACGGGTTGGGTATAACATCCACTACTGCCCACGGGTTGGGTATAACGTCCACTACTGCCCACGGGTTGGGTATAACATCCACTACTGCCCACGGGTTGGGTATAACGTCCACTACTGCCCACGGGTTGGGTATAACATCCACTACTGCCCACGGGTTGGGTATAACATCCACTACTGCCCACGGGTTGGGTATAACATCCACTACTGCCCACGGGTTGGGTATAACATCCACTACTGCCCACGGGTTGGGTATAACATCCACTACTGCCCACGGGTTGGGTATAACGTCCACTACTGCCCACGGGTTGGGTATAACATCCACTACTGCCCACGGGTTGGGTATAACATCCACTACTGCCCACGGGTTGGGTATAACATCCACTACTGCCCACGGGTTGGGTATAACGTCCACTACAGCTCACGGGTTGGGTATAACATCCACTACTGCCCACGGGTTGGGTATAACGTCCACTACAGCTCACGGGTTGGGAGTAGATGCTTAATGTATTACTAATCTAAAACTCTTTATTTTGCATAAACAAATTTCAATTTTCTTTCCGTAAAATAATAATCACTTCCAGCTTCTTTTCACTAACATTCTACATACAGCCATTTATGCCTAACTTGCTCTTATGGAGTCTATAGAGGAGCCACTTTTACAAATTTTCCAACTTGGGAAGAGTGATTCCCAACCTCATTCTCTCCAGCCTATTTATCACACAGGTGTGCAGTGAGAGTCACTGCACACCTGTGTGCAGTGAGAGTCACTGCATGTGTACAGATCTGAATACAGCCATGCAAGTAATTATTCCATAGCAATAAATAAAGGTTATTAAAAACATGTCTAACAAGTACATACTTTCTACTAACTTCTCTGTGGACTACCATTTGCCATTTCCTTTCCCCAATTAACTAGCTATATGTAATTTCTCTTATTTTTTAATACAACTCCTTTCCCATCTTATGCTTTAAGGCGAGTGTCTGTTTGGTGTTGCGGGTAATGCCTATCGACCTGTGGAAGGTTCTTTAGTGCTTTCCAGTACTGTGTTAATGGCAAAACTGTTTTATCTATCATAAAGACTTAGGCTTCTGGTGAAATCCTGCCAATTTGTTATATATTCGAGCACCCTGTTTTGTACCCCTGTAGTTTTAAATCATTTATTGTGGCTACTAGTGAAGGTACAAGCGATGCATAAGGTAACAGGTAACAATAGAAATTTGTATAGATGTATTTCTTGTACTATAAATTTGCATACAGTACTACAAATTTTAGTACTGTACTACTTTGAGTGTTTCATAGTCTATATAGATTACATAGTGCTTGGTGGGCTATGGCATATTTCTGTGCTGTAGTCACCTAGTTTTACTCACCTAGTTGTGCTTGCAGGGGTTGAGCTCTGGCTCTTTGGTCCCGCCTCTCAACTGTCCATTAACTGGTGTTGTGTGCAAATGTATGTGTACTGTATGTATAAGTTTTCTTCATGTGTTAGGCCTAGTAGTCAAACTAGTCAAACTCCTAAATAGCACCTGCTTATCAGTTTACAACCAAAATGTTAGATCACTTGGTAAACATTTTGATGATATAAATGCACTACTCACAGCACTAGGTAACCAATCATTATTTTAACAGAAACCTGGCTAAGTAAAGACTATACCCAACTCTACAACTTAGCTGGTTATAAAGCCATTCACAACTGCAGGCCAAATAAAAGAGGAGGTGGCACAGCAATATATTACAAAGATACCTTCATCTGCAATAGTGTCATTAGTGATAGAGACGACTATTGTGAATATACCTTTGCTAAGTTCTCCAGTAAATCCCTTAAATCCTCCTTGACTATCGGTGCCATCTATAGATTTCCCAATACCAACATAGCTTCATTCTCAGATAACGTAAAGAATCTTATCATAAATAACAAGCTCAACAAAAATCACATCAGTCTAGGAGGTGACTTCAATACTGACCTGGGTCTACAAAATAACTCTCTAGTTGACTATTTCCATAACAGCATGAACTCCTGTATGCTAATCCCCACAATCACCAAGCCCACCCGAGTCACTCAAACATCTGCCACTACCTTGGATCACTTATGAACTAATATAACAGCTCCCCTTACATCTGGGGTAATCTATGACAGAACAACTGACCACTATCCTACCTTCCTCATAGCAAACATGGACAAAACACCACCAGACAGCAAGAAACTCTCATTCAGGCTACACAGTGAATCAGCTTTAGGTAATCTCTGGTTGATACCTGGTTGATGGGGTTCTGGGAGTTCTTCTACTCCCCAAGCCCGGCCCGAGGCCAGGCTCGACTTGTGAGAGTTTGGTCCACCAGGCTGTTGCTTGGAGCGGCCCGCAGGCCCACATACCCACCACAGCCCGGTTGGTCCGGTACTCCTTGCAGGAAACAATCTAGCTTCCTCTTGAAGACGTCCACGGTTGTTCCGGCAATATTTCTTATGCTCGCTGGTAGGGTGTTAAACAACCGCGGACCTCTGATGTTTGTACAGAGTTCTCTGATTGTGCACCTATGCGTCTATGGCACCCCTGCTCTTCACTGGTTCTGTTCTGCATTTTGTTCCATATCGTTCACTCCAGTACGTTGTTATTTTACTGTGTAGATTTGGTACTTGGCCCTCCAGTATCTTCCACGTGTATATTATTTGATATCTCTCTCGTCTCCTTTCTAGTGAGTACATTTGGAGGCTTTGAGACGATCCCAATAATTTAGGTGCTTTATCGCGTCTATGCGTGCCGTATATGTTCTCTGTATTCCCTCTATTTCAGCAATCTCTCCTGCTCTGAAGGGGGAAGTGAGTACTGAGCAGTACTCAAGACGGGATAACACAAGTGACTTGAAGAGTACAACCATTGTGATGGGATCCCTGGACTTGAAAGTTCTCGTAATCCATCCGATCAATTTTCTGGCTGACGCAATATTTGCTTGGTTATGCTCCCTAAACGTTAGGTCGTCAGACATCATTATTCCCAAATCCTTGACATGCTGTTTTCCTACTATGGGCAGATTCGATTGTGTTTTGTATCCTGTATTATGTTTAAGGTCCTCATTTTTACCGTACCTGAGTACCTGGAATTTATCACCGTTAAACATCATGTTATTTTTTTATGCCCAGTCGAAAACTTTATTAATATCAGCTTGAAGTTTTTCAAAGACTTCAGTCGAGGTAATTTTCATACTGATTTTTGTGTCATCTGCAAAGGATGATACGAAGCTGTGACTTGTATTTTTGTCTATATCTGATATGAGAATAAGGAAAAGCAGCGGTGCAAGGACTGTACCTTGAGGTACAGAGCTTTTAACTGCACTTGGACTAGATTTTATATGGTTGACCGTTACTCGCTGAGTCCTGTTTGACAGAAAACTGAGTATCCAGCGTCCTACTTTACCAGTTATTCCCATTGACTTCATTTTGTGTGCTATCACGCCATGGTCACATTTATCGAAAGCCTTTGCGAAGTCCGTGTATATCACATCAGCATTCTGTTTTTCTTCTAAAGCCTCAGTGACTTTGTCGTAGTGCTCAAGTAGCTGTGAGAGGCACGATCGAAATCCATGTTGGCCTGGGTTGTGAAGGTCATTGGTCTCCATGATACTGGTGACCTGACTCCTAATCACTTTCTCAAATACTTTTATGTGGGATTTTTTTTTTTGGACGATGTGGGACGTGGGACGTGGGACGTGGGATGTGGGACGTTAGTGCAACTGGTCTATAATTCTTTGCCAATGCTTTGCTCCCTCCCTTGTGTAGAGGGGCTATGTCTGCTATTTTAAGTGCATCTGGTATCTTCCCCGTGTCCAAACTCTTCCTCCACACTATACTGAGTGCCTGTGCTACTGGCACTTTGCATTTCTTTATAAATATTGAATTCCATGAATCTGGACCCGAGGCCGAGTGCATGGGCATGTTTTCAATTTCTCTTTCAAAGTCTAGTACGCTCGTGTTGATATCAGTTATATTTACAGGAGTTTGGATATCCCGCATAAAGAAATTGTCTGGATTTCTTTCTTTATTTAGCACTCCAATAAACAACACTTTCATGTTGTTTATTGGAGTGTTAAACATGTCCTTATACTGCTTTTTTAGGATTTCACTAATTTCTTTGTCATCCTTCGTGTATGAACCTTCACTTGTACGAATAGGTTCAATACTGGCAGTGGTTTTTGCTTTTGATTTCGCATATGTGAAGAAGTATTTTGGATTTTTCTTTATTTCCTGAATTGCTTTCTGTTCTAACTGCCTTTCTTCAGTTTCATATGAGTGTTTCAATTTCCGCTCGATTTCTTCAATCTCCCTATTTAAATTATTCCTTCTTTGACGGGAAATTCGTGTCTGCATAAGCAGTTACGTTAATCTTTCTTCTTTTATAGTGTCGTCTGGGTTCTCTTTCTACGTTGGATTTCTTTCTGGCTTTCCTCAAAGGAACATGTTTCAGACAGACTTGATACGCTTCCGAAGTCAGTTTTTCAATTCCTTCTGTAGGACTTGTATTACTTAGAACAGTTTCCCATGGAATGTTTGTAAGTTCCCTGTTTATTATCTCCCAGTCTATCCTTTTATTATTAAAATTGAATTTACTGAATAATCCTTCTCGCTTTATCAACGTTTTAGGTTTATTCTGAGTATTGATGGTCGTTTGCACTTCAATGAGCTTGTGATCCGAGTATGTGGTATCTGATATCGTAATGTCTCTGATAATGTCTTCATTGTTTGTAAAGACCAGATCTAGAATATTTTCATTTCTCGTTTGCTCCGATATGGGCTTGAAAAATTGCAGAACGAAGCCTTGATAATCCTTGGGTGCCCTCGTACCACAAAGATACTTAATATGAGAAAGGAACTTAATATTCCGAGCGTTGTTGATCGTGTTATTGAAATTAACTGTCAAATTGGTATAAAAATGCTTAGGTTAACTCATCCTAATCCTTGCACAGCAGCCCTCCATAATTTCTTTATTGAAGATCAGCATTGTTCCAAATGGATAACAAAAACTGGAACTCAACTCAGAATGTATGGGGTTCATGATTTGTACCAAGAGAAACAACAACGGCACTTTCCTGCACCGTGGGAGGTTACACCCTTTCCAGTTTTAATCCCTCCCTTTCCACTCAAGAAGCAAATTAGAGATCAGCCCAAGCTTCGTCTTGAGGCAAAGCTCAACGCCTTAAGCCATATTGATGCTCTGTCCACAGAGCATTCTCTCTCTCAAATCATATACACTGATGGTTCCCTACACCGTCCCACGGGTGCAGCTGGAAGTGCAGTTGTTCTGACAATGGGCGATGGCTTGTACTTTGAGTGGGGAGTCCGTATAAACACTGGGCCTCTACCCTTCAGACTGAACTATTTGCCTTGATCCTTGCACTGAAATGTGTACAAGTCTCCAAACTTGATACATTAATTGTAAGTGACCCCTTATCATCCTTAAATGCTCTCAACTCTTTAAGACATAACTGTAACATGCTCGTGTCCGAAGCTAGACACACAAATACAACAAAATTATTAAGGATGGTAAGAGTGTCCATTTCATGTGGTCTCCATCTCATGTTGGCCTCCGAATGCATGATAGAGCTGATAAGTTAGCCAAAGAATCTGCCTTTAAAGGAGCCGTTGAGTGTAACCTTGGATTGTCAATGAGCAATCTGAGAGCAGCAGTACACCGAGAACTTCAACAAGATCTTGTAGATCTGAGGCAAAGTGAAATTGACACCAGTAATTCCATCTATCATCATACTATCATGCAAGAGGAGCCACACATCTATGGATCATCCAATAAAATCAGCAGACTTCTAGATGTTACTACTGCTCGGCTTAGACTCGGTTACAAGTATCTCTGGGAATTCTCATTATCTGCTGATGTAGACCTGACCAAATGTAAACTGTGTCAACAAAATTATTCGCACACCCTCCGTCACTATGTGATGGAATGCGAAAAGATACGGGAATTTAGAGACAATTCTATAACCAATGTTCCAGCGATGTGTAAATATTTCATTCAAAATGATCTGCTACCAGAAATTTTAGCCAAATATCCCCAGTTTGCTAACTGTAGGTAGTAACTAAGTGATTGTAACCTATCCACCGCTGCCCACTGGATGGGGGGCGGTGTGCAGGACAAACATATCAATTGTGACACCAGCAGCTCTCCACATATGTCAGTTGCTTAAAATAGAACCTGTACTTGAGGTCGATCTCGAACCCATTGTTGATGTGACGACTTATATTGAATTTTGTAACTAGCTCATCAAGATTGTAACTTGCTTAGCTAAATGAATTGTGGGGTTCAGTCCCTGAGCCCATTATGTGCCTCTGTAACCCTTTCCACTACCGCCCACGGGATGGGTATGGGGTGCATAATAAATGAACTAAACTAACTCCGATATCTGCTGGTTGAGTGAAAATTTTTCACAGAATCTAAGTAGTTCTCTAATCTGTGGTTGGTTAGGTCCTGATAGATTTCCTGGCATAATATTATTGTTTGCTATTCTCCACCTGAGACTAGGCAAGTTGAAGTCACCTAGGAAGATAATATCAGGTATCGGGTTCGCCAAATTATCAAGGCTGTTCTCTATTTTGTTTACCTGTTCTGTGAATTCCTCAGCCGTTGCATCTGGCGGTTTGTATATTAAAATAATCACTAAATTTATTTTCTCTATTTTTAATCCCAGTACCTCTACCACCTCATTTGTAACGTTTAGGAGCTCCGAGCATACAAGGTCTTCCCTAATATACAGACCCACTCCTCCATGTGACCTAATTTTCCTATCACACCTGTATAGGTTATATCCGGGAATCCAAATCTCACTGTCCAACAATTCCCCACTACTTGTTTCTGTGAAAGCTCCAAATACTGCATTTGACTCCGTGAGGAGGCCATTTATGAACTGTACTTTGTTTGTTCTTTTTTTCAGTCCTTGTATGTTGCTCAAATATGCTGTCAAATGCACTTCACAGTATTAGCTGGGAATCTGAATTCAATAATACACAGGATATAAACTCATTAACTAACCTCTTTCTCTCCAAAACTCTAAGCCTCTACAACACTCACTGTCTCCTCCTTACCAAACAAGTAACTGACAAATGAATAAACAACCCGTGGCTCACAAGTGGCATACTCAAATCAATCAACAAAAAATATGAATATGAAAAGAAATTTAGGATTGGGCTAGTTACAAAGGAAGTAGTTAAAAGGTACTCATCAGTGGTTACCAGAATCTTAAGAAAAGCTAAACTTTCATATTATGAGACTAGATTCAAAGAAGCAAAAGACAACATGAAAAGCACATGGAATACCATCTCTAATATCCTAGGAACTAAACAACACTCCCACAACCAGATAACACTCTCTAAGGATGGCTTTACACCGTTAACTGATTTAGAAATGGCAAATGAATTTAATAGATTCTTTTCATCGGTTGGTGCTAACCTTGCCAGTAAAATCCCACAGACTCTGACACATATCAACACATATCTCTCAGGCAGCTATCAAACTCTCTTCTCCTCTCACCAGTCAGCCCGACAGATGTTGTGTCCATCATATACTCACTAAAAACCAAAGTTGGGAACATCAGTGAAATCCCATCCATTGTATACAAGAGCGCCTCCCATGCCCTTGCCCCACCCATAGCTCTGCTGTTCAACAAATCCCTTGAGTGCCATACCTTCCCTGATATTCTTAAAAAAGCAAGAGTAACGCCAGTTCATAAAGGAGGCAATCCTGCAGACATAATCAATTATAGACCAATATCAAACCTATCCATACTATCAAAAATATTTGAAAAAATTATCTACAAACAGCTCTACTCCTACCTCATAAAAGTCGACATACTCAGCCCCTGTCAGTTTGGCTTCCGCTCCCAAAAGAGTACCAATGATGCAATTATTAGTCTCCTTGATATAATTTACTCAGCCCTTGACAAAAATGAGTTTCCGATTGGACTCTTTATTGACCTGAGAAAGGCCTTTGATACTGCTAATCACAACTACCTCCTACGTAAACTCCATCATTATGGAATCCGAGGCCATGCCCTGGACTATATCCAATCCTATCTTAGTGATAGACACCAATGTGTAGCCATCAATAATATAACCTCTCCCACTGTACCAATAACCATTGGAGTGCCACAGGGCAGCATTTTTGGACCTCTCCTATTTCTTATATACATCAATGATCTGCCTAATGTCACTAACATTCTGAAACCTATATTGTTTGCTGATGATACTACCCTCATCTACTCTAACCCCAACCCACATACACTAAATAATGTTGTTAATAATGAATTAAAAAAAGTCTACTTATGGATGTCAAGCAACAAACTAACACTTAACATAGAAAAGACCTACTACATCTTATTTGGAAGCAAATCAACAAATGCAATTCAGCTTCAGATAGACAATGTTAACATTAGTAGTAAAAATGATGGAAAGTTTTTTGGCCTATTCCTAGACAAGAGACTCAACTTCAGCACCCACATGCAACACATAACTAAGAAAGTCTCTAAAACAGTTGGTACACTCTCCAAAATCAGATATTATGCTCTCATCTCACTATATTATGCACTAATCTATCCCCATCTCAATTATGGTATCTGTGCATGGGGTTCAACCACTGCAAACCACCTCAAGTCCATCATCACCCAGCAAAAATCTGCTATCAGAATAATAACAAATTCTGTTTTCAGACAACACTCAGCCCCCTTGTTTAACTCCCTAAACATGCTAAACATAATCTCACTCCACAAATTCTCTTGTGTCAACTACATTTACAAAACCCTGTTCTTAAATGCAAATCCTGCTCTGAAACTCTCCCTGGACAGATGTAATAGGACCCATTATCACCACACCAGAAATAAATATCTCTTTGATATCCCCAGAGTCAAACTTAATCTGTGCAAGCACTCTATGCAAATAAAGGGACCCAGTCTATGGAACTCACTCCCTAATGAACTGAAAAGCTGTCCAACTTTTGCGTCATTCAAAAACAAAACTAAAAAGTACCTAATTTCATCTTCATAGTTTTCTACCTTGTTGCTTTAAAATTGCACTGTATCTAGTGCTACCCAATCTCCCAATCTTCATGTACCCAATCCAAACAGCCTTACCATTGTGATCATTGCTGTCTTCTTATATGTGCTATCAACTTGCTGTATGGTGCCTATTAATCTTCATTTAAATTACCAATCAAGCTGTCAATGCAATCAATCAGAGCTTTAATATACCAATGTGCTTTAATATACTTACTAATCTCTCTCATCTCATTTTTTTCCTTTCTTGCAATGTATCTGTTATCATTTTATTTATTCCTCTAGAATTTACCTACTTAAAATTATCTATTAGATTAAGGACCTGCCCGAAACCCTGCGCGTACTAGTGGCTTTACAAGATTGTAACTTACCATTCTGTGTATTCTCTCAAACCCAATGTACCTTCTTGTATATAAATAAATAAATAAATACATAAGTTGTTGTGGTGCTAACTGTTGGTGCAGGGGAGACTATGGAGATTGTTTGGTGGAGCACAAAAGTCTGGGGGAAGTTGATCACAATCGACTTGAGAATGGTCCAGGACGGACCGAAACGTCGTCGTCCCTTCAACTTCTAGTGTGTGGTCTGGTCAACATACTTCAGCCACGTTATTGTGACTCATCGCCTGCAGTCTGGGGGAATTTCAGTGATGGTAGGAAGTGCATTGCGAGAATTTTTTTTCGGAAGTATTTCAGCTAAGACTTGACTTTTACCCTGTGTTAGATGTGTGCCTGCTTGGCTGCAGGCTATGACGTGCAAAAATGATGCTCTGATTATGGTTGTGAGCTGGTGGTTGTTGTCGGGTTGATATGAGACGTGACTGACAGTGAACACGATGACTGTTTTGATTGTGGTCTATGTTGTACTCGCCTAGTTGTGCTTGCGGGGGTCGAGCTCTGGCTCTTTGGTCCCGCCTCTCAACTGTCAATCAACTGGTGTACATATTTCTGAGCCTACTGGGCTCTATCATATCTACATTTGAAACTGTGTATGGAGTCAGCCTTCTCCACATCACTGCTTAATGCCTTCCATCTGTTAACTACTCTGACACTGAAAAAGTTCTTTCTAACGTCTCTGTATCTCATTTGGGTACTCTGTTTCCACCTGTGTTCCCTTTTTCGCGTACCCCACATGTTAAATCAAATCAAATCAAGTTTAAATCAAATCAAATCAATAAAAATGTTTATTCAGGTAAAAGTACATACATAGAAGATGAGTTACAAATATATTGTTGGATTTATAGGTAGAGCTGGTACATAAAATTCCTAAAACCACTAATACGAACAGCGTTTCGGGCAAGGTGTGGGGAAAAATACACAGACTAAAGCTTAATACTAATTGAGATTAAAATTGTGCTGAAAAAGTGAAAAAAAGGGGGGGAGGGGAACATGGCAGAAATCAGCAATTATACTAGTTGGTTGACAAACAGTATTGTTTGAAAATATAGCAAGGCTTGGGTTGACAATTAGGGGGTGAGGCTGGTTACATGGAGTTTATTAGGTAGTACTTAGTTTTTCTCTTAAACTGGTTGAGAGAGGTACAGCCTTTGACATGATTGGGAAGGTCATTCCACATTCTGGGTCCCTTGATTTGTAGAGCATTTCTAGTTTGGTTAAGGCGCACTCTTGGAATATCAAATAGGTATTTGTTTCTGGTGTGGTGCTCATGGGTTCTGTTACAACCTAGGAAGCGTTTAAGGTCAGGATTGATATTACAGTTCAGAGTTTTAAATAGAGTACACATGAGAGGATGTGCAGTGACTTAATATCTAACATATTCAAACATTGAAATAAGTGCTGATGGATGTTCTGTCTGGGGCCAGAGTTAGATATTGTTCTAATAGCAGCTTTGTATTGGGTAATTAGAGGACGTAGATGATTCTGGGTAGTAGAACCCCAAGCACAAATACCATTATTGAGATAAGGATAGATGAGAGAGTAAAAGAGCATCACCAGGGCAGGACGAGGTATATAGTATCTGATCTTAGAAAGAATGCCAACAGTTTTAGACATTTTTTTTTGCTATATTTAGAATGTGTCCCTGGAAATTCAGCTTGCTACCGATGAAGACACTAAGGAATTTACCATCTACTTTGATACTAATTTGGATATTGCTTATTCTTAGATTAATTTGATCTGAGGATTTATTAACAAACAAAATATAGAAAGTTTTGTCAATGTTAAGGGTGAGTTTGTTAGCAGTTAGCCAAAGATGGACTTTATTTAGTTCAGTATTCATTGTGACAGAGCAAGCGGGTCAGTACTGAAGAAAATAAAGCTTGTGTCATTCGCAAATAGAGTCGGTTTGAGATGTTGAGAGGCATTTGGAAGGTCCTTAATGTAGATGACAAAGAGAAGAGGGCCAAGTATGCTGCCCTGGGGAACACCAATGTTTATGGGTAGGGTGGGAGAAATGGAATTATTCACAGAAACATACTGGAGCCTGTCAGTAAGGTAAGACTAAAGGTATTGGAGGGAGTGTCCTCTGACTCCATAATGATGTAATTTAAGAATTAGGTTTTTGTGGTTGACAGTGTCAAAAGCCTTACGTAAATCAACAAATAACCTAACAGGGAACTCATTTTTATCAAGAGCTGCATGTATCAGGTTAATCATACTAATCAGTGCATCGTTAGTGCTTTTTTTTGGGTCTGAAGCCATACTGGCAAGAGCTAAGTATATTGTGTTTGGGTAGATAAGAGTAAAGCTGCTTGTAGATTAGCTTTTCAAATATTTTTGACAAGGTTGGCAGAACTGATATAGGTCTGAAATTGTTGACATCAGTGAGATCACCACATTTATGAACTGGGGTTACTCTCGCTTTTTTTTTTAGAATATCCGGAAATGTTTAGAGTTCAAATGATTTGTTGAAGAGCAATGCAATGGCAGGAGCTAGAAATCTGGAGTTTTTTTTTTGTAAATTAGAGTTGGTATCTGAGCAAGGGCACTTGACTTAGTTTTAAGGGTAGATTATCTCACTAACAGCAGTGGAATTAGCGGGAGTTAGGTACAGAAACTCTGGATAGTTACCTGTAAAGTAGTCCTTAACATTAGTTAGGGAGGATTGAATATCATTAGCAAGTTATGTCCTAATGGATGAGAAGAAACTATTGAATTCAATAGCAGTATCAGAGGCTGAAAGCACACCATCGTCATTGGATAGGAGTATTGGTTTTTTATTAAACATATTTTTTGTTCCTAATATTTGGAAAATAGTGCTCCATGTTTTCTTAATGTTGCCCTTAATTTGGGTAAATTTATTGTCGTAGTATTTTATTTTGGCTCTCCTAATTATTTTAGACAGCATTGATGAGTAAATCTTTGAAAATTCTTTGCAGACGATTCTTAATCTATACTTCTTCTCAAGGTCATGTTTTTTATTGATAGATTTAAGTATACCCTTTGTAAGTCATGGATTGTTTAACCTTTTAGTTGTGACTTGTTTCATTAGCATTGGACAGTGGGTGTTATAGATGCTCAAAGTTTTCCTAAGAAAATGTTTGCACTGCTAGGTTGGTGTTCACTATGTTCCTCTCAAATGAGGAAATGAACAATATAAAATGTGGTGGGTTAAACAAGAGAAAAAACTATAACAAAAAAGTTTATCTTTATCTACCCTGTCAATTCCTCTGAGAACTTTATAGGTAGTGATCATGTTTCATGTTATGTTAGTGTCTGAGAGCACACGAGTATAACATGTTGGTTTGTGTGTACTGTGAAGGTTTGGGTTGTTGGGAAGCCTTGATGATATCCTGAGATTGAGTTTGAGGTTGTTTATTGCGAATATTTTTTAAGTAATATTTTTTCTAAGTGGGTATGTGTTGTGTGCTGCCAACTGATGTGCTGCCTGAAACATTAAACCAGATTGAGAATTTCTATTGATCTGAGGAAGTAATTTGGAAATAGCATCGACTTGAGAATGGTCCAGGACGAACCGAAACGTCGTCGTCCCTTCACCTTCTAGTGTGTGGTCTGGTCAACATACTTTAGCCACGTTATTATGACTCATCGCCTGCAAGTAATTTGGAATGCTTGTGTTAAGGACTTTCATTCCTTGTTGCAGAGTTTGTTGGCTTCTGAAGGGAAGGAACATATAATTTCAAGTACTTTTTAGTGCCATGTTGACGGTAGACCTCCATGTCAGTAATGATTTTGTTGTCATTGTTGTGTGCCAGTGATGGTGTGTCCTGTAGAGAGTCGATAACATGTTATCTGCAGTGTGAACAAGAACTGTGCCTTTTTGCTTCTTGTTCAATAGTGAGTTCAGTATATGAGACTGAACCTCTTGCTCTCTTGAACGAGACGGTTCCTCAAGTTCGAAACGCTGTGCATATTAGTGGCTTTAGTCTTTCTAGCTCTATCTAGAAATCCAGAATTCTGTTTTTAACTCATTTTGAATGTATGTACTTTTACCTGAATAAACATTTATGTTATTTATTATTATTACTGGCTTGTTGGATGTTAGCAAGAATGGAAGGGTTGAAGACGTCGGGGTGAAGTCTTCAGTGGTGAGAAAGTCTTATGTCTGTGTTGGTTTTAAAGAGGGTTGTTGGTGTGATGTTCGTGGCATTGTTAGGATAGTGATGATAGTGATAATATTTAGGAAAAAGTACATACATACAGGATGCGTTACAAGCAGGTTGTTGTACTTCGAGAGAGAACAATTATATACTATGCCTAAAGAGGCTATATTATGCGCAGCGTTTCAGGCTTAATGTTAAAAAAACTTGAAAACTAAGAGAAAACTAATTGAGATTAAAAGCAAAAGTTGAACTGAAGTGGAACCAATAAAAAGAATGACAATAATTACATGTTGAATGGAATAGCAGATATTGCAACAGAACAGGAGATAATAATTTTAACTAAGTAAACAATAATTTTTTTTTTAGTTTTTCCACTCTTAGTCTAAGCAACTTCGTAGACCCAACCCGACTCGTGTACGAAGTGAACCTGTGGTCGTCGAGGTTGCAGCCCCCCAACTGTGGTCGACTCGAACATTCGCCCTATAACGCAGCCCGTCCTCCAAACAAAGATCCAAAAGTGATTCCATCCACCCACCAAAGCCCCTGTTTATGAATGAAAAGCGGTTTACACACGAATCACAACTGCTGACGTTCGAACATATCCGGAACAAGTGCTTCACTGACGAATTTTGTTCGAATCACAACGCTATAAATGCTTCACCCACGTACTACAAATACAAATAATCGCCAACAGAACCCAAACACCTAACCTAACCTATCCTATGCCTATATATACACAATATGTTAATATATTATAATATTAATTTATACTTGAGAAAATTCCCGTTTTGAATGAACAGCAAGTTAAAATTTATGAATGCGTCTGTGGTGGCGACCGCTGGGTGTAATGGACTTGAGTCGAGGACGGGTTGTATAACGAGGGTTCCATAGTGGCTCGTCGTGTAATTTGGAGAAGAAAGATTTTAGTAGACGGGGGGGCGGGGGGCGGGGTTGAGGTTCACCTAAATTATGCCACATCCACAACAGGTGATCAGCCAGCTTCACACCTTAGCTTGGGGGGAGGGGGGCAATCACCCCCATTTCTGGTTTACGGTGAGGGTGGTGGCCTGATGCAGTGGGAGAGACACAGAGACGCCGCGACACAGAACACGGCTTAAGGACGATACCGTGACAGCTTGTGGGGAGAGCAGCGTGGCTGCCTGGCCACGGCTCTATACGGAAATGGCTGAATTGAACTGGGGCCTCAGACGGCAGAACTATCTTGGTGCTCGTTTGGGCTGATGAAAAGGCGTTTGACGTGCTGGCTTACTATGACGGGCGAGATTAATCTTGATTAAAAAACCCAAAAAACAGAAGCACGTGTACAGGAAGCTTGAGTTAAGGCCTGGTCGAGGACCGGGCCGCGGGGACGTTGAGCCCAGAAATCATTGTAAGGCAACCATCGTAAGGTTAGTTGCATTCAAGCTGCGTATGGCGGCAGTAATAGTGAGATCGATCATAGTGTTTTCAACACTCAACGTTGAAAGCTGCCTCTCCTCGAATCCTGATTTCATGTATATAAACTATACCCATTGTTGACTTGTAGAGGTCTGTACATGTCTAAATTAATACATTATATTTCTACCAAAAGTGTATTAATACACAGCATTGCAGTGTATCACTTGCTAAATTCACCTAACTACTCTAACTTTATATTCAAATTTGCATTCAAAAGAATGTGTGTACAAAGAACATAAGAATAATGTATAATTGTAGAGACAGGAGTTATACATAGGAGACAGGAGTTATACATAGGAGACAGGATTTATACATAGGAGACAGGAGTTATACATAGGAGACAGGAGTTATACATAGGAGACAGGAGTTATACATAGGAGACAGGAGTTATACATAGGAGACAGGAGTTAAACATAGGAGACAGGAGTTATACATAGGAGACAGGAGTTACACATAGGAGACAGGAGTTATACATAGGAGACAGGAGTTATACATAGGAGACAGGAGTTAGACAAGGATCATAAAGGACAGGAGTTAGACATAGGAGACAGGAGTTAGACATAGGAGACAGGAGTTAGACAAGGATCATAAAGGACAGGAGTTAGACATAGGAGACAGGAGTTACACATAGGAGACAGGAGTTAGACATAGGAGACAGGAGTTAGCCATAGGAGACAGAAGTTATACATAGGAGACAGGAGTTATACATAGGAGACAGGAGTTAGACATAGGAGACAGGAGTTATACATAGGAGACAGGAGTTATACATAGGGGACAGGAGTTATACATAGGGGACAGGAGTTATACATAGGAGACAGAAGTTAGCCATTATTACACAAAGCATTTCCCGCAAAACTTAAAATAATTTAGAGAACAAAATTATTTATAAGTGTGAAGAGGTTATCTTCTTCTTGAGGTTATCTTGAGATGACTTCGGGGCTTAGCGTCACCGGGGCCCGGTCCTCGACCAGGCCGCCCTTTTGTTACACACCCCCAGGAAGCAGCCCGTAGCAGCTGTCTAACTCCCAGGTACCTATTTACTGCTAGGTGAACAACGGCATGAGGGTGAAAAAAAACTCTGCCCATTTGTTTCCGCCTCCACCGGGGATAGAACCCGGATCCTTTGGACTACGAATACCGAGTGCTGTCCACTCAGCCGTCAGGCCCCACCGGGTAAACTCTTAATATTACAAGAAAAGTAGGCTAACAGAATTTAGAAAGTAGTACTAGTAGGCATCCATCAGTCTCAGGAGACTATGGAGTTGCGCTCTGGTTGTCGGTCTGGAGTGGCCTCACCAGGGGCCAGATTCACGAAAGCACTTACGCAAGCACTTACGAACGTATACATCTTTCTTCAATCTTTGACGGCTTTGTTTACATATATTAAACAGTTTACAAGAATGAAAACTTGCCAATCAACTGTTGTTATTGTTATAAACAGCCTCCTGGTGCTTCGGAGCTCATTAACCGTTTAATAATTGTAAACAAAGCCGCCAAAGATTGAGAAAAGATGTATAGGTTCGTAAGTGCTTGCGTAAGTGCTTTCGTGAATCTGGCCCCAGGGCGCAAAGCCAGGGTAGGTTGATACGGGGGAGAAACTGTTACCCATGCAGCAGGTCCCCCCTCTCCACGGCGCTGAAAGTCTCCAGTGGAAAGGCAAACTCTGAAATAACAAATGGTTACAATACAAAGGTGACACTTAAGGGTGACAGCGCATATGACTACTGCATGATGGCGTCAGTACTTCCAGCAACAGTACAATAGTTTATTTACATAAATAACAAATTGGAAACACTGAGGTGTAGCTCAGAAAAGCAACTGGAACACAACACAGAGTAATAAAGTATAATTTAAGTTTAATGGCGCCAACACTTTAAAATAATCAAGGATCGTAAAGGACATGAGTGAACACTTTATAACTGAAAGGCTTCGTTATTAGATGACACTTAACGAAGTGTCTTCGTTAGCAGCACCTGCACTCAAGAAGCGCATTCTGATGCCAGCTCCAGCAACGGTGACCCGACCCATAGTGGTGACAGTACCAGCAACGCCCCCGACAACAGGGGCGTTGTTCTGACAGCAACAGGCAGGCAGGCTCTGAGGGCCAGACAGGCAGGCTCTGAGGGCCAGACAGGCAGGCTCTGAGGGCCAGACAGGCAGGCTCTGAGGGCCAGACAGGCAGGCTCTGAGGGCCAGACAGGCAGGCTCTGAGGGCCAGACAGGCAGGCTCTGAGGGCCAGACAGGCAGGCTCTGAGGGCCAGACAGGCAGGCTCTGAGGGCCAGACAGGCAGGCTCTGAGGGCCAGACAGGCAGGCTCTGAGGGCCAGACAGGCAGGCTCTGAGGGCCAGACAGGCAGGCTCTGAGGGCCAGACAGGCAGGCTCTGAGGGCCAGACAGGCAGGCTCTGAGGGCCAGACAGGCAGGCTCTGAGGGCCAGACAGGCAGGCTCTGAGGGCCAGACAGGCAGGCTCTGAGGGCCAGACAGGCAGGCTCTGAGGGCCAGACAGGCAGGCTCTGAGGGCCAGACAGGCAGGATCTGAGAGCCATGCAGGCAGGCTCGGAGGGCCAGACAGGCAGGCAGGCTCTGAGGGCCAGACAGGCAGGCTCTGAGAGCCATGCAGGCAGGCTCGGAGGGCCATGCAGGCAGGCAGGCTCT
>NC_091151.1:35938859-35966359 GCF_040958095.1 Procambarus clarkii | reverse complement strand
AAGTCCAACCGTTAATCTGGGCGACGTCTTGCCATGACAAGTCACGTCATCATGTTGCTGATAGTGAGTGGAACAGTTTAATACCTGACCAGGTACAGTAGACACACACTAACAACAGCACCATATAATCACCCCATTTACACGAACTACGCCCATTACATGTGACGAGTGGCGACAGATATTATTGCTCCTTAACTGTCTTGTTTAATTGCACTAATTTTCTTATCCGAAATCTAAAATATAACGACAACATAAATGCTGCCAATGAATCGAGAGAGAACAGCTTCACTACCATTTCAGGGTAATTATCAGCCATATTTTCCCCATAACAACATGGAGAGACAAGCAGTACGAGGCACACGGCGCTAATGAAACAAACTATGGGTTTAATTTTAAATTTTAAATTTTGCCCCGAGGGGCGAGTTTATTGGGCAGCGCCACTCATCATGTGAGTGGACACACCGCCATAGCAGCATGTACAACACTCCCCAATAGGAAGAAAACCCGCTGGGTTGTTCATCCTGTCACTTGTACCCAGACACTTCTGGGACTTGCTTAACTGTCTCAAGTGAACAGCTCCTTAAACAAGAAGATTAACATCTATCACCCCTTAAAAGCTTACGTTATCTTGCGGGTGCAAAATGGGGGAATCTTTTAAGAACAGTATCAATATTTGACAATAGTGTTTTCCTAACTCAAACAATGTGGGATTTATTATTCTACACATATTTCTAATGTCTCTCAGGTGTTCACATTCACGTAGATAGTGGTCAAGTGTTAGTGAAAAACACCTAGAGGTGTTTGGGTCTCCTGCTTGACCCACACACACTTCACACCTCTGTTTCGGCTTCGAACCCACGACTCGACCCTTATCCGGGGACCATAATGGGCCAAAGTCCAGATCCAAGCGGTCAAATGTCAGACTTACAGGTCAAATGTCAAGGTCACTGCGGAGAGGGTCAAAGGTCAAAGAAGCGTAGAACTGCAGGGCCAAGTATAAGAATAACTAACTCGAAAGATAAACAACCCAGCGGGTTTTCTTCCTATTGGGGAGTGTTGTATGTGCTGCTATGGCGGTGTGTCCTACTCACAGGATGAGTGGCGCTGCCCAATACTGTCACTATGGCGGTGTGTCCACTCACAGGATGAGTGGCGCTGCCAAATACTGTCACTATGGCGGTGTGTCCACTCACAGGATGAGTGGCGCTGCCCAATACTGTCACTATGGCGGTGTGTCCACTCACAGGATGAGTGGCGCTGCCCAATACTGTCACTATGGCGGTGTGTCCACTCACAGGATGAGTGGTGCTGCCCAATACTGTCACTATGGCGGTGTGTCCACTCACAGGATGAGTGGCGCTGCCCAATACTGTCACTATGGCGGTGTGTCCTCTCACAGGATGAGTGGCGCTGCCCAATACTGTCACTATGGCGGTGTGTCCACTCACAGGATGAGTGACGCTGCCCAATAGTAGTAGGGTGTAAGCGCCACAGGCCCTTTTTTTTTTTTCGGGAGAGGACCCCTGTGGAATGTAAGCGCCACAGGCAATTTTTTTTTTGGGGGAGAGGACCCCTGTGGACTGTAAGCGCCACAGGCAATTTTTTTTTTTTTTTTGTCAGTCACAGATTTTTAAAGTAAGGATTTCTTATGAGAAAAATAATTTCCGAGACTTAGAAGTTTGTTAGAGTCTTATCATAAAAATAATTTCCGAGACTTAGAAGTTTGTTAAGGCCTTATGGGAGAAATTCAAATTCATGTTTATGAGCCAGGGTTTTCAGGTAAATTTTGTCAGTCACAGATTTTTAGAAGTTGTTAAAGTTCTTATAATTAAAAATAATGTCATACGAGTACGGACTGTTTTGTGTGCATATCCATGTGTACTATTGTCAAGACCGACAGACACGTAAAGCTATGTGTGTTTATGTGTACCTGTAATTGAACCACACCCCCTCCCTCCCCCCTTACCTCGCAATCTGTCGCATCACCAGTGTTTACTTTAGACGTCAGCCAGACACGGCCTTCAGGTCACCTCTGTAATCGTATCTTATCTTCTCCATAATAATATCTGGACCGTCCCTCTCTCTCTCTCTCTCCTCCTCCTATTTCCTTACAACTATTTTCAGAGTTTCAAATAATCATAGAAGTTTATTTATATGTTTATGACCGAATTTGTAAAAGGACCATTTTCAGAGAATATTGTCTTAGATGTTTTGTTAAGGAAAACAGACAACTTATCCATAACATTTAGTTTTATATCCATTTACGGCTATTTCATCTGTAAAGACCAAATTGAACAGAGCCCATTTTTAAGCTCATATTTCATCAGAGTCCAGTTTATACCTAAAAATGAACAGAGTCCACTTTGAGAGCAAAATTAGCCAGAGTCTACTTTGTGAGCAAAATTAGTCAGAGACAGTATTTAGCTCATATTTCATCAGAGTCCAATTATCAACAGAAATTCGCCAGAGTCTACTTTGAGATCAAATTAGTCAGAGACAGTTTTAGCTCATATTTCATCAGAGTCCAATTTATACCTAAAAAATGAACAGAGTCTACTTTGAGAGCAAAATTAGTCAGAGACAGTTTTAAGCTCATATTTCATCAGAGTCCAATTATCAACAGAAATTCGCCAGAGTCTACTTTGAGAGCAAATTTCATCAGTGTCCTGTAATCTGAGAAAATTTGACAGAGTCCACATTTTCGCTACTAGCAGTCCAATCCCCCTGAAATTTTAAACAGTCATATTTCAGACATAGTAAATAAGATCAAGTCAGTTACAGAGCTCCAGCTCTTGTCCCCCTGTATTTGCATATTTTCTCTATATTCTGCTGTGTTCTTCGTATTCTCATCCGTGTTCACTCCATGTTCTTCAAATGTTCACAGTCCCATTCAGTTCATATTTTCACAAGTATCTTCATTTTTTCTGTAATCTTTCTCTTAGTCTCATTATGTTCTCTACAAATTCTAGTCATATTTTCTATGTTTTCATGTTCATCACATGTTCTCTTTACAACTTTTATACTCAATATTCATGCTAACTTCCATATTTTTATGTTCTTTGTCAATATTCATGTTCCTCTACAAGTTCATGTTCCTCACAAGATCACTTCGTTTTTCACCTTCACTTACATGTTTTCTACATTCTTTGTCATATTCTCCATGTTCTTCACAAGTCCATTGTTCATTCGTTGTATTCCCTATTCTCCTTATCATGTTTTCATGTTCTCTGTAAGTTCATATTCCCAGCATGTTCACTGTATTCATCAACTTTTCTTACATGTGTTCTTTGCCATGTTCCCCATATGTTCTCTGGGTTTTTCCCCTTACATGTTATCTAACGTTCCTTAACTAAAAAAATCTTTCACCAATCAACTAAAAACATAGTCACTTTCGTCATTTCTCAACTAAACTTATTATCCAGTCAACTAAAAATAGTCAGAAATAGCCTCGTTCAACACTGTTCTTAACTAAAACAACCTTTCTCTTAGCTAAAAATTGTCAAAGGAAACTTTTTCAACACTTTCGTAACTAAAATTATATGTCGCTAAGTAAGAAAAATTGTCAAAGGAATCTTTCCAGCACTGTTCTTAACTAAACTTATTCCCCAGTCATCAGAAATAACCGTGTTCTTCATGTTTCATTGTCATTTCATAACTAAAATTATCCATCAATCAACAGAAAAAGCCATGTTCATCATGTTTTGTCTTTTTGCTTAACTAAAATTATGTTTTGTCAAGTAAGAAAAATAACCAAAGATATCTTTCATCGCTGTTCTTAACTGACATTATACTTTGGGGAGCACAAAAAATAGTCTCCCTCGTCATGTTTTCTCTTTTTCCATAACTAAAAGTATTCATCAGTCAACTAAAAAATAGTTACTTCATCATGTTTCCTTGTCATTTCTTAACTGAGATATCACTTCTCTCATCTGAAATAGTCATGTGTAGCCTCTTTCCAACACTGTTCTTAACTAAAGTAGCCTTTCACTTCGCTAAAATAGTCATATTCGTCATTGTTCCTAACTAAAATTATATGTCGTTAAGTAAGAAATATAGTCAAAGACACCAAAGTTACACTCAAAGACATCCTTTGAGACATCAAAGACATCCTTAAGACTTCAATGGGACTCTTCCATTCATCAAAAACATTCTCTAAGCCCTCAAAGTTATTCTCAGAACAATCAAAAGTTATTCCAAGACAACAAAAGTTATTCCAAGACAACAAAAGTTATTCTCAGAACAATCAAAAGTTATTCCAAGACAGCAAAAGTCATTCTCAGAGCTATCAAAATTATTCTCGGAGTCATCAAAAGGTATTCTCTAACTCACTTTTGGTCATTAAAGTTAATTTCTATGTTATAAAAGTTTGTCTCAGTGACATCTAAAGTTAATCTTAGAGTTATCAAATGTAATCTCTAACTCACTTTTGTTCATCAAAGTTGATCTCAGAGTTAACAAAGGTAATCTCTAACTCACTCTCGTTCATCAAAGTTGTTTCAAAGACATCAAAGTTAATCTCAGAGTTATCCAAAGATATTCTCATGTCCACAAAGTTAATCCAAGAGACGTCAAAGTTAATCTCAGACATCTTCGTTCATAAAAGTTATTCTCAGAGACATCTAAAGTTATTCTTTAAGACAACAAAGTCTTTCTCAGAGTCATCAAAGTTTTTCTCAGAGTCACCTTTGTTATTCAAAGAAGCCTTCTGAGACATCCTCGTTCAACAAAAACTGTCCTCAGAGCCATCAAAAAGTTAAATACAGTCGTCAAAGTTAATCTCTAAGTATCTTTTCGTTCATCAGAGAAGCTTTCTAAGACATCTTTGTTCATCCAAGTTGTTCTCTAAGACATCAATCTTGTTCTCTAAGACATCAAAGATGTTCTCTAAATCATAAAAGTTAATCTCTAAGTTACCTTCGTTCGCCAGAGAAACTTTCCAAAACATCTTTGTTCATCAAAGTTATTCTCAGAGGCATAAAAGTCATTCTCAGAGTTATCCAAAGATATTCTCATGTCCTCAAAAGTTATTCTGAGCTATCAAAGTTATTCTCTATGTCATCAAAAAGTTATTCTCTGAGCTAACAAAATACTACTCATGTTCTCAAAGACATTCTCCAATTCATCAATGTTGTTTCAAAGACATCAAAGTTAATCTCAGAGTTATCCAAAGACATTCTCAAAGTCATCTCAAGTTATTCTCTAAGACATCAAAGTTATTCTAAGAGTTATCAAAAGTTATTCTCAGTCATGTTATGTTATTCTCTAACTCACTTCCATTCATCAAAGTTTTTCTCTAAGACAACAAAGTCATTCCCAGAGTCATCAAAAAGTTATTCTTCGAAACATAAAATTTGCTCTGTAAGATATCTTCG
This sequence comes from Procambarus clarkii, assembly GCF_040958095.1. Classification (NCBI taxonomy): domain Eukaryota; kingdom Metazoa; phylum Arthropoda; class Malacostraca; order Decapoda; family Cambaridae; genus Procambarus; species Procambarus clarkii. The sequence goes on along the minus strand of NC_091151.1, from coordinate 35,960,987 downwards.
TTCATCAAACTTATTCTCAGAGATATCTAAAGTTATTCTCAGAACAATCAAAAGTTATTCTAAGACAGCAAAAGTTATTCTCAGAGCTACCCAAAGCTATTCTCAGAGTCACATTCGTTCGTCAGAGAAACTTTCAAAACATCTTTGTCCATCAAACTTGTTTTCAAAGTCATCAAAAGTTAATCTAAGACATCTTCTTTCATCAAAGTTATTTTCAGAGACATCTAAAGTTATTCTCAGAGCTATCAAACTTGTTCTCAGAGTCATCAAATGTTATTCTCGAAGTCATCAAATATATTTTCAGAGACATCTAAAGTTAATTTCTGTTATAAAAGTTATTCTCAGAGACATCTAAAGTTAATCTTGCTCATCAAAGTTGTTCTCTAAGACATAAAAGTTATTCTCAGAGTCATAAAAGTTAATCTCTAAGTCACCTTCGTTCATTAGAGAAACTTTCCAATCCATATTCATTGGCCAAAGTTATTCTCAGAGTCATCAAAGCGATCTCTAATTCACCTTCGTTCTCCCAAAGTTGTTCTCTAAGACACCTTCGTTCATCAAAGAAACTCTCCTTCTTCCATCATGTTATTCTTTAAGACATCTTCAGTCATAAAATTTCTCTCCAAAATGTAACTAGTTCAGCTTTTCATATCAAACGTACACTTCTGTTAAAATATATTTTCTTAGACATTTTACCTTTTAAACTGTTCTCTGATCTACACTGTTCAAACCTACGTAACCTATCCTCTCCACACAATGTTACTTAGTTAACGTAACGTTCCTAAACCTAACTTTACCTATCTTACCTAACTTAACCTGCATAACCTAACTTTACCTATGTTACCTTACCTTACCTATCTTACCTAACCTAACCTAACTTTACCTATGTTACCTTACCTTACCTACCTTTCCTAACTTAACCTGCTTAACCTATCTTACCTAACTTTACCATGTTACCTTACCTTACCTACCTTTCCTAACCTATCTTACCTAACCTAACCTAACTTTACCTATGTTACCTTACCTTACCTACCTTTCCTAACCTATCTTACCTAACCTAACCTAACTTTACCTATGTTACCTTACCTTACCTACCTTTCCTAACTTAACCTGCTTAACCTATCTTACCTATCGTACCTAACTTTACCTATGTTACCTTACCTTACCTACCTTTCCTAACTTAACCTATCTTACCTAACTTTACCTATGTTACCTTACCTTACCTACCTTTCCTAACTTAACCTGCTTAACCTATCTTACCTAACTTTACCTATCTTACCTAACTTAACTTTCATAACCTAACTTTACCTATCCTAACATAACTTACCTTACCTTCCCTATCTTACCTAACTTTACCTATCCTAACATAACTTACCTTACCTATCATACCTAACTTAACCTAACTTTACCTATCCTAACTTAACTTACCTAACTTATTCTGCTTAACCTATCCTAACATAACTTATCTTACCTTCCCTATCTTACCTAACTTGCTTTACCTAACTTAATCTTACATTCCCAAACTGATGTATCCTAACTTATCTAGTCAAACCAGACATGATCTAACTTAAGTATTCCTTCTTGTCTTTGTTTCGTCAATCATTGTCTCATATTCATTTACTCATTTCATTAGTTAATTTCTCAAATGGTCACTTATGCATTTCAAGTGCTATTTTGTTAGAGATTGGATATTTAAGCATTTCAAAGAATTTTTGTTATATATGGGCATTTACTCATTTCAAGGGATAATTTCTCAAATGGACGTTTTTGCATTTCAAGTGTTATTTGTTTAAGATTGGGTGTTTAACCATTTCAAAGGATTTTTGTTATATATGGGAACTTACTCGTTTCAAGGGCTAATTTCTCAAATGGTCATTTTTGCAGATCAAGGGTTATTTGTTAAAGTTCATCAAGTTGCTCATAAGTTGTATTTATTATGTTTTTATCATTTATTCTTATTCCCCAACCCCTTAACCTAACCTCTTGTAATCTTAGTGTATTTAGTAGGTTCTACCATCCCACTTAACCATCTTTCCTTCTTTACTTTGATTCTCCTACTCCTTCTAACCCTCCTTTTCTATCTCTCTCCCTTATTCTCTCTCTTCCTCCCCCTCTCTCTCCCTCATTTGCTCAAATGCTCTCTTGTTTCTCAAATTCAAGTCTTATTGCTCCCATTCTCACACCCTCATTCTCATTCACTTAGTTTTTCTTTTTCTCAATTCAAGTCTTAGTGCTCCCATGCCCACACTCTCTCTCATTCTCTCTTCTTTGGTCCCATTTTCTTCCGCCCCCCTCTCTCTTACTCTTTTCTCCTCTTTTCATGCTCTCACTCACTTGCTCTCTTGTTTTTCTCAATTTCAAGTTTTAGTAGATCTGATTCTTTACTATTGTAATTTTATTATTACTATGATAAAGAATGAACTTATATGTGAAAAACAAAGTAAAAGAAGGAAAGAAAGTTAAGTGGGATGGTGGGTTTGGGTAAAAATATACAAAAAGGAGAAACAAAACTACATCTGAAAGGTTAGGAAAAGGATAATATATTCAACAAACTACATCTGAAAGGTTAGGTTAAAGGGTTGGGGAATAAGAACATAAGATAGAACCTACTAAATACACTACGATTACAAGAGGTTAGGTTAAGGGGTTGGGGAATAAGAATAAATGATAAAAACATAATAAATACAACTTATGAGCAACTTGATGAACTTTAACAAATAACCCTTGATCTGCAAAAATGACCATTTGAGAAATTAGCCCTTGAAACGAGTAAGTTCCCATATATAACAAAAATCCTTTGAAATGGTTAAACACCCAATCTTAAACAAATAACACTTGAAATGCAAAAACGTCCATTTGAGAAATTATCCCTTGAAATGAGTAAATGCCCATATATAACAAAAATTCTTTGAAATGCTTAAATATCCAATCTCTAACAAAATAGCACTTGAAATGCATAAGTGACCATTTGAGAAATTAACTAATGAAATGAGTAAATGAATATGAGACAATGATTGACGAAACACAAAGACAAGAAGGAATACTTAAGTTAGATCATGTCTGGTTTGACTAGATAAGTTAGGATACATCAGTTTGGGAATGTAAGATTAAGTTAGGTAAAGCAAGTTAGGTAAGATAGGGAAGGTAAGATAAGTTATGTTAGGATAGGTTAAGCAGAATAAGTTAGGTAAGTTAAGTTAGGATAGGTAAAGTTAGGTTAAGTTAGGTATGATAGGTAAGGTAAGTTATGTTAGGATAGGTAAAGTTAGGTAAGATAGGGAAGGTAAGGTAAGTTATGTTAGGATAGGTAAAGTTAGGTTATGAAAGTTAAGTTAGGTAAGATAGGTAAAGTTAGGTAAGATAGGTTAAGCAGGTTAAGTTAGGAAAGGTAGGTAAGGTAAGGTAACATAGGTAAAGTTAGGTAAGATAGGTTAAGTTAGGAAAGGTAGGTAAGGTAAGGTAACATAGGTAAAGTTAGGTACGATAGGTAAGATAGGTTAAGCAGGTTAAGTTAGGAAAGGTAGGTAAGGTAAGGTAACATAGGTAAAGTTAGGTTAGGTTAGGTAAGATAGGTTAGGAAAGGTAGGTAAGGTAAGGTAACATAGGTAAAGTTAGGTTAGGTTAGGTAAGATAGGTTAGGAAAGGTAGGTAAGGTAAGGTAACATGGTAAAGTTAGGTAAGATAGGTTAAGCAGGTTAAGTTAGGAAAGGTAGGTAAGGTAAGGTAACATAGGTAAAGTTAGGTTAGGTTAGGTAAGATAGGTAAGGTAAGGTAACATAGGTAAAGTTAGGTTATGCAGGTTAAGTTAGGTAAGATAGGTAAAGTTAGGTTTAGGAACGTTACGTTAACTAAGTAACATTGTGTGGAGAGGATAGGTTACGTAGGTTTGAACAGTGTAGATCAGAGAACAGTTTAAAAGGTAAAATGTCTAAGAAAATATATTTTAACAGAAGTGTACGTTTGATATGAAAAGCTGAACTAGTTACATTTTGGAGAGAAATTTTATGACTGAAGATGTCTTAAAGAATAACATGATGGAAGAAGGAGAGTTTCTTTGATGAACGAAGGTGTCTTAGAGAACAACTTTGGGAGAACGAAGGTGAATTAGAGATCGCTTTGATGACTCTGAGAATAACTTTGGCCAATGAATATGGATTGGAAAGTTTCTCTAATGAACGAAGGTGACTTAGAGATTAACTTTTATGACTCTGAGAATAACTTTTATGTCTTAGAGAACAACTTTGATGAGCAAGATTAACTTTAGATGTCTCTGAGAATAACTTTTATAACATAGAAATTAACTTTAGATGTCTCTGAAAATATATTTGATGACTTCGAGAATAACATTTGATGACTCTGAGAACAAGTTTGATAGCTCTGAGAATAACTTTAGATGTCTCTGAAAATAACTTTGATGAAAGAAGATGTCTTAGATTAACTTTTGATGACTTTGAAAACAAGTTTGATGGACAAAGATGTTTTGAAAGTTTCTCTGACGAACGAATGTGACTCTGAGAATAGCTTTGGGTAGCTCTGAGAATAACTTTTGCTGTCTTAGAATAACTTTTGATTGTTCTGAGAATAACTTTAGATATCTCTGAGAATAAGTTTGATGAACGAAGATATCTTACAGAGCAAATTTTATGTTTCGAAGAATAACTTTTTGATGACTCTGGGAATGACTTTGTTGTCTTAGAGAAAAACTTTGATGAATGGAAGTGAGTTAGAGAATAACATAACATGACTGAGAATAACTTTTGATAACTCTTAGAATAACTTTGATGTCTTAGAGAATAACTTGAGATGACTTTGAGAATGTCTTTGGATAACTCTGAGATTAACTTTGATGTCTTTGAAACAACATTGATGAATTGGAGAATGTCTTTGAGAACATGAGTAGTATTTTGTTAGCTCAGAGAATAACTTTTTGATGACATAGAGAATAACTTTGATAGCTCAGAATAACTTTTGAGGACATGAGAATATCTTTGGATAACTCTGAGAATGACTTTTATGCCTCTGAGAATAACTTTGATGAACAAAGATGTTTTGGAAAGTTTCTCTGGCGAACGAAGGTAACTTAGAGATTAACTTTTATGATTTAGAGAACATCTTTGATGTCTTAGAGAACAAGATTGATGTCTTAGAGAACAACTTGGATGAACAAAGATGTCTTAGAAAGCTTCTCTGATGAACGAAAAGCTACTTAGAGATTAACTTTGACGACTGTATTTAACTTTTTGATGGCTCTGAGGACAGTTTTTGTTGAACGAGGATGTCTCAGAAGGCTTCTTTGAATAACAAAGGTGACTCTGAGAAAAACTTTGATGACTCTGAGAAAGACTTTGTTGTCTTAAAGAATAACTTTAGATGTCTCTGAGAATAACTTTTATGAACGAAGATGTCTGAGATTAACTTTGACGTCTCTTGGATTAACTTTGTGGACATGAGAATATCTTTGGATAACTCTGAGATTAACTTTGATGTCTTTGAAACAACTTTGATGAACGAGAGTGAGTTAGAGATTACCTTTGTTAACTCTGAGATCAACTTTGATGAACAAAAGTGAGTTAGAGATTACATTTGATGAGCAAGATTAACTTTAGATGTCTCTGAGAATAACTTTTATAACATAGAAATTAACTTTAGATGTCTCTGAAAATATCTTTGATGACTTCGAGAATGATTTTGATAGCTCTGAGAATGACTTTTGCTGTCTTGGAATAACTTTTGATTGTTCTGAGAATAACTTTTGTTGTCTTGGAATAACTTTTGTTGTCTTGGAATAACTTTTGATTGTTCTGAGAATAACTTTGAGGGCTTAGAGAATGTTTTTGATGAATGGAAGAGTCCCATTGAAGTCTTAAGGATGTCTTTGATGTCTCAAAGGATGTCTTTGAGTGTAACTTTGGTGTCTTTGACTATATTTCTTACTTAACGACATATAATTTTAGTTAGGAACAATGACGAATATGACTATTTTAGCGAAGTGAAAGGCTACTTTAGTTAAGAACAGTGTTGGAAAGAGGCTACACATGACTATTTCAGATGAGAGAAGTGATATTTCAGTTAAGAAATGACAAGGAAACATGATGAAGTAACTATTTTTTAGTTGACTGATGAATACTTTTAGTTATGGAAAAAGAGAAAACATGACGAGGGAGACTATTTTTTGTGCTCCCCAAAGTATAATGTCAGTTAAGAACAGCGATGAAAGATATCTTTGGTTATTTTTCTTACTTGACAAAACATAATTTTAGTTAAGCAAAAAGACAAAACATGATGAACATGGCTTTTTCTGTTGATTGATGGATAATTTTAGTTATGAAATGACAATGAAACATGAAGAACACGGTTATTTCTGATGACTGGGGAATAAGTTTAGTTAAGAACAGTGCTGGAAAGATTCCTTTGACAATTTTTCTTACTTAGCGACATATAATTTTAGTTACGAAAGTGTTGAAAAAGTTTCCTTTGACAATTTTTAGCTAAGAGAAAGGTTGTTTTAGTTAAGAACAGTGTTGAACGAGGCTATTTCTGACTATTTTTAGTTGACTGGATAATAAGTTTAGTTGAGAAATGACGAAAGTGACTATGTTTTTAGTTGATTGGTGAAAGATTTTTTTAGTTAAGGAACGTTAGATAACATGTAAGGGGAAAAACCCAGAGAACATATGGGGAACATGGCAAAGAACACATGTAAGAAAAGTTGATGAATACAGTGAACATGCTGGGAATATGAACTTACAGAGAACATGAAAACATGATAAGGAGAATAGGGAATACAACGAATGAACAATGGACTTGTGAAGAACATGGAGAATATGACAAAGAATGTAGAAAACATGTAAGTGAAGGTGAAAAACGAAGTGATCTTGTGAGGAACATGAACTTGTAGAGGAACATGAATATTGACAAAGAACATAAAAATATGGAAGTTAGCATGAATATTGAGTATAAAAGTTGTAAAGAGAACATGTGATGAACATGAAAACATAGAAAATATGACTAGAATTTGTAGAGAACATAATGAGACTAAGAGAAAGATTACAGAAAAAATGAAGATACTTGTGAAAATATGAACTGAATGGGACTGTGAACATTTGAAGAACATGGAGTGAACACGGATGAGAATACGAAGAACACAGCAGAATATAGAGAAAATATGCAAATACAGGGGGACAAGAGCTGGAGCTCTGTAACTGACTTGATCTTATTTACTATGTCTGAAATATGACTGTTTAAAATTTCAGGGGGATTGGACTGCTAGTAGCGAAAATGTGGACTCTGTCAAATTTTCTCAGATTACAGGACACTGATGAAATTTGCTCTCAAAGTAGACTCTGGCGAATTTCTGTTGATAATTGGACTCTGATGAAATATGAGCTTAAAACTGTCTCTGACTAATTTTGCTCTCAAAGTAGACTCTGTTCATTTTTAGGTATAAATTGGACTCTGATGAAATATGAGCTAAATACTGTCTCTGACTAATTTGATCTCAAAGTAGACTCTGGCGAATTTCTGTTGATAATTGGACTCTGATGAAATATGAGCTAAATACTGTCTCTGACTAATTTTGCTCACAAAGTAGACTCTGGCTAATTTTGCTCTCAAAGTGGACTCTGTTCATTTTTAGGTATAAACTGGACTCTGATGAAATATGAGCTTAAAAATGGGCTCTGTTCAATTTGGTCTTTACAGATGAAATAGCCGTAAATGGATATAAAACTAAATGTTATGGATAAGTTGTCTGTTTTCCTTAACAAAACATCTAAGACAATATTCTCTGAAAATGGTCCTTTTACAAATTCGGTCATAAACATATAAATAAACTTCTATGATTATTTGAAACTCTGAAAATAGTTGTAAGGAAATAGGAGGAGGAGAGAGAGAGAGAGAGGGACGGTCCAGATATTATTATGGAGAAGATAAGATACGATTACAGAGGTGACCTGAAGGCCGTGTCTGGCTGACGTCTAAAGTAAACACTGGTGATGCGACAGATTGCGAGGTAAGGGGGGAGGGAGGGGGTGTGGTTCAATTACAGGTACACATAAACACACATAGCTTTACGTGTCTGTCGGTCTTGACAATAGTACACATGGATATGCACACAAAACAGTCCGTACTCGTATGACATTATTTTTAATTATAAGAACTTTAACAACTTCTAAAAATCTGTGACTGACAAAATTTACCTGAAAACCCTGGCTCATAAACATGAATTTGAATTTCTCCCATAAGGCCTTAACAAACTTCTAAGTCTCGGAAATTATTTTTATGATAAGACTCTAACAAACTTCTAAGTCTCGGAAATTATTTTTCTCATAAGAAATCCTTACTTTAAAAATCTGTGACTGACAAAAAAAAAAAAAAAATTGCCTGTGGCGCTTACATTCCACAGGGGTCCTCTCCCGAAAAAAAAAAAAAGGGCCTGTGGCGCTTACACCCTACTACTCCCAATACTGTCACTATGGCGGTGTGTCCACTCACAGGATGAGTGGCGCTGCCCAATACTGTCACTATGGCGGTGTGTCCACTCACAGGATGAGTGACGCTGCCCAATACTGTCACTATGGCGGTGTGTCCACTCACAGGATGAGTGGTGCTGCCCAATACTGTCACTATGGCGGTGTGTCCACTCACAGTATGAGTGGCGCTGCCCAATACTGTCACTACGGCGGTGTGTCCACTCACAGGATGAGTGGCGCTGCCCAATACTGTCACCATGGCGGCGTGTCCACTCACAAGATGAGTGGCGCTGCCCAATACTGTCACTATGGCGGTGTGTCCACTCACAGGATGAGTGGCGCTGCCCAATACTGTCACCATGGCGGCGTGTCCACTCACAAGATGAGTGGCGCTGCCCAATACTGTCACTATGGCGGTGTGTCCACTCACAGGATGAGTGGCGCTGCCCAATACTGTCACTATGGCGGTGTGTCCACTCACAGGATGAGTGACGCTGCCCAATACTGTCACTATGGCGGTGTGTCCACTCACAGGATGAGTGACGCTGCCCAATACTGTCACTATGGCGGTGTGTCCACTCACAGGATGAGTGACGCTGCCCAATACTGTCACTATGGCGGTGTGTCAGCTCACAGGATGAGTGACGCTGCCCAATACTGTCACTATGGCGGTGTGTCCACTCACAGGATGAGTGACGCTGCCCAATACTGTCACTATGGCGGTGTGTCAGCTCACAGGATGAGTGACGCTGCCCAATACTGTCACTATGGCGGTGTGTCCACTCACAGGATGAGTGGCGCTGCCCAATACTGTCACTATGGCGGTGTGTCCACTCACAGGATGAGTGGCGCTGCCCAATACTGTCACTATGGCGGTGTGTCCACTCACAGGATGAGTGGCGCTGCCCAATACTGTCACTATGGCGGTGTGTCCACTCACAGGATGAGTGGCGCTGCCCAATACTGTCACTATGGCGGTGTGTCCACTCACAGGATGAGTGGCGCTGCCCAATACTGTCACTATGGCGGTGTGTCCACTCACAGGATGAGTGACGCTGCCCAATACTGTCACTATGGAGGTGTGTCCACTCACAGGATGAGTGGAGCTGCCCAATACTGTCACTATGGCGGTGTGTCCACTCACAGGATGAGTGACGCTGCCCAATACTGTCACTATGGAGGTGTGTCCACTCACAGGATGAGTGGAGCTGCCCAATACTGTCACTATGGCGGTGTGTCCACTCACAGGATGAGTGACGCTGCCCAATACTGTCACTATGGAGGTGTGTCCACTCACAGGATGAGTGGAGCTGCCCAATACTGTCACTATGGCGGTGTGTCCACTCACAGGATGAGTGATGCTGCCCAAAAAACTCGCCCCTCGGGGCAAAATAAAAAAATTAAAAGGTCTTTTATATGTGACTAATAAAACCTAACTATCGAAAGCCTAATACAAGCTATCCGAGGCCTAATATAATACATACATGTGCTATACTAGGCCTAGGAATATTTGAGTTTGATTTTCCCAGACTATATAATATTGCATGTACCAAATTCTGCTTTCTAATTGGCCATTATATGTACGATGGTTCACATAGTGTAAGTACTATGTATAGAGGAGGACGGGTTGAAGTACCTCCATGTTTCCTCCAGGTACATGATACATGACAGCTGGTACATGATACATGACAGCTGGTACATGATACATGGCAGCTGGAGCACGATTCATCACAGCTGGTACATGATACATGGCAGCTGGTGCACGATTCATGACAGCTGGTACATGATTCATGGCAGCTGGTACATGATACATGACAGCTGGTACATGATACATGACAGCTGGTACATGATTCATGACAGCTGGTGCACGATACATGACAGCTGGTACACGATACATGACAGCTGGTACATGATACATGACAGGTGGTACATGATACATGACAGGTGGTACATGATACATGACAGCTGGTACATGATACATGACAGCTGGTACACGATACATGACAGCTGGTACACGATACATGACAGCTGGTACACGATACATGGCAGCTGGTGCACGATACATGGCAGCTGGTGCACGATACATGACAGCTGGTACATGATACATGACAGCTGGTACATGATACATGACAGCTGGTGCACGATACATGACAGCTGGTACATGATACCAGCTGTCAAGTGTCCCCACCACGCCCTGCCCTCATCAGGGTTTGGTGGGGCCCCTGGTGTGCCCTCAGGGTGTGGTGGGGCCCCTGGTGTGTCCTCAGGGTGTGGTGGGGTCCCTGGTGTGCTCTCAGGGTGTGGTGGGGTCCCTGGTGTGCCCTCAGGGTGTGGTGGGGTCCCTGGTGTGCCCTCAGGGTGTGGTGGGGCCCCTGGTGTGCCCTCAGGGTGTGGTGGTGTCCCTGGTGTGCAATCAGGGTGTGGTGGGGCCCCTGGTGTGCCCTCAGGGTGTGGTGGGGCCCCTGGTGTGCCCTCAGGGTGTGGTGGGGTCCCTGGTGTGCCCTCAGGGTGTGGTGGTGTCCCTGGTGTGCCCTCAGGGTGTGGTGGGGCCCCTGGTGTGCCCTCAGGGTGTGGTGGGGCCCCTGGTGTGCCCTCAGGGTGTGGTAGGGCCCCTGGTGTGCCCTCAGGGTGTGGTGGGGTCCCTGGTGTGCCCTCAGGGTGTGGTGGGGCCCCTGGTGTGCCCTCAGGGTGTGGTGGGGCCCCTGGTGTGGCCTCAGGGTGTGGTGGGGCCCCTGGTGTGCCCTCAGGGTGTGGTGGGGCCCCTGATGTGCCCTCAGGGTGTGGTGGGGCCCCTGGTGTGCCCTCAGGGTGTGGTGGGGCCCCTGGTGTGCCCTCAGGGTGTGGTAGGGCCCCTGGTGTGCCCTCAGGGTGTGGTGGGGCCCCTGGTGTGCCCTCAGGGTGTGGTGGTGTCCCTGGTGTGCCCTCAGGGTGTGGTGGGGCCCCTGGTGTGCCCTCAGGGTGTGGTGGGGCCCCTGGTGTGCCCTCAGGGTGTGGTAGGGCCCCTGGTGTGCCCTCAGGGTGTGGTGGGGCCCCTGGTGTGCCCTCAGGGTGTGGTGGTGTCCCTGGTGTGCCCTCAGGGTGTGGTGGGGCCCCTGGTGTGCCCTCAGGGTGTGATGGGGCCCCTGGTGTGCCCTCAGGGTGTGGTGGGGCCCCTGGTGTGCCCTCAGGGTGTGGTGGGGCCCCTGATGTGCCCTCAGGGTGTGGTGGGGCCCCTGGTGTGCCCTCAGGGTGTGGTGGGGCCCCTGGTGTGCCCTCAGGGTGTGGTAGGGCCCCTGGTGTGCCCTCAGGGTGTGGTGGGGCCCCTGGTGTGCCCTCAGGGTGTGGTGGTGTCCCTGGTGTGCCCTCAGGGTGTGATGGGGCCCCTGGTGTGCCCTCAGGGTGTGGTGGGGCCCCTGGTGTGCCCTCAGGGTGTGGTGGGGCCCCTGGTGTGCCCTCAGGGTGTGGTTGGGCCCCTGGTGTGCCCTCAGGGTGTGGTGGGGCTCCTGGTGTGTCCTCAGGGTGTGATACCTGGTTGATGGGGTTCTGGGAGTTCTTCTTCTCCCCAAACTCAGCCCGAGGCCAGACTTGACTTGTGAGAGTTTGGTCCACCAGACTGTTGCTTGGAGCGGCCCGCAGGCCCACATACCCACCACAGCCCGGTTGGTCCGGCACTCCTTGGAGGAATATATCTAGTTTCCTCTTGAAAATGTCCACGGTGTTCCGGCAATATTTCTTATGCTTGCTGGGAGGGCGTTGAACAACCGCGGACCTCTGATGTTTATACAGTGTTCTCTGATTGTGCCTATGGCACCTCTGCTCTTCACTGGTTCTATTCTACATTTTCTTCCATATCGTTCACTCCAGTACGTTGTTATTTTACTGTGTAGATTTGGTACTTGGCCCTCCAGCATCTTCCAGGTGTATATTATTTGATATCTCTCTTCTTCTTCTTTCTAGTGAGTACATTTGGAAGGCTTTGAGACGATCCCAATAATTTAGGTGCTTTATTGCGTCTATGCGTGCCGTATATGTTCTCTGTATTCCCTCTATTTCAGCAATCTCTCCCCTGGTGGGGCCCCTGGTGTGCCCTCAGGGTGTAGTGGGGCCCCTGGTGTGCCCTCAGGGTGTGGTGGGGCTCCTGGAGTGCCCTCAGGGTGTGGCGGGGCTCCTGGTGTGCCCTCAGGTCAGGGTAAATGGCTGACTCCTCCTCTGCCTAAAGTCTCTGGAAGATGTTTTTACATGTTTGCGCAATTGATGACCAGTTTAGGAGGGTTTGTGTCGCCAATTTGACTATCCAGAATTTTCTGTGTAGGGATAGAGGTAGTGGGAGCCTCCTGAAGCCAGTGAGATCATCCTGGAGCCAGTGGGAGCCTCCTGGAGCCAGTGGGAGACTCCTGGAGTCAGTGGGAGACTCCTGGAGCCAGTAGAAGCCTCCTGGAGCCAGTGGGAGCCTCCTGGAGCCAGTGGGAGACTCTTGGAGCCAGTGGAAGCCTCCTGGACCCAGTGGAACCCTCCTGGAGGCAATGGGAGACTCCTGGAGCCAGTAGAAGCCTCCTGGAGCCAGTGGGAGCCTCCTGGAGCCAGTGGAAGCCTCCTGGAGCCAGTGGAAGCCTCCTGGAGCCAATGGGAGTTTCCTGGAGCCAGTGGGAGACTCCTGGAGCAAGTAGAAGCCTCCTGGAGCCAGTGGGAGCCTCCTGGAGCCAGTGGGAGACTCTTGGAGCCAGTAGAAGCCTCCTGGAGCCAGTGGGAGCCTCCTGGAGCCAATGGGAGACTCCTGGAGCCAGTAGAAGCCTCCTGGAGCCAGTGGGAGCCTCCTGGAGCCAGTGGGAGACTCTTGGAGCCAGTGGAAGCCTCCTGGAGCCAATGGGAGTTTCCTGGAGCCAGTGGGAGACTCCTGGAGCCAGTGGGATCCTCCTGGAGCCAGTGAGAGCCTCCTGGAGCCAGGGAAAGCCTCCTGGAGCCAGTGGAAGCCTCCTGGAGCCAGTGGAAGCCTCTTGGAGCCAGTGGAAGCCTCCTGGAGCCAGTGGAAGCCTACTGGAGCCTCTTGAAGCCAGTGGGGGACTCCTAGAGCCAGTGGAAGCCTCCTGGAGCCAGTGGAAGCCTCCTGGAGCCAGTGGAAGCCTACTGGAGCCAGTAGAAGCCTCCTGGAGCCAGTAGAAGCCTCCTGGAGCCAGTAGAAGCCTCCTGGAGCCAGTGGAAGCCTCTTGGAGCCAGTGGAAGCCTCCTGGAGCCTCTTGGAGCCAGTGGAAGCCTCCTGGAGCCTCTTGGAGCCAGTGGGGGACTCCTAGAGCTAGTGGAAGCCTCCTGGAGCCAGTGGGAGACTGTCCAGTTCACAACCGTCGTCCAAGTGAACGCCGAGGTCACGTCCTGCACAACTATCCGCCGGTCGGGGAACAGCGGGCGTTCTCAGGTGCAACATTATGCAAATGTAACGGCCGTAAATCTTACGTCATTTTCACATTTTGCAACGTTTATGAAGTTCACAAGACATAAGCCGGTGCCGAGAGCCTGTTGCAGGGTGTTGCTGTATGTTGCAGGTGGACCTGGTGTGTTGCAGGTGGTTGCTGTGTGTTGCAGGTGGACCTGGTGTGTTGCAGGTGGTTGCTGTGTGTTGCAGGTGGACCTTGTGTGTTGCAGGTGGTTGCTGTGTGTTGCAGGTGGACCTGGTGTGTTGCAGGTGGTTGCTGTGTGTTGCAGGTGGACCTGGTGTGTTGCAGGTGGTTGCTGTGTGTTGCAGGTGGACCTGGTGTGTTGCAGGGTGTTGCTGTGTGTTGCAGGTGGACCTGGTGTGTTGCAGGTGGTTGCTGTTTGTTGCAGGTGGACCTGGTGTGTTGCAGGTGGTTGTTGTGTGTTGCAGGTGGACCTGGTGTGTTGCAGGTGGTTGCTGTGTGTTGCAGGGAGTTGCTGTGTGTTGCAGGTGGTTGCTGTGTGTTGCAGGGAGTTGCTGTGTGTTGCAGGTGGTTGCTGTGTGTTGCAGGTGGACCTGGTGTGTTGCAGGTGGTTGCTGTGTGTTGCAGGTGGACCTTGTGTGTTGCAGGTGGTTGCTATGTGTTGCCGGTGGACCAGGTGTGTTGCAGGTGGACCTTGTGTGTTGCAGGTGGACCTGGTGTGTTGCAGGGAGTTGCTGTGTGTTGCAGGTGGACCTGGTGTGTTGTAGGTGGACCTAGTGTGTTGCAGGTGGTTACTGTGTGTTGCAGGTGGACCTGGTGTGTTGCAGGGAGTTTCTGTGTGTTGCCGGTGGACCTTATGTGTTGCTGGTGGACCTGGTGTGTTGCAGGTGGTTACTGTGTGAGGTGTTGCAGGTGGATACTGTGTGTTGCAGGTGAACCTGGTGTGTTGCAGGTGGTTACTGTGTGAGGTGTTGCAGGTGGATACTGTGTGTTGCTGGTGGACCTGGTGTGTTGCAGGTGGTTACTGTGTGAGGTGTTGCAGGTGGATACTGTGTGTTGCAGGTGGACCTGGTGTGTTGCAGGTGGTTACTGTGTGAGGTGTTGCAGGTGGATACTGTGTGTTGCAGGGAGTTGCTGTGTGTTGCAGGTGGACCCTGTGTGTTGCAGGTGGACCTTGTGTGTTGCAGGTGGACCTTGTGTGCTGCAGGTGGACCCTGTGTGTTGCAGGTGGACCCTGTGTGTTGCAGTTGGACCTTGTGCGTTGCAGGTGGACCTGGTGTGTTGCAGGTGGACCTGGTGTGTTGCAGGTGGTTACTGTGTGTTGCAGATGGTTACTGTGTGTTGCAGATGGTTACTGTGTGGTGTTACAGGTGGTTACTGTGTGGTGTTGCAGGTGGTTACTGTGTGGTGTTGCAGGTGGTTACTGTGTGGTGTTGCAGGTGGTTACTGTGTGTTGCAGGAGGTTACTGTGTGTTGCAGGTGGTTACTGTGTGTTGCAGGTGGTTACTGAGTGTTGCAGGTGGTTACTGAGTGTTGCAGGTGGTTACTGTGTGTTGCAGGTGGTTACTGTGTGTTGCAGGTGGTTACTGAGTGTTGCAGGTGGTTACTGAGTGTTGCAGGTGGACCTTGTGTGTTGCAGGTGGACCTGGTGTGTTGCAGGTGGTTACTGTGTGGTGTTGCAGGTGGTTACTGTGTGGTGTTGCAGGTGGTTACAATGTGCGGTGTTGCAGGTGGTTACTGTGTGGTGTTGCAGGTGGTTACTGTGTGGTGTTGCAGGTGGTTACAATGCGCGGTGTTGCAGGTGGTTACAATGCGCGGTGTTGCAGGTGGTTACAATGCGCGGTGTTGCAGGTGGTTACAATGTGTGGTGTTGCAGGTGGTTACTGTGTGGTGTTGCAAGTGGTTACTGTGTGGTGTTGCAGGTGGTTACTGTGTGTGTTGCAGGTGGTTACAATGTGTGGTGTTGCAGGTGGTTACTGTGTGGTGTTGCAAGTGGTTACTGTGTGGTGTTGCAGGTGGTTACTGTGTGTGTTGCAGGTGGTTACTGTGTGTGTTGCAGGTGGTTACTGTGTGTGTTGCAGGTGGTTACTGTGTGGTGTTGCAGGTGGTCACTGAGTGTTGCAGGTGGTTACTGTGTGGTGTTGCAGGTGGTTACTGAGTGTTGCAGGTGGTTACTGAGTGTTGCAGGTGGTTACTGTGTGGTGTTGCAGGTGGTTACTGTGTGTTGCAGGTGGTTACTGAGTGTTGCAGGTGGTTACTGTGTGGTGTTGCAGGTGGTTACAATGTGCGGTGTTGCAGGTGGTTACTGTGTGGTGTTGCAGGTGGTTACTGTGTGGTGTTGCAGGTGGTTACTGTGTGGTGTTGCAAGTGGTTACTGTGTGGTGTTGCAGGTGGTTACTGTGTGGTGTTGCAGGTGGTTACTGTGTGTTGTAGGTGGTTACAATGTGTGGTGTTGCAGGTGGTTACTGTGTGTGTTGCAGGTGGTTACTGTGTGTGTTGCAGGTGGTTACTGTGTGTTGCAGGTGGTTACTGTGTGTTGCAGGTGGTTACAATGTGTTGTGTTGCAGGTGGTTACTGTGTGGTGTTGCAGGTGGTTACAATGTGCGGTGTTGCAGGTGGTTACTGTGTGGTGTTGCAGGTGGTTACAATGTGTGGTGTTGCAGGTGGTTACAATGTGTGGTGTTGCAGGTGGTTACAATGTGTGGTGTTGCAGGTGGTTACTGTGTGGTGTTGCAGGTGGTTACTGTGTGTTGCAGGTGGTTACAGTGTGTTGTGTTGCAGGTGGTTACTGTGTGGTGTTGCAGGTGGTTACTGTGTGGTGTTGCAGGTGGTTACTGTGTGTTGCAGGTGGTTACAATGTGTTGTGTTGCAGGTGGTTACTGTGTGGTGTTGCAGGTGGTTACTGTGTGGTGTTGCAGGTGGTTACTGTGGGGTGTTGCAGGTGGTTACTGTGTGTTGCAGGTGGTTACAATGTGTTGTGTTGCAGGTGGTTACTGTGTGGTGTTGCAGGTGGTTACTGTGTGTTGCAGGTGGTTACAATGTGTTGTGTTGCAGGTGGTTACTGTGTGGTGTTGCAGGTGGTTACAATGTGTGGTGTTGCAGGTGGTTACTGTGGGGTGTTGCAGGTGGTTACAATGTGCGGTGTTGCAGGTGGTTACTGTGTGGTGTTGCAGGTGGTTACTGAGTGTTGCAGGTGGTTACTGTGTGTTGCAGGTGGTTACAATGTGTTGTGTTGCAGGTGGTTACTGTGTGGTGTTGCAGGTGGTTACAATGTGTGGTGTTGCAGGATGGTTACAATGTGCGGTGTTGCAGGTGGTTACTGTGCGGTGTTGCAGGTGGTTACTGAGTGTTGCAGGTGGTTACTGAGTGTTGCAGGTGGTTACTGAGTGTTGCAGGTGGTTACTGAGTGTTGCAGGTGGTTACCGAGTGTTGCAGGTGGTTACTGAGTGTTGCAGGTGGTTACAATGTGCGGTGTTGCAGGTGGTTACTGTGTGTGTTGCAGGTGGTTACTGTGTGGTGTTGCAGGTGGTTACAATGTGTGGTGTTGCAGGTGGTTACTGTGCGGTGTTGCAGGTGGTTACTGTGTGTGGTGTTGCAGGTGGTTACAATGTGTGGTGTTGCAGGTGGTTACTGAGTGTTGCAGGTGGTTACTGAGTGTTGCAGGTGGTTACTGTGTGGTGTTGCAGGTGGTTACAATGTGCGGTGTTGCAGGTGGTTACTGTGTGGTGTTGCAAGTGGTTACTGTGTGGTGTTGCAGGTGGTTACTGTGTGTTGCAGGTGGTTACTGTGTGGTGTTGCAGGTGGTTACTGTGTGGTGTTGCAAGTGGTTACTGTGTGGTGTTGCAGGTGGTTACTGTGTGTTGCAGGTGGTTACTGTGTGGTGTTGCAGGTGGTTACAATGTGTGGTGTTGCAGGTGGTTACAATGTGCGGTGTTGCAGGTGGTTACAGTGTGGTGTTGCAGGTGGTTACAATGTGTGGTGTTGCAGGTGGTTACAATGTGCGGTGTTGCAGGTGGTTACTGTGTGGTGTTGCAGGTGGTTACTGAGTGTTGCAGGTGGTTACAATGTGTGGTGTTGCAGGTGGTTACAATGTGTGGTGTTGCAGGTGGTTACAATGTGTGGTGTTGCAGGTGGTTACTGAGTGTTGCAGGTGGTTACAATGTGTGGTGTTGCAGGTGGTTACTGAGTGTTGCAGGTGGTTACTGTGTGTTGCAGGTGGTTACTGTGTGTTGCAGGTGGTTACTGAGTGTTGCAGGTGGTTACAGTGTGTGGTGTTGCAGGTGGTTAGAATGTGTGGTGTTGCAGGTGGTTACCGAGTGTTGCAGGTGGTTGTTGAGTGTTGCAGGTGGTTACTGTGTGTTGCAGGTGGTTACTGAGTGTTGCAGGTGGTTACTGAGTGTTGCAGGTGGTTACTGAGTGTTGCAGGTGGTTACTGAGTGTTGCAGGTGGTTACTGAGTGTTGCAGGTGGTTACTGAGTGTTGCAGGTGGTTACTGAGTGTTGCAGGTGGTTACAATGTGTGGTGTTGCAGGCGGTTACTGAGTGTTGCAGGTGGTTACTGAGTGTTGCAGGTGGTTACAATGTGTGGTGTTGCAGGCGGTTACTGAGTGTTGCAGGTGGTTACTGAGTGTTGCAGGTGGTTACTGAGTGTTGCAGGTGGTTACTGAGTGTTGCAGGCGGTTACTGAGTGTTGCAGGTGGTTACTGAGTGTTGCAGGTGGTTACAATGTGTGGTGTTGCAGGTGGTTACTGAGTGTTGCAGGTGGTGAGTTATATCTTCGTACCCACACGAGCTAAAGTTTCTGGACATGTGGTGACAATTACGTGGACACCACCGTCGTCGAGGCGCCACATGAGGCGTCATGCACCATTAACGAGGCGCCACATGAGGCGTCATGCACCATTAACGAGGCTCCGTGATGACACAATGTTCCGGAGGGTGTGTGTAGTGTGGGGCTCGGGGGGCAGAGGGCGCCACCTCCCACTTGTTTACCTCCTGGTACGGTATAGAGAGAGGGGAATTATCAGGAGGAAGGGTCACGCTATTACGACAATATAGCACTTGGAAGGGGTCAGGTTAAGGCTTTAGGATGGGACGGGGGAGGGGGATGGAATGGTGCTCAACCACTTGTTGGACAGTCGGGGATTGAACGCTGACCTGCATGAAGCGAGATCGTTGCTCTACCGTCCAGCTCAAGTGGTTGGGCAAATATTTAATTATATAAATAATTTATTTCCGTGTAAAATAATGTGTTAGTCCATATTCTACAGTAAGTACCAATATTGTAGTTAGGAAATACAATATATTTTTTCTTTAACTGAATCATTCTAGGACCTACCTCGTAGTTTCGTGGCATGCCTTTGAACCTTCTCCATCTTTGCGTTGTGCTCGGCTAGACTCGACGCTGGAGCCGCATATTTCCAGGATTGGTCTGACATATGTGGTATACATGGTTCTGAATTATTCTTTACATGATTTTCTAAGAACTGTTTTGATGTTAGCCAGCGTCGCATTCGCCGCCGGTGAAATTCTTTTAATGTGAGCTTCAGGAGAACTAGAGCCTTCTCTCTGTTGAGAAGCCTTCTCTTCTCTCTCTCTCTCTCTCTCTCTCTCTCTCTCTCTCTCTCTCTCTCTCTCTCTCTCTCTCTCTCTCTCTCTCTCTCTCTCTCTCTCTCTCTCTCTCTCTCTCTCTCTCTCTCTCTCTCTCTCTCTCTTCTCTTTCTCTGGGAGAGCTTTCTCTCTCTGAAACGAAGTATTTCATCTCCAACTTGGTTCCTTGTGTCTGGACTCCCTCCACCTAGTTTCATTACCTTACATTTGCTTTAAGTAAACTCTAGCAACCATTTGTTGAATCATTCTTTCAGTTTGTCCTGGTCGATGCGTGGCCTCTTGCTGTATTCCTGTCTTAATCCTTCTCACAAATTTTGTGCCAATAGCACACATTGAGAGGAATGAATCTATTTCCTCTCTGGAAGATCATTAATATATATGAGAAACAGGGAAGGTCCGAGGACTGGACCCTGGTGGACTCCACTAGTGACATCTCGCTACTCATGGAACTTCGCGCCTCACAATCCAGCCTGACCTCCTAAGGTTTCCCAACGTCTGGAAACGGTCGTATTAAAGTACCTTTTTCTTAACCTACCAAAGGACCCAAAGCTAACAACGGTCAGTACGTCAGTTTCGCGAGCCGCTACCATTTTCTAATAAGACAATTTTTGGCCTTAGGTAGAGTATACGTCAAAATGCGACGTTCTATTAGGAGTCGTCTCCGTGGTGTAGTGGTAAGACACTCGCCTGGCGTTCCGCGAGCGCTTTGTCATGGGTTCGTATCCTGGCCAGGGAGGATTTACTGGACGCAAATCCTTAACTGTAGCCTCTGTTTAACGCAACAGTAAAATGTGTACTTGGTTGTAAAAACGATTCTTCGCGGCGGGGATCGTATTCCAGGGACCTGCCCGAAACGCTACGCGTACAAGACTGTACAAGAATGTAACAACTCTTGTATATCTCTCTCTCTCTCTCAAAAAAAAAAAAAAAAAAAAGAGGACGGGTCGCAAGTATCAGCTGGAGCACCTACCCTCTCATTCCTTTCGGCTTCTCTAACTTGTGCATTAGTGACTGGTCTTCTATAAGGTGCTGTGTCAAAGGCTTTCTGACAGTGCAAAAAATACGCAATCTGCTTATCCTTCTTTTTCTTGTATAATTTTTGTTCGCCTGGTCATAGAATTCTATAAACGTGTGAGGCAAGATTTACCATCCCTGAACCCGCTCTGATGGTGTGTTACAAAGTTTTTTCTGTTCAGACGTTTTACTAGTTTTTCTTACAGTCTTTTCCTTAACCTTGCAAGATATGCAAGTTAAAGACACTGGCCTGTAGTTAGTACCTCGTGTCTGATTCCCTTCTTGTATGCTGTGATTACATTAGCTGTCTTCAAGCTTTTTGGTAGTTTTCAGTAACAATGACCTGTTATACACCCTAAAGGGTGACAAGCATAGTGCTTCCGTTTTCTCTTTCAGCATCCATGGTAAGATTTCGTCTGGGCCAACAACCTTTTGTCACGTCCAGTTCCAGCATGTGCTACCTTTCCTCACCACTCGTAATCTCAAAGTCCTCCACTGATGGTGTACTTAACGCCCACTCTTAGTTCAGCAACTTCTTCGTGCTCTTTTGTGGAAACCTCCTGGAATCTCTTGAGTTTCTCTCACACCTCCTTGTCATTCTCAGTGAGCCTGTGTGCCCCCGCTCTCAGTTTCATTACCTGCTCCTTCACTGGTGTCTTCCTCCTGATGTGACTGTGAAGCAGCGTGGTTGGGGTCTGTTATTTGCTCTCTCATTGTCATGCTGTCTCTCTGCTTCTCTCTTCACACCGGGATACTCATCCTGGCTCTCTGGTATCTTTCTCTGCTCTCTGGTGTTTTGTTGTTTCTGTAGTTTCACCATGTCATTGTACTTAGTTCTTTGCATTCTTACATCCCTGATTCAACCATGGGTTCCACCTTGGTATTTCCTTTTTTCCGTTTAGAATGGGACAAACTTGCCTGCTGCTTCCTGACACTTCTGAGTGATGTAATCTATCATGGTTGGTGCATCCGTCCCTCTGCTGTGTTGGCCATAGTATTTTAATCAGGAACTTTCTTATCTCCTCTTAATTTTTCCTTCAGTATGCCAGCCTTTTGTTTTGTGGTCTCTTCCTCGAGTACATTAACCCTAACTTCCATCAGATATTCAAACGTCAGTACACTGTGATCGCTCATCATGCTGCATTAACGACCTGGGATTCGAACCCCGAATTCAATTGGATGTGAGCCGACTGCACTAGTCACTCAGCAGTCAAAAAGTCAGCCAAGCAATGACCGGAATATAACGGCTCATTCCCGTCTGGAATTAAAATATTGTTGAAATATATTTCCTTAGATTTAAGTTATTTGACAAAGAAATATATAGACTCAGCATTTGCAAGCTATTAGGACCATAACGAGTACAAACATTACAAAACTGTTTTGCAACATGGACATAATTTGCTAATTTGACCATGTAATTACAACAGCTTTGCTGTAATTAAAATGAGTTTGTTCTCTCACGTGAATACATGAAAGTTCCAGTAACTAGCGACCGCCCCAGTGCTGTCAAGGTCCCGCGGGATAACGTGCTGCTCTTTAACTCTGCGATTACCACAACACTTCGTAAAGTATAAATTATATACAATTTAGTGGTAAATTTCACCTAGTTGTACTTACCTAGTTTTCTAAACTGACGGTGGTTGAGCTTCGGCTCCGTGGTCCGAC
>NC_091151.1:35911359-35933859 GCF_040958095.1 Procambarus clarkii | reverse complement strand
CTCCCCGAGCCCGGCCTGAGGCCAGGCTTGACTTGTGATAACTTGGTCCACCAGGCTGTTGCTTGGAGCGGCCCGCAGGCCCACATACCCACCACAGCCCGGTTGGTCCGGCACTTCTTGCAAGAACCTGTCCAAGTGCCTCTTGAATACACTTGGTGTATTCAAGTGTATTCAAGACACCAAGTGTCTTGAATACACTTGGTGTATTCAATAGATGTTTCATCGTGTCTAAGCGTGCCGTATATGTTCTCTGTATTCCCTCTAATTCAGAGATCTCTCCTGCTCTAAAAGGGGAAGGAAGTACTGAACAATACTCAAGACGGGACAGCACCAGTAGTTTAAATGGTATTACCATTGCTGTGGGTCTCTGGATTTGAACGTTCTTATAATCCATCCCATCATTTTCCTGGCCGCCTCTAGAACCATCTCACGGGACCATCCAATGTAACCAGCCTAAGGAACCATACCACACCATACCATCTGACTAAATTGTGTCGTCACTCTGCTACACCAGTGGTAGTCTGGTGTGTTTGTGTACTTTGATAGAGTGCATGGAGACTGTCTGGGTTCGAATCCTTCTGGGTTGAGGAGTGTGGGAGAAATACCATAATTGTTAAAAGAGAAGAATTACATAAGACTTGAAATTTACTAAAATAAAAATTACTGTATGTAAAAATAAAAAATATAGTCCTTAGCTAGGGTTGTAAATCCTAATCCTCTTTTCCTAGGAAGGAAAGTAGTCTGTAGGGAGTAGGTGGGTTCCTCAAGGGTGAATAGATTTGTGGATTGGAGATCCACAATCCACTTGCAGACATTTCAACACATCAGCTTGTATTTCATACAAGGATAAACTCATAAAACACAGTTGTATGACTGTGATTACTAAATCAGTTTTAGATCAATGATCTGAACAACAGTCTAGCCTAGCTCTAAAATGATTGCAGCAGCCAATAATCTATTATATTATTATATACAACAAGGTAATTGAATTATATATGTATGATATATATATGCAAATATGCAAACAAATATTAAACATGATGAACAAATATGATGAAATAATGTTAACTGTTATAGCAATTATATGATGAATGAGAATTTATAAATACATGATGTTATATATATATATATATATATATATATATATATATATATATATATATATATATATATATACACATATAAAACTGAAAACTCACACCCCAGAAGTGATTCGAACCCATACTGCCAGGAGCACTCTGCAACTGGTGTACAGGACACCTTAACCACTCGACCATCACGACCGGACAAAAGATGATGGTAACCGAGGCTAATGCCCCATCATCCCGCCGGCACTCTGATGATAATCTTGGGCATAGTATTTTATCAAATCACCTCATTCTTTGGGGCACTCGTGAGGAACACAAATGCGAACAAGCCTGAATGGTCCCCAGGTATATATGCAACTGAAAACTCACACCCCAGAAGTGACTGCCGGCAGGATGATGGAGAATTAGCCTCGGCTACCATCATCTTTTGTCCGGTCGTGATGGTCGAGTGGTGAAGGTGTCCTGTACACCAGTTGCAGAGTGCTCCTGGCAGTATGGGTTCGAATCACTTCTGGGGTGTGAGTTTTCAGTTGCATATATGCCTGGGGACCATTCAGGCTTGTTCGCATATATATATTATATATATATATATATATATATATATATATATATATATATATATATATATATATATATATATTATATTATATATATTGTCAGGGTTCACCCCCTTCCCACCTGTGGTTGGGGTCGTCCCACGGGTCTTAGCCCCTCAGTACCGGGCGCCACTGCTCGCCCTTGGGCTCCCCCAGTCAACTAAGGGCTGGCCTTATACACCCCTAGTGAGTGGGAGGTTCAAGCCTCCTATGACTCACCTGAACCTGCCTGTCCTGACACTGAGACGCTCTCTCTTGGATATCTGGTCTACTCAGGTCGCCAGCTGGGTGTTTTTACTCGTGTCCCAGCAACACATCAGTGGTCTTATTGGTTATCTTAATCAAGGATGCAATAACACGTGCAGTACAAGGTGTCACTAATGGTCTCATAAATATATATATATAGCCCTAGAGAATGGAGGCTCACTTAAACTCATCTGTTAGTTTAAAAGTTTACTCAAGAAAAAGCATATATACTGTTACGGTGCCCTCTCCTATATCTTTCGTTTGCCTGCTGTAAGAGTCATATCAGCTCTCCCTACTGATTCTCTGAGGTTCAGGGAGTCTATTGATATATGTGGCGACCAGACCGGCTGCCAGTAAAGGGAGAACGTTACATTATAAGTTGTAAGTAAGGGGAAAGTGGCGCCCTGATATAAAATGAAAGAGTATCCCCTACTGCAGGTATGACGTTTTGGAAGGGACACTAGCCGATCGCGGATTGGCCGACTTAGGTCGCGGGCGACCAATCAGGGCCCGCCGTGACGTCACCGAGTGCCCCGGGCGGCGCCAACGTCAGAGTTGACCTGACCTTGGAAGCAAGAGGACGCACCTCGGTCATCTCTCAAGGATTTGAGGCTCCACAAGCCTTTCTTAGTGGATTAGAGCTGGCTATCGCAGCCCATCTCACGTATTGGAGACCCCGCGCTTCTGGGAAGCAAAAAGGAACCAAGTTTATTGAGCAAAAGAGTGCCAAACTTGGAAATATTCGGCGACGACGCTGGGCGGCGACACTGGACGTTGAGGGCCTGGAAAGGTGTGGCGGGCAAGCCTAACTGTGACCGGGTCACATCCACTGAGGGTTTTGGAAGGACGACACCGTTCCTAGGATAAGGAGCAACGCCTTGTGGAAGGGGCGAGTGTGGGAAAATAGTGATTAGCTCAGCGCCCATCGATGAACCAGGATTGGGGTAGCTGAATCTCAGGGATTGGAACGGCGACGACGCAAAGGCTCCACGACACCTGAGGACCTGTGGAACGTTCCTGGATCGTCAAGGATCGACTCAGGAAGCGAGGGAACCTCACACCATCGAGGGACCGGCGTCGTGAGCCAGGAATGTAAGGTAGATCATTTTCCCTCCCATTACCCTTTGTGTGAGTAGGCTAGTTAGGCCACAATATTTACTTATGTATGTGGCAATAGGACATTAATACTTCAGTAGTAGAACAGGCTGCAAGGCAGCTTGTGTCCAGGACTGTCAGAGAGGACAGTGTGTATGGATGGCAGGACAGTGAAGAAGAGGCGCCGGCGTGGTGAAGAGGCCCTCCTGTGAGAGAGTGTGGGACTCCTGTCTTTCTGCCCAGTTGAAGGAGTGTTGGAGGTCGTGGAAGAAGAAGCTCACGATCTCCAGACTTATTATCCTTATTTCCATATTCATGTATTACTTGTGATTGTATGTGTGTTCATGTAATTTGCGTCAGAAAATTCACACATTTTATCATTGTGTTTAAGTGTGCCTCCATTTATAATATTTCTCTATGAGCATACACGAAGGTTATCATAGTACCACCTAGGGAACACTACGTTCTCTATAGAAGTTCTCATTGCCTGGAGAGTGGTTAAGACAGCACGGTCTTATATAAAAGTGTACCCTTAGCCATCCGATCAGTATCAGTGCCTGAATGGTGGCAACTAGTAACGTAGTGGCTAGAGAGAGGTAAAGCCACACAGACCTTCCCTGGGCCGACAGTCTAGTAGCAGATCTATGGGAGTAGCAATCTTCTGGCTACAAACAATATATAATACACCCACTGAACTGCATTGCTGGGGTGCAGATATAATAACCCAGCTGGCGACCTTGTTAAGAAGATAGAGAAGACAGGCGAGAAAGGACTTCCTGCAACCTTTTTGTCTGGCAGGCAAGACTCAGGGAGGTTATTGTTATAAGGTAAGCCTGAGTCTTCCTTCACTCCTCCACGGGTCTAGGCCGGAACTGTTAACAGCAGTTTCCCCGTGTTTGACTGAAGTGGAATCATCCGCTGGCGGCAACACTCCTCGCAACACGTCTCTGGCAACACTGTCAGCTGACTGGGTCCACCCATCAGGCGGCGGGCACACACCTCGCGCCTTTGGCAACACGATCAGCTGACGGCTCCAACTGTCAGAAACGTCGTGACTCTCCCCCGCCTCTAGCAATGCGATCATCTGGGCGTTTCAGAGGTCGTTGCTGGCTCCTTGCACACCAGCTACCACCTCCAGGATCACTAACATCACCGCATTAATGCTCACATGCACCAACTCATGCCTAAATGAGCTCTTGGCTCCTAGCCTAACATTCTGTCACTTAGACAATATAATGATAAGTAGAAATGTTCACAACATATAAAATACCCTAGCTCGCCTAGATCAAAAGGGGTAAAGGGAGGGACAATTATCTACCTTATTTTATTCCAACCACGAAGCGACACGTCCTCTGTTGAGGGATGTTGATGTTCCTGGTCCTGGCTCCTGGTGTGCCGACAATCAGTTCCCACACACAGGTTCCTCCGTAGTTCTCGTGGTATCGCGTCTTCGCCGTGCTCACTCCCAACAGGTACTGCCTTCCTCCTCTTCTCTGGGGTACAGGGGACAGGTACCTCCGTCGTCGTCCTCACTCTCACTGGCACTGTCGGCACCTCGCAGTCCAGCACAGCTTCCCCTCGCCTCACTGCCAGTAGATTTTGCCTGGCGGTAGCTTCTCGCTTGATGTGGAATACGTGGTCCTCTGGGCGTCCCAGACGTCACCAGCCCAACGTTCCCTCTGCTGCAGACTTTTGATAGAGCTCTTGGCTCTCTAATCCGGCCCGTCCTTGCTTCTGGACACTGCACGGAACTTGGATGGCCTCTCAGACCGTCTGCAGAATCGAAGCGAAGCTTAAATCTACTAGTAAGAGCTCTCTAGATCCGGAGCTCACTTGAGCGCGTCCTCACTCTATGGCGTACTCTCTCGCCTCTGGCGCCAGCCGCCCCGAGAGCCCTCCGCCTCGTGACGTCACACCACCCGAGGGCTCTCGTCATTGGTCACTTCCGGCACGTGATCTCACCTGGCCAATCAGGTGCCGGGAGGCGTCACGACGTCTTGGCGGGAAACAAGTTGGCTCGACACCGTCTTGTGCCCCAAAAGGCGTAACCCCCTTGCATTATCAAACTTAGCTGGCCATTTTACAGCCAGCTTAATCACGCTCCACACTATCCCACACTTGAAAATGTTCCCTGAACATCAGAGAATACTTAGGCTATGGAGATATGACACTTCTAAGCTGGGAAGGAAGAAATATAGGGGTGGGACACCGTCTGAATATATATATATATATATATATATATATATATGTCGTACCTAGTAGCCAGAACGCACTTCTCAGCCTACTATGCAAGGCCCAATTTGCCTAATAAGCCAAGTTTTCATGAATTAATGTTTTTTCGACTACCTAACCTACCTAACCTAACCTAACCTAACTTTTTTGGCTACCTAACCTATTAAGATAGGTTAGGTTAGGTTAGGTAGGGTTGGTTAGGTTCGGTCATATATCTACATTAATTTTAACTCCAATAAACAATAATTGACCTCATACATAATGAAATGGTTTCCTTTATCATTTCACAATAAAAAAATTAGAGAAAATATATTAATTCAGGAAAACTTGGCTTATTAGGCAAATCGGGCCTTGCATAGTAGGCCGAGAAGTGCGTTCTGGCTACTAGGTACGACATATATATATATATATATATATATATATATATATATATATGTCGTACCTTGTAGCCAGAACTCACTTCTCAGCCTACTATGCAAGTCCCGATTTGCCTAATA
This sequence comes from Procambarus clarkii, assembly GCF_040958095.1. Classification (NCBI taxonomy): domain Eukaryota; kingdom Metazoa; phylum Arthropoda; class Malacostraca; order Decapoda; family Cambaridae; genus Procambarus; species Procambarus clarkii. The sequence continues at coordinate 35,928,105 of NC_091151.1, read as the reverse complement.
ATCAAAGTTTTCATGAAATAATTGCTTTTCGACTACCTAACCTACCTAACCTAACCTAACCTAACTTTTCCGGCTACCTAACCTAACCTAACCTATAAAGATAGGTTAGGTTAGGTTAGGTAGGGTTGGTTAGGTTCGGTCATATATCTACGTTAATTTTAACTCTAATAAAAAAAAATTGACCCCTTACATAATGAAATGGGTAGCTTTATCATTTCATAAGAAAAAAATTATAGAAAATATATTAATTCATGAAAACTTGGCTTATTAGGCAAATCGGGCCTTGCATTGTAGGCTGAGAAGTGAGTTCTGGCTACTAGGTACGACATATATATATGTGTGTGTGTGTGTGTGTGTGTGTGTGTGTGTGTGTGTGTGTGTGTATGAAAGAGGTTCAGGCATGAAGTCAGTAAAATGTTCAGTTAAATAAAGGGTTCAGTTAAGTAAAGAGTTCAGTTACTGAATAGATTAAATCAAACTTACTGAAAATTAAGGCCCCCCCACAACTTAAAGACAGATTTATTGGATTAATTAAGTTTACCACAGCATGCAAATTTGCCAATCAACACACCACAAATAACACTTAAACTTAACGTGTTACAGACTTATACAATCTGAGTACCGGTGCCGTCTGACCAGTGGCCAGACTGTATGATCTATCTTGAAGAGATAGGTACTGTATTTTGATGGTAATAAAGCAGCATTGCTGGATAAATTGGATACACGCTGTGACGCTGATCTTGGATTCAGATGATTGTGTAATGGAAGCGTGGCGTGTCCCATAGTACATGAACTCGTCATCACTACTCTTGATATGAGATATTATGATCAATTTTCTAGATTAGATGTATGTATATAGTTCAGGATCTCCCCCAGTATGGGGGGAAGGAATAGTGCCCAAACACCTGGACGGTCGGGGATTGAACGCCGTCCTGCATGAAGCGAGACCGTCGCTCTACCGTCCACCCCAAGTAGTTGGACCCTCTCTCAGCCAGGGAAACCTTCAGTGAATATTTATTGATTATTTTTATTGTTCTTGACAGATTATTGTGATTAAGTGAGATTATAATATAAATACTTATAGGATTTAAAGATTATTGATAGTACTTATAGTACAATTAATCTCATATTATGGATATTATATATCCTTTATTATGGATATTATATATATAATACTAAATTTGTTATATAATACCAAATTGAGCAAAATTTAGAGTAATATTCGGGTAATTAGGGAGTATATTCCATCACTTGGAACTCTGAGTGAGAGGAGGAATGTATTAATTAAATGGCAATCGTTCAAAGCCTTTGATCATCACTGAAGCATTATATGTACTCTTGATGAGTTTCAAACCCTTCATAAGGGGTCACTACTATGTTGATCAGTGAGGGCATGGTCACTGTTGACCAGTGTGGGCATGGTCACTGTTATGTTGACCAGTGTGGGCATGGTCACTGTTGACCAGTGTGGGCATGGTCACTGTTGACCAGTGTGGGCATGGTCACTGTTGACCAGTGTGGGCATGGTCACTGTTGACCAGTGTGGGCATGGTCACTGTTGACCAGTGTGGGCATGGTCACTGTTATGTTGACTAGTGTGGGCATGGTCACTGTTGACCAGTGTGGGCATGGTCACTGTTGACCAGTGTGGGCATGGTCACTGTTGGCCAGTGTGGGCATGGTCACTTGACCAGTGTGGGCATGGTCACTGTTGACCAGTGTGGGCATGGTCACTGTTATGTTGACCAGTGTGGGCATGGTTACTGTTGACCAGTGTGGGCATGGTCACTGTTGACCAGTGTGGGCATGGTCTCTGTTATGTTGACCAGTGTGGGCATGGTCACTGTTGACCAGTGTGGGCATGGTCACTGTTGACCAGTGTGGGCATGGTCACTGTTGACCAGTGTGGGCATGGTCACTGTTATGTTGACCAGTGTGGGCATGGTTACTGTTGACCAGTGTGGGCATGGTCACTGTTGACCAGTGTGGGCATGGTCACTGTTATGTTGACCAGTGTGGGCATGGTTACTGTTGACCAGTGTGGGCATGGTTACTGTTGACCAGTGTGGGCATGGTCACTGTTGACCAGTGTGGGCATGGTCACTTTTGACCAGTGTGGGCATGGTCACTGTTGACCAGTGTGGGCATGGTCACTGTTGACCAGTGTGGGCATGGTCACTGTTATGTTGACTAGTGTGGGCATGGTCACTGTTGACCAGTGTGGGCATGGTCACTGTTGACCAGTGAGGGCATGGTCACTGTTGACCAGTGTGGGCATGGTCACTGTTGACCAGTGTGGGCATGGTCACTGTTGACCAATGTGGGCATGGTCACTGTTGACCAGTGTGGGCATGGTCACTGTTGACCAGTGTGGGCATGGTCACTGTTGACCAGTGTGGGCATGGTCACTGTTGACCAGTGTGGGCATGGTCACTGTTGACCAGTGTGGGCATGGTCACTGTTGACCAGTGTGGGCATGGTCACTGTTGACCAGTGTGGGCATGGTCACTGTTGACCAGTGTGGGCATGGTCACTGTTGACCAGTGTGGGCATGGTCACTGTTGACCAGTGTGGGCATGGTCACTGTTGACCAGTGTGGGCATGGTCACTGTTGACCAGTGTGGGCATGGTCACTGTTATGTTGACCAGTGTGGGCATGGTCACTGTTATGTTGACCAGTGTGGGCATGGTCACTTATGTTGACCAGTGTGGGCATGGTCACTGTTATGTTGACCAGTGTGGGCATGGTCACTGTTGACCAGTGTGGGCATGGTCACTGTTATGTTGACCAGTGTGGGCATGGTCACTGTTATGTTGACCAGTGTGGGCATGGTCACTGTTATGTTGACCAGTGTGGGCATGGTTACTGTTGACCAGTGTGGGCATGGTTACTGTTGACCAGTGTGGGCATGGTCACTGTTGACCAGTGTGGGCATGGTCACTGTTGACCAGTGTGGGCATGGTCACTGTTATGTTGGCCAGTGTGGGCATGGTTACTGTTATGTTGACCAGTGTGGGCATGGTCACTACTGTGTTGACCAGTGTGGGCATGGTCACTATTATGTTGACCAGTGTGGGCATGGTTACTGTTGACCAGTGTGGGCATGGTCACTGTTGATCAGTGTGGGCATGGTCACTGTTATGTTGACCAGTGTGGGCATGGTTACTGTTGACCAGTGTGGGCTTGGTCACTGTTGACCAGTGTGGGCATGGTCACTGTTGACCAGTTTGGGCATGGTCACTGTTGACCAGTGTGGGCATGGTTACTGTTGACCAGTTTGGGCATGGTCACTGTTGACCAGTGTGGGCATGGTCACTGTTGACCAGTGTGGGCATGGTCACTGTTGACCAGTGTGGGCATGGTCACTGTTGACCAGTGTGGGCATGGTCACTACTATGTTGACCAGTGTGGGCATGGTCACTACTATGTTGACCAGTGTGGGCATGGTCACTACTATGTTGACCAGTGTGGGCATGGTCACTGTTGACCAGTGTGGGCATGGTCACTGTTGACCAGTGTGGGCATGGTCACTGTTGACCAGTGTGGGCATGGTCACTGTTATGTTGACCAGTGTGGGCATGGTTACTGTTGACCAGTGTGGGCATGGTCACTGTTGACCAGTGTGGGCATGGTTACTGTTGACCAGTGTGGGCATGGTCACTGTTGACCAGTGTGGGCATGGTCACTGTTGACCAGTGTGGGCATGGTCACTGTTGACCAGTGTGGGCATGGTCACTGTTGACCAGTGTGGGCATGGTCACTTGTTGACCAGTGTGGGCATGGTCACTGTTGACCAGTGTGGGCATGGTCACTGTTGACCAGTGTGGGCATGGTCACTGTTGACCAGTGTGGGCATGGTCACTGTTGACCAGTGTGGGCATGGTCACTGTTGACCAGTGTGGGCATGGTCACTGTTGACCAGTGTGGGCATGGTCACTGTTGACCAGTGTGGGCATGGTCACTGTTGACCAGTGTGGGCATGGTCACTGTTGACCAGTGTGGGCATGGTCACTGTTGACCAGTGTGGGCATGGTCACTGTTGACCAGTGTGGGCATGGTCACTGTTGACCAGTGTGGGCATGGTCACTGTTGACCAGTGTGGGCATGGTCACTGTTGACCAGTGTGGGCATGGTCACTACTATGTTGACCAGTGTGGGCATGGTCACTGTTGACGAGTGTGGGCATGGTCACTGTTGACCAGTGTGGGCATGGTCACTGTTGACCAGTGTGGGCATGGTCACTGTTGACCAGTGTGGGCATGGTCACTGTTGACCAGTGTGGGCATGGTCACTGTTGACCAGTGTGGGCATGGTCACTGTTGACCAGTGTGGACATGGTCACTACTATTTTGACCATTGTTGGCATCGTCATCTTTCTCTTTCTGTCCGTTTCATGAAGGACTTCATCTCCCATTCTGTATCCTGTGTCTGGCCTCCTGTTTCCACTGCCTAGTTTCATTACCTTACGTTTACTTGGGTTGAACTTTAGTAGCTATTTGTTGGACCATTCATTCAGTCTGTCTATGTCATCTTGTAGCCTCACACTGTCTTCCTCCGTCTTAATTCTCCTCATAATTTTTGCATCATCAGCAAACAATGAGAGGAATGATTCTATACCATCTGGATGATCATTTACATATTATATATGAAACAGTATGGGTCCATGGACTGAATCCTGCGGGACTCCACTGGTGATGTCTCGCCAATCTGAGACAGACCTCGCCCCTCACAGTGACTCGTTGTCCTCAGTTACTTAGGCACTCCCTTATTCAATGGAGTACCTTCCCTTTCACTACTGCCTGCATTTCCAGCTTTTGCACTAGTCTCTGGAGTGGCACTGTGTCTAAGGCTTTCTGGCAATCCAGAAATATGCAGTCTGCCCACCCTTCTCTTTCTTGCCTGATTCTTGTTGCCTGGTCGTAGAATTCAATTAATCCTGTGAGACATGACTTGCCATCCCAGAAACCATGTTAGTGTTGTCTCAAAGTTCCTTCGCTCCAGATGTTCCACTAGCTTTTTTTGCACAATCTTCTCCATTAACTTGCATGGTATGCAAGTTAGAGACACTGGTCTGTAGTTCAGTGCTTACTGTCTATCCCCCTTCTTGTATATCGGGACAACGTTCGCCATCTTCCAAATTTCTGGCAGTTCACCTGTTACCAGTGATTTGTTATACACCATGGAGAGTGGCAGCCACAGTGCTCCTGCTCCTTCCTTTAGTATCCATGGTGATATTCCATCTGGGCATATATTCTTTGTCACATCCAACTCCAGCAAAAGCTTCCTTACATCTCCACTGGTAATCTGAAATTCCTCTAGTGGTGCCTGGTTAATTATGCCTTCTCTTATCTCTGGAACTTCTCCTTGCTCTAATGTAAAGACTTCCAGGAATTTCATATTGAGTTCCTCGCACACTTCTTTGTCATTTAGAGAGAATCTGTCTGCCCCATCCTCAGTTTCATTACCTGTTCCTTCACTGTTATCTTTCTCCTGTTGTGGCTGTGCAGCAATTTGGGTTGGGTCTTAGCCTTCCTTGCTATGACGTTTTCATATTGCCCTTCTGCCTCTCTTCTCACCCTGACGTATTCATTCCTGGCTCTCTGGTAACCTTCTCTGCTCTCAAGTGTCCTGTTATTTCTATAGTTTCTCCATGCTCTTTTACTTTGTTGCTTAGCTAGCTTACATCTCTGATTAAACCATGGGTTTCTCATCTGCATTTCAGTTTTTATCTTTTGGGCCGGGATAAACTTTTCTGCTGCCTCCTTACATTGCTGTGTGATGTATTCCATCATATCTTGGGCCGTCTTTCCCCTTAGCTCTGATTCCCATGTTACATCCGTAATCATCCGTAACACATCCGGATATATTGGCAATCATTCGTAATACATCCGTAGTGTAATCCTTGCTCTGGTCCAAGATGGCTAAGCCACTACCAATCTAAAAGATTAGGAACCCCATCACCTAGGGGCCACGCCCGATAGCCAGGCAAGGCTAGTCACGGGCGAACCACTTTCTCGCAGGTTCCCAAGCCTGTTAGTTGGGTGTCTGACAGTTTCCCAAGCCTGTTAGTTGGGTGTTTGACAGTTTCCCAAGCCTGTTAGTTGGGTGTCTGACAAGTTCCCAAGCCTGTTAGTTGGGTGTCTGACAAGTTCCCAAGCCTGTTAGTTGGGTGTCTGACAAGTTCCCAAGCCTGTTAGTTGGGTGTCTGACAAGTTCCCAAGCCTGTTAGTTGGGTGTCTGACAAGTTCCCAAGCCTGTTAGTTGGGTGTCTGACAAGTTCCCAAGCCTGTTAGTTGGGTGTCTGACAAGTTCCCAAGCCTGTTAGTTGGGTGTCTGACAAGTTCCCAAGCCTGTTAGTTGGGTGTCTGACAGTTTCCCAAGCCTGTTAGTTGGGTGTCTGACAGGTTCCCAAGCCTGTTAGTTGGGTGTCTGACAAGTTCCCAAGCCTGTTAGTTGGGTGTCTGACAGTTTCCCAAGCCTGTTAGTTGGGTGTCTGACAGGTTCCCAAGCCTGTTAGTTGGGTGTCTGATAGGTTCCCAAGCCTGTTAGTTGGGTGTCTGACAGGTTCCCAAGCCTGTTAGTTGGGTGTCTGACAGTTTCCCAAGCCTGTTAGTTGGGTGTCTGACAGGTTCCCAAGCCTGTTAGTTGGGTGTCTGACAGGTTCCCAAGCCTGTTAGTTGGGTGTCTGACAAGTTCCCAAGCCTCATGTGGGGTCTTATCCTAGTATTATCCTCTGCAGTAGCTACTGTGATTGGTCGCTAATCTTTTTGCTTTACATGGCATTTCTTCTTGAAGGGATTGCAGCAAGTTTTTTGCAAAAACTCAAATTTCGTCAACAGCAAAGCTTCATGCTGGAGGCATACTTGAGATTCCCCATCCAAGTTCAGTTCACTTCACTTTGCTATCAGTTGTTGATCACCTGCACTATACTGTTTTAGAAACTTCAAGCCTTTGTTGGGAGTGTAGGTTGTCAAGTGACACTCAGAAGAGCCACGTTCATGGCTAGCAATAGCACATGGCAATAAACCAATGGAATCCTGATTCATGACGAATCCGAATTCGAATTCAATTAAAATGATTAAACTGAATACAGTAATTTCAAGTGAGATCTCTAATACATTAATATTAATATGGCTTTTTATTTGTGTATTTATTGCAAGTAAATACACAAATAAGTAAAGAGCAATGTTTGACCTGCTGACACGATACTACAAAGATGTAAAGATAAATATAGAACAGGAACCAAAAATAGCTCTGATTCTTTAATAATAATTCTGAATCCCACCCAAAAATGTTCTACCCAGTGAAGCTTAAATTTTTTCCAATCAGTTTGGATATCAATTTGCTAGAAGTCATGATCAGTGCACAAAGAAGATGGAGAATCATAATTTGATTTTTTCGATATCGCACCAAGGTATGTCATTTTCAGTGTCCTCTGGCTGAACTAGGAATTCAGATCCCAACCTAAATAAAAGTTACTCTTGTACATAAAAATCTGCTCTATCCAATGGTGTCATTCAAACCCAAATTGGAAAAGACGCATATAGAGATATTTTGAGATATATTGGCAGTGATATTAGCATGGATTAGTAGCTGAATGGCTACCCAAACAACTTTTTTGATTACATTGCTGTATTCCGAACCAAAAGTTCTCCTGATATGCCAAATTTCACACCTCTCTGGGCACTAGTCGTCATTTAACAAAGGGTCAAAGTTGGTAATTTTTGTGGCATTTACGCATTAACAGGATGAGAGCCCATTCAATATGGACCTGTTATTTATAAGGCAAAGCAGATTGAGCTCTAATATTTTGCACATTTTCATTTGGGGTCTAGGGTTATTTTACTACAAAATTTCATGGCATTTGGAGAGGGTCGAGTGGGAGCCATGGGTGACTTTTTGGTGATTTGAGATGGAATGACCCTATGGGTGGCTGGGGAGTAATGGGGATGGGGGTGGTTAAGGAGAAATGGGTAGGTGGAGAGTAAGGGCAGATGTGTGGCTGGAGAGTAAGGGGAGATGGGTGGGTGGAGAGTAAGGGGAGATGGGTGGGTGGAGAGTAAGGGCAGATGTGTGGCTGGAGAGTAAGGGGAGATGGGTGGGTGGAGAGTAAGGGGAGATGGGTGGGTGGAGAGTAAGGGGAGATGGGTGGGTGGAGAGTAAGGGAAGATGGGTGGGTGGAGAGTAAGGGGAGATGGGTGGGTGGAGAGTAAGGGGAGATGGGTGGGTGGAGAGTAAGGGGAGATGGGTGGGTGGAGAGTAAGGGGAGATGGGTGGGTGGAGAGTAAGGGGAGATGGGTGGGTGGAGAGTAAGGGGAGATGGGTGGGTGGAGAGTAAGGGGAGATGGGTGGGTGGAGAGTAAGGGGAGATGGGTGGGTGGAGAGTAAGGGGAGATGGGTGGGTGGAGAGTAAGGGGAGATGGGTGGGTGGAGAGTAAGGGGAGATGGGTGGGTGGAGAGTAAGGGGAGATGGGTGGGTGGAGAGTAAGGGGAGATGGGTGGGTGGAGAGTAAGGGGAGATGGGTGGGTGGAGAGTAAGGGGAGATGGGTGGGTGGAGAGTAAGGGGAGATGGGTGGGTGGGGAGTAAGGGGAGATGGGTGGGTGGAGAGTAAGGGGAGATGGGTGGGTGGAGAGTAAGGGGAGATGGGTGGGTGGAGAGTAAGGGGAGATGGGTGGGTGGAGAGTAAGGGGAGATGGGTGGGTGGAGAGTAAGGGGAGATGGGTGGGTGGAGAGTAAGGGGAGATGGGTGGGTGGAGAGTAAGGGGAGATGGGTGGGTGGAGAGTAAGGGGAGATGGGTGGGTGGAGAGTAAGGGGAGATGGGTGGGTGGAGAGTAAGGGGAGATGGGTGGGTGGAGAGTAAGGGGAGATGGGTGGGTGGAGAGTAAGGGGAGATGGGTGGGTGGAGAGTAAGGGGAGATGGGTGGGTGGAGAGTAAGGGGAATGTGGGTGGGTAAAAGTGTGTGATAATTTCAAAAGCTCAGGTAAGGGACTTTGCAGGATGACCCCATAAAGGTTTAGCGCTGCTGGGCATAATACGGAGAGACTACATTCTGAGGCTCTAGGGCGGCTTTTTATGAGCGTTGATGGTGCCTCCTAACACAGCCTGGCGAGGAGATGCGTGCCCCCGGGCCCTCGTGCCCCCAGGGCCCTCTTGCCCCCCGGGCCCTCTTGCCCTCCGGGCCCTCTTGCCCCCCGGGCCCTCTTGCCCCCCGGGCCCTCTTGCCCCCCGGGCCCTCTTGCCCCCCCGGGCCCTCTTGCCCTCGGGCCCTCTTGCCCCCGGGTCCTCTTGCCCCCGGGCCCTCTTGCCCCCGGGCCCTCTTGCCCCCGGGCCCTCTTGCCCCCCTGCCCTCTTGCCCACGGGCCCTCTTGCCCCCGGGCCCTCTTGCCCCCGGGCCCTCTTGCCCCCGGGCCCTCTTGCCCCCGGGCCCTCTTGCCCCCGGGCCCTCTTGCCCCCCGGGCCCTCTTGCCCCCGGGCCCTCTTGTGCCCACTGATGGTACCCTGGGGACTGAGGGAGGTGTGGGCGGAGAGTTGAGTCACGGAGGAAGGCAGTAGCTCAACTCCCACTGTTTTCCGAGAGAGACAGAGAGAGACAGTGAGAGACAGTGAGAGTGAGAGAGACAGTGAGAGACAGTGAGAGGTGGGGAGGGAGAAGAGGGGAGATGATGATGTAAGAGAGCGGAGTAATTGCGAGTGAGGAGTGAAGGATGAGAGGAAGAAATATGAAAAGAGGGAGGCAGAGGAGGAGGAGAGAGACCCGAGCGCCGCCGGGTACCCCATCTATCACGAGACAAACAACTCCTCAAGAATGACAAAAACAATCCTCTCAAAACTCGTCATTGTAAGTGTGTCACAACAATGAACAAAAAACAACGACAGGGTTTGGTCGAGGAGGCCTGGTCGACGACCGGGCCGCGGGGACACTAAGCCCCGGAAGCACCTCAAGGTAGGGTTTGTTTGTCATAATAAACAATAATGTAGAAAAGATCAAACATGATCTTGTTTGGTCCACAAATGACGTATATGTTATACTTCAAACCTTAGGTGAAATATATCAGCTATATCTTGAGCACGAGGGGGGTTAATAGCAGACCCTGGGGGGTGAAGCCCCTTTCCCCTAGGGGCAGCCTCTCTTTCCCCTGGGCTCGTCCCAATCTCTCGTAGGTCACAATCTTTTCCCTATTCTTCTTAGACCCTAAGGGACGTCCCCTGGCTCTCCCAGGTGTACTGGGGTGACGGGGTGCGCCCCCCGGTACACGAATGGTCCAGTACTGTACCATAACGGGTCGGCCAGACGTACCGGGGTCATGGTCAGAGCCCCGGTACACGAATGGTCCAGTACTGTACCATAACGGGTCGGCCAGACGTACCGGGGTCATGGTCAGAGCCCCGATACACGAATGGTCCAGTACTGTACAACCCGTTCTCGCAAATTCGTAAAGTCAATATTGACTTATTAACTACCTGCATAGGTGACATACTTAACATAATAGATACCCTTAAAAAGATTCATAGAAAACACCGACCTTACCTAACCTTGTTAGTATCTTAAGATAAGCATCTTATTGCTTCTTAATTACAATTATTACTTAACCTATACCTATTATAGGTTAGGTAATAATTGTAATTACGAAGCAATAAGATGCTTATCTTAACATACTAAGTAGGTTAGGTAAGGTCGTTGTTTTCTATGAAGCTTTTTAAGGGTATCTATTATGTTAAGTATGTCACCTATGCACATATTTAATAAGTCAATATTGACTTATTAAATTTGTGAGAACGGGTTGTACTGTACCATAACGGGTCGGCCAGACGTACCGGGGTCATGGTCAGAGCCCCGGTACACGAATGGTCCAGTACTGTACCATAACGGGTCGGCCAGACGTACCGGGGTCATGGTCAGAGCCCCGGTACAAGAATGGTCCAGTACTGTACCATAACGGGTCGGCCAGACGTACCGGGGTCATAGTCAGAGCCCCGGTACAAGAATGGTCCAGCACTGTACCATAACGGGTCGGCCAGACGTACCGGGGTCATAGTCAGAGCCCCGGTACAAGAATGGTCCAGCACTGTACCATAACGGGTCGGCCAGACGTACCGGGGTCATGGTCAGAGCCCCGGTACAAGAATGGTCCAGTACTGTACCATAACGGGTCGGCCAGACGTACCGGGGTCATGGTCAGAGCCCCGGTACACGAATGGTCCAGTACTGTACCATAACGGGTCGGCCAGACGTACCGGGGTCATAGTCAGAGCCCCGGTACACGAATGGTCCAGTACTGTACCATATCGGGTCGGCCAGACGTACCGGGGTCATGGTCAGAGCCCCGGTACAAGAATGGTCCAGTACTGTACCATAACGGGTCGGCCAGACGTACCGGGGTCATAGTCAGAGCCCCGGTACAAGAATGGTCCAGCACTGTACCATAACGGGTCGGCCAGACGTACCGGGGTCATGGTCAGAGCCCCGGTACACGAATGGTCCAGTACTGTACCATAACGGGTCGGCCAAACGTACCGGGGTCATAGTCAGAGCCCCGGTACAAGAATGGTCCAGCACTGTACCATAACGGGTCGGCCAGACGTACCGGGGTCATGGTCAGAGCCCCGGTACAAGAATGATCCACTACTGTACCGTTACGAGTCGGTCAGACGTACCGGGGTCATGGTCAGAGCCCCGGTACGCGAATGGTCCAGTACTGTACCATAACGGGTCGGCCAGACGTACCGGGGTCATGGTCAGAGCCCCGGTACAAGAATGATCCACTACTGTACCGTTACGAGTCGGTCAGACGTACCGGGGTCATGGTCAGAGCCCCGGTACAAGAATGATCCAGTACTGTACCATAACGGGTCGGCCAGACGTACCGGGGTCATGGTCAGAGCCCCGGTACAAGAATGATCCACTACTGTACCGTTACGAGTCGGTCAGACGTACCGGGGTCATGGTCAGAGCCCCGGTACGCGAATGGTCCAGTACTGTACCATAACGGGTCGGCCAGACGTACCGGGGTCATGGTCAGAGCCCCGGTACAAGAATGATCCAGTACTGTACCGTTACGAACCGGTCAAGGTGATCAGAACTCAGCAAATGAGGGATATTAGTCGGTCCTCTCAGCTGATGCTGGCAGGTGGTGGTCGTGGCGGCCTCACTCAGCGCTCTGGACCACTGCCTCCTTGCACGGGGTGAGTATACTGTTATACACGGGGTGAGTATACTGTTATACACGGGGTGAGTATACTGTTATACACGGGGTGAGTATACTGTTATACACGGGGTGAGTATACTGTTATGCACGGGGTGTGTATACTGTTATGCACGGGGTGTGTATACTGTTATACACGGGTTGAGTATACTGTTATACACGGGGTGAGTATACTGTTATACATGGGGTGAGTATACTGTTATACACGGGGTGAGTATACTGTTATACACGGGGTGAGTATACTGTTATACACGGGGTGAGTATACTGTTATACACGGGGTGAGTATACTGTTATACATGGGGTGAGTATACTGTTATACACGGGGTGAGTATACTGTTATACACGGGGTGAGTATACTGTTATACACGGGGTGAGTATACTGTTATACACGGGGTGAGTATACTGTTATACACGGGGTGAGTATACTGTTATACATGGGGTGAGTATACTGTTATACACGGGGTGAGTATACTGTTATACACGGGGTGTGTATACCGCTATACACATATAAAGCCTTAGGCCTTGTCCATATAGTAATGCTGGGCACCCCACGCCTGGTGGTGGAGCAGTAATGGAGGCGAGATACCTGATCAACCAGGCTGTGACTCATACGTCAGGCTGCGAGCAGCCGCGTCTAACAGCCTGGTTGATCAGTCCAGCAACCAGGAGGCTTGGTCGACGACCGGGCCGCGGGGACGCTAAGCCCCGGAAGCACCTCAAGGTAACCTCAAGGTAACCTCAAGGTAACCTCAAGGTAACCTCAAGGTAGGAGGCAGCTCTCCTGAGAGGCCTTGCCTATCGTCCCATTACTCTCAATGACTCCGACAAACGACCCAATTACCGGCAGGTAGGCTGCATCACGTGACTGAGTATACAGCCTATAGTTCATACCATCATTAGGCTGATTCCGTGATAATTTTGGAATACCCATTGAGTACGTTATCGCGTATATTAAGCCTAGTCATTATACTAAGGTTAAAACCAGCATTCCAGGTAATTGTAAACTATTTTATTGTTTAACAAGTGGTTCACTGAGTATACATCTGTATCAGTGGACCACTTTTACAGTGATCTTGCCAAGGGTCATTAACCATTATTTTAAAACTTTAGAGAATGCCTCAATGCGAATATAATTATGTTAAAATGTACAATTTAGACCTATTGTCTTTAGGCCTAAAATATGTATGGTGTGTCGCGTGTGGCAGTGAACACTTCCAGGGTCCTCACTGTCTTGTACTTACCTAGCTGTGCTTGAGGGGGTTGAGCTCTGGCTCTTTCGTCCCGCCTCTCAACTGTCAGTCAACTGGTGTACAGGTTCCTGAGCCTATTGGGCTCTATCATATCTACACTTAAAGCTGTGTATGGAGTCAGCCTCCACCACATCACTTTCTAATGCATTCCATTTGTCTACTACTCTGACACTGAAAAAATTCTTTCTAACGTCTCTATGCCTCATTTGGGCACTCAATTTCCACCTGTGTCCCCTAGTGCGTGTGCCCCTTGTGGTAAATAGTCTGTCTTTATATACCTTATCAATTCCTCTGAAAATCTTTTATGTGGTGATCATGTCCCCCCCCTAACTCTTCTGTCTCCCAGGGGGAGACAGAAAAGTTGTTCTTGTTGACCAGACCACACACTAGAAGGTGAAGGGACGACGACGTTTCGGTCCGTCCTGGACCATTCTCAAGTCGACAATCGACTTGAGAATGGTCCAAGACGGACCGAAACGTCGTCGTCCCTTCACCTTCTAGTGTGTGGTCTGGTCAACATACTTCAGCCACGTTATTGTGACTCATCGTCTGTTCTTGTTGTTGTTGCCTGAGTCTTGTTGTTGTTGTTCCGAGTTCTTCTCAGAAGAGAAGAAGGATGTGTTCACTGTGTAACAGTGAACACATCCAGCGTCCTCACTGTGCTGTGTAACAGTGAACACATCCAGCGTCCTCACTGTGCTGTGTAACAGTGAACACATTCAGCGTCCTCACTGTGCTGTGTACCAGTGAACACATCCAGCCTCCTCACTGTGCTGTGTAACAGTGAACACATCCAGCGTCCTCACTGTGCTGTGTAACAGTGAACACATCCAGCGTCCTCACTGTGCTGTGTAACAGTGAACACATTCAGCGTCCTCACTGTGCTGTGTAACAGTGAACACATCCAGCCTCCTTACTGTGCTGTGTAACAGTGAACACATCCAGCGTCCTCACTGTACTGTGTAACAGTGAACACATCCAGCGTCGTCCTCACTGTGCTGTGTAACAGTGAACATATCCAGCGTCCTCACTGTGCTGTGTAACAGTGAACACATCCAGCCTCCTCACTGTGCTGTGTAACAGTGAACACATCCAGCGTCCTCACTGTGCTGTGTAACAGTGAACACATCCAGCGTCCTCACTGTCCTGTGTAACAGTGAACATATCCAGCGTCCTCACTGTGCTGTGTAACAGTGAACACATCCAGCGTCTTCACTGTGCTGTGTAACAGTGAACATATCCAGCGTCCTCACTGTGCTGTGTAACAGTGAACACATCCAGCCTCCTCACTGTGCTGTGTAACAGTGAACACATCCAGCCTCCTCACTGTGCTGTGTAACAGTGAACACATCCAGCGTCCTCACTGTCCTGTGTAACAGTGAACACATCCAGCGTCCTCACTGTCCTGTGTAACAGTGAACACATCCAGCCTCCTCACTGTGCTGTGTAACAGTGAACACATCCAGCGTCCTCACTGTGCTGTGTAACAGTGAACACATCCAGCGTCCTCACTGCAATAGGCACCAACTCTGATGAGGCAAACTTATATATTAATTTTGCCCATAAAGATGTTTATAATAATACACAAGGCGTCGCTCGAGAGCATCTTTAATTAATAACAAACGTTCCTTGTCAGGTCCCAGCAAGATGTCAACATCATATCAGCAGAAGATCCCAGTTTAAAAGTTAAGATGAATTCCAACTTTCTTCTCAAATGGACCCATATGAATTCGTAGACACTTAGGGCTGTGAACCACACAACGACACCATCTAGGTGTTTGCACGACATATCCCAGAAGGTATATTTAGTCGGCCTATACGTGTCTTCTGGGATACTCAAGACGGGTGCAAACTGGATTCCGGTAAACTCTGTACATCACAACAACAGGAGTCTCCTCCTCGGAGATAAACAGGGACTCAAACTTCAGAGAATATCTCATATTAGTTGTGTGTTAATAGTCGTGCAATAGAGCAACTTGGAGCCGAGTCTCTTGGACCGTCTGTACGTGGGTGTAGGTGTTTGGTTGGGTCTGTACGTGGGTGTAGGTGTTTGGTTGGGTCTGTACGTGGGTGTACGTGTTTGGCTGGGTCTGTACGTGGGTGTAGGTGTTTGGTTGGGTCTGTACGTGGGTGTACGTGTTTGGCTGGGTCTGTACGTGGGTATAGGGGTTTGATTGGGTCTGTAGGTGGGTGTAGGTGTTTGATTGGGTCTGTACGTGGGGGTAGATGTTTGATTGGGTCTGTACGTGGGTATAGGGGTTTGATTGGGTCTGTAGGTGGGTGTAGGTGTTTGATTGGGTCTGTACGTGGGGGTAGATGTTTGATTGGGTCTGTACGTGGGTGTAGGTGTTTGATTGGGTCTGTACGTGGGTGTAGATGTTTGATTGGGTCTGTACGTGGGTGTAGGTGTTTGGTTGGGTCTGTACGTGGGTGTACGTGTTTGGCTGGGTCTGTACGTGGGTGTAGGTGTTTGGCTGGGTCTGTAGGTGGGTGTAGGTGTTTGATTGGGTCTGTACGTGGGGGTAGATGTTTGATTGGGTCTGTATGTGGGTGTAGGTGTTTGATTGGGTCTGTACGTGGGTGTAGATGTTTGATTGGGTCTGTACGTGGGTGTAGATGTTTGATTGGGTCTGTACGTGGGTGTAGGTGTTTGATTGGGTCTGTACGTGGGTGTAGATGTTTGATTGGGTCTGTACGTGGGTGTAGGTGTTTGACTGGGTCTGTACGTGGGTGTAGGTGTTTGGCTGAGTCTGAACGTGGGTGTAGGTGTTTGGTTGGGTCTGTACGTGGGTGTAGGTGTCTGACTGGGTCTGTACGTGGGTACAGGTGTCTGGCTGGGTCTGTACGTGGGTACAGGTGTCTGGCTGGGTCTGTACGTGGGTACAGGTGTCTGGCTGGGTCTGTACGTGGGTACAGGTGTCTGGCTGGGTCTGTACGTGGGTGTAGGTGTTTGGCTGGGTCTGAAGGTGGGTACAGGTGTTTGGTTGGGTCTGTACGTGGGTGTAGGTGTTTGGTTGGGTCTGTACGTGGGTGTAGGTGTCTGGCTGGGTCTGTACGTGGGTGTAGGTGTTTGGCTGGGTCTGAACGTGGGTACAGGTGTTTGGTTGGGTCTGTACGTGAGTGTAGGTGTTTGGCTGGGTCTGTACGTGGGTGTAGGTGTTTGGCTGATGACTGTGTAAAGTGGGTTTGCAGGTTCGTGGATCTTGAGAGTCGTGTACCCACACCCGGGACTGTAGTATGCTGTAGCTTACGACCTTTTTTTTCCTTCTATCATTATTCACTTTCAT
>NC_091151.1:35893859-35906359 GCF_040958095.1 Procambarus clarkii | reverse complement strand
TAGCATACCTTTGGACTTTTTCCAGCTTCGTCTTGTGCTTGACAAGGTACGGGCTCCATGCTGGGGCCGCATACTCTAGGATTGGTCTTACATATGTGGTGTACAAGATTCTGAATGATTCCTTACACAGGTTCCTGAACGCTGTTCTGATGTTAGCCAGCCTCGCATATGCCGCAGACGTTATTCTCTTTATGTGGGCTTCAGGAGACAGGTTTGGTGTGATATCAACTCCTAGATCTTTCTCTCTGTCTGTTTCATTAAGTACTTCATCTCCTATTCTGTATCCTGTGCCTGGCCTCCTGTTTCCACTGCCTAGTTTCATTACTTTGCATTTACTCGGGTTTAACTTCAACAGCCATTTGTTGGACCATTCACTCAGTCTATCCAGGTCATCTTGTAGCCTCCTACTATCATCCTCTGTTTCAATCCTCCTCATAATTTTTGCATCGTCGGCAAACATTGAGAGGAACGAATCTATACCCTCTGGGAGATCATTTACATATACCAGAAACAGTATAGGTCCAAGGACTGACCCCTGCGGGACTCCACTTGTGACGTCTCGCCAATCTGAGACCTCACCCCTCACACAGACTCGTTGTCTCCTGTTGCTTAGGTACTCCTCTATCCACCGGAGTACCTTCCCTCTCACTCCAGCCTGCATCTCCAACTTTCGCACTAGCCTCTTGTGTGGCACTGTATCAAAGGCTTTCTGACAATCCAAAACTATGCAGTCTGCCCACCCTTCTCTTTCTTGTCTTATTTTTGTTTTTTGCCTTGTGTGTGTGTGTGTGTGTGTGTGTGTGTGTGTGTGTGTGTGTGTGTGTGTGTGTGTGTGTGTGTGTCTGTGTGTGATGCCTGAGCATAATAAAGTATTAAGGGTAAGGGAAATATATTCACTAAACAATTGCTTCTAAATTCATCCAGGTTCAATAAACTATAACCGTCGCAAAAAAGTTTTTATAATTAATTACTAGTATTTAATTTCTACTTAAATGAAATCTAATTATATAAATACACGTACCTACAAATTGATTTCTCTCCCGGTCATCCGGTAACACGTCAAATTCCATCCAAGCGTGTTAGTCTTTAGTAGTGAAATGTGGTACGTCATGTCCGTAGACTTTCTATGTTGCATCTGGTTGAAATCCTCTTTCAAAATTTCCCGTGGAGGCTAGTCATTTCATGAGCTGTATCTTAGGTAACTATCCTCAACCCGTTCTCGCAAATTTAATAAGTCAATATTGACTTATTAACTACCTGCATAGGTGACATACTTAACATAATAGATACCCTTAAAAAGCTTCATAGAAAACAACGACCTTACCTAACCTTGTTAGTATCTTAAGATAAGCATCTTATTGCTTCGTAATTACAATTATTACCTAACCTATAATAGGTATAGGTTAAGTAATAATTGTAATTACGAAGCAATAAGATGCTTATCTTAAGATACTAACAAAGTTAGGTAAGGTCGGTGTTTTCTATGAATCTTTTTAAGGGTATCTATTATGTTAAGTATGTCACCTATGCAGGTAGTTAATAAGTCAATATTGACTTTACGAATTTGCGAGAACGGGTTGGAAGAATCGCCAGTGTAGCTCCCATGCGCAAGGCGGGTCTGATTGCAGGATCAACTGAATTCTTCTTACAGCTAAGATGTGTTATGTTTTATTAATATAATTCGCCGTAGACTAACAATTGTTTAGTAGCCTATCATTACTCTGTTGATATAGGTTACACATGTATATAACCCCCCCCCCCAATATGTGTAGAGGCTAACACCTAGCAGAGGATATCATTTTAACACAGTCCACTTCTTTAATACAGTCCACTTCTTTAATACAGTCCACTTCTTTAATACAGTCCGCTTCTTTAATACAGTCCACTTCTTTAATACAGTCCACTTCTTTAATACAGTCCACTTCTTTAATACAGTCCACTTCTTTAATACAGTCCGCTTCTTTAATACAGTCCGCTTCTTTAATACAGTCCACTTCTTTAATACAGTCCACTTCTTTAATACAGTCCACTTCTTTAATACAGTCCGCTTCTTTAATACAGTCCGCTTCTTTAATACAGTCCGCTTCTTTAATACAGTCCGCATCTTTAATACAGTCCACTTCTTTAATACAGTCCGCTTCTTTAATACAGTCCGCTTCTTTAATACAGTCCGCTTCTTTAATACAGTCCGCTTCTTTAATACAGTCCGCTTCTTTAATACAGTCCACTTCTTTAATACAGTCCACTTCTTTAATACAGTCCGTTTCTTTAATACAGTCCGCTTCTTTAATACAGTCCGCTTCTTTAATACAGTCCACTTCTTTAATACAGTCCGCTTCTTTAATACAGTCCACTTCTTTAATACAGTCCACTTCTTTAATACAGTCCACTTCTTTAATACAGTCCACTTCTTTAATACAGTCCGCTTCTTTAATACAGTCCACTTCTTTAATACAGTCCGCTTCTTTAATACAGTCCACTTCTTTAATACAGTCCGCTTCTTTAATACAGTCCACTTCTTTAATACAGTCCACTTCTTTAATACAGTCCACTTCTTTAATACAGTCCACTTCTTTAATACAGTCCGCTTCTTTAATACAGTCCACTTCTTTAATACAGTCCACTTCTTTAATACAGTCCGCTTCTTTAATACAGTCCACTTCAATTAAATATATTCAACAATTGCCTTTTGAGAAAAATCCCCACAGAGCTCGGCTATTTACGTCAAAATTTATGCTCACATTCTAGACGTATAATACTTTATTCTACGAGAAGAGCTCACATTCTAGACGTATAATACTTTATTCTACGAGAAGAGCTCACATTCTAGACGTATAATACTATATACTATGAGAAGAGCTTACATTCAAAACGTATAATACTTTATTCTACGAGAAGAGCTCACATTCTAGACGTATAATACTATATACTATGAGAAGAGCTTACATTCTAAACGTATAATACTATATACTATGAGAAGAGCTTACATTCTAAACGTATAATACTATATACTATGAGAAGAGCTCACATTCTAAACGTATAATACTATATACTATGAGAAGAGCTCACATTCTAGACGTATAATACTATATACTATGAGAAGAGCTTACATTCTAAACGTATAATACTATATACTATGAGAAGAGCTCACATTCTAGACGTATAATACTATATACTATGAGAAGAGCTTACATTCTAAACGTATAATACTATATACTATGAGAAGAGCTTACATTCTAGACGTATAATACTATATACTATGAGAAAAGCGTACATTATAGACGTATAATACTATATACTATGAGAAAAGCGTACATTCTAGACGTATAATACTATATACTATGAGAAAAGCGTACATTATAGACGTATAATAGTTTTCATATTACACGTAAGTTACGTAAGTTTCACTTACGATTTATACTTTCTAATATTGTATTTCCTTAAAGGATGGTGGTGGTGCCTGTAAGTTCAACACTGTTAACAGTGTTAAATGTGTTAGTTCGTGTACCTAGTCACTGTTGTTGTCAGATGACTACTGCAGTTTACTGTTTCTTCATAAATGCTTCACGTAGAACAAATTAGTCTCGACCTTATATATATATATATACTATACCTTCATTTTGTCATGTGTATAAGCTTCTTCCCTGTGTATATGCCAAGCTGGCTGGAGTAGCCTGGTGAGGACTATCAGATCAGATAGTACTAGTTCTAACACTACAATCAGATAGTACTAGTTCTAACACTACAATCAGATAGTACTAGTTCTAACACTACAATCAGATAGTACTAGTTCTAACACTACAATCACTGATCTCTTACAGTCCTCTGAAACACCTTAATTCCATACAAGCCTTCCGAGAATTTCTCCACAATTGCCGGAAGGCTTTTTACATTTCTCCTTATTTCATTTATCAAGTTCTTCAGTTCACGTCTTCAACACTGGCACCTTCTCTTCACATCAGCTTCTCCAATGATGCACTTGCCTCTTCCACAGATATTCCGGCTGTTATGCGTTCCTTCCCTACCAGAAAACTGAAATGATATCCACAGCAACGATTTTTTTTTCATCTCGTCCACACTTTAGACTTACAGAGTCTGCTCTCCACCTGCTTCAAGTCTGCTCTCCACCGGCTTCAAGTCTGCTCTCCACCTGCTTCAAGTCTGCTCTCCACCTGCTTCAAGTCTGCTCTCCACCTGCTTCAAGTCTCCTCTCCACCTGCTTCAAGTCTGCTCTCCACCTGCTTCAAGTCTGCTCTCCACCTGCTTCAAGTCTGCTCTCCACCTGCTTCAAGTCTGCTCTCCACCTGCTTCAAGTCTGCTCTCCACTATTTAACATTTCCCCAATGTCTATATTTAACATGATAATTGTAGCACAAGAGCGGCTGCACCTATGTCTCACTCGTCAGGTAACTATGTAAGTGCGTAAGGAAATCACATTACGTTAATGTATTCAGTATCGTGGCAGAGTGGTTTTAAGATGTGTGTGCTTGGGAATACTCAGTGTACAGGTTCGAATCCTCCTCAAGGCTGCTACTGATTTTCTCAACTAAGTAATTATTGTAGAGCACTCGACAAAAAAGCACCTGGTTTAGAATACATCGATCCAGCTGTTTTAACTGAATTTAACAGTTTTAACACAGCTTTACTATACAATAAGGCAATAACATTGAACACATTTACATAGTGTTAACTCTTTATATTTGTATTGTTTACTTTTGTTAAAGTAAATACATTAAAAGGTTAGTTTTAAAATGCATGTTCTATGAGGCGTCTCACGTCTCCATTATTGATGTTTTCATTAATAATCTTATTGATCAACATAACTCCCTCTAGCATGTAAATTATGTAGTCAAGCTCTGACAATAACACCAACATCACAATATGCAGATAGTGACGACTCTCCTCCACTGCCGTAGAGATATAAGGCAGCTCCAGATTAATTAATCACAGATTCTTACAAGCAAATCGCGACTCAAATCCTGAACGTCAAATCTGAATGTATGACGCACTGGTAATTAACACGTAAAATAATGTCTCTCAATATATGACGATACCGCCTACCGGCTGTTAATTTAAAATAAAGATATATTTGTGCTGGCAAAACCACACCCAGGACGAGGCGCTTAACTATTGCCACTCGGTAAATACAATTTCTCATCTCACTTCAGTTTCGGAAGATCGGTGTACACAGACGTTCTCATTTCGTTCCACTGGTTTCCGTATCGCTTCGTAGAAGGCGACGGAAATGTCTCAGTACATGGAAGATGTCTTCGGAATCCCAAATGCTTCAAGCACACCACAGAATTTTCCCCAGGTTCGATGTTATAGTGAAAGTTTCATTGACTCTTGAGAGTTCCGACGATTATTTCCTTGCCTTTACCAGAAGGCCAGCATCCCTTGCGCTCCTCTGGGAGATGATGCCCTTGGCTTATCACACATCTCTCCGTTATTCGATTCGTTCCAGTTGTATTTGTTCCAGTTGTATTTGTTCCAGTTGTATTCGTTCCAGTTGTATTTGTTCCAGTTGTATTTGTTCCAGTTGTATTTGTTCCAGTTGTATTTTAAATCCGTGCTCAGTCTTGGTTATTGCGGCTTTGGCAGCTGGTCGATGGGTGAAAATTTCATTGTCTCGTGTTGTCTGTGTAACATTTTGGCTTGTTGAGCGTATGGTGTTATCCCTTGATCGAGTTGCGTTAGATCTTTGAAGTGGTGTAAATTATGTCTTCCAGTTTGTTCAGTGTTAAAAAGACCTCGATGACTTTAGCCGTGTCATGTTCTTAAGCTTTTCCAAAGCAGTTATGTCGTTGTGAAGGAGAAGTCTTCATGCTTGGATGCTGTAGTCCACATGGAATCATACAGCTTAATAACAACTTATTTTTATGTTAGTAAAAGGCTTGTTATATTTTTTAGGGATTTGGTTGTCTGTCATATATTTTTTGTTTTACCTCAGCTTCCACTTGCTGAGCAGCTGTCAACGGCCGGGAGGCCATTAATCCAGTAATTTTTACTTCTCAGTGTTGCTAGAGGGTCGTGTTGCTACCATGAAAGTTATGTTGTCGTGACGCAACACATCTTCAACATTCACCAACAACAATGCAACACTCGAAGTGTCCAGTTCGCACCCTCACTAGACGTCGTCAGGGTTATTATCGTCCTGTCATTGATTATAACCACCCCCGTACATCTTCCCTCATTATGAGAAATAACATCTCTGATTCCTCTGACAAACTGAGGTGTAACATTGTAGTGTATCATTACAAATGCAGCTCTGGAGACTGTGTTCAGAAATGTATACTACATTGGACATACCCGTGCTATTCATACCCGTGCTTCCTACCATTAAAGGGGTTTGGTGAATCATAAGTGAGGGTACACCTCACTTTACAAGTGTCTGGATTTCTTCGGCTGTCATGCGCTCTCACCTCAGCCATCTTACTCGTTTTAAGCTTGAATTACCCACTTAAACGAACTGCCTCATAACACACATTGTCAGGCCAACCTCCTCATTGCTTCTCTCTCTCACTCCTCCTCTTACAATTCTTAACCTATATCATTCCTCATTCTCGCTTCTTCTAAGCTTTGTTTCACATAAACTTCGAACATCTGGCTTTACAGCCTTGAATTATTTTACAACTTCCAGCCTCACTTGTTCGTTTTTTTTGTATTCCCCCTTATATTACCCGGAGTTATAGGTGCCCATCACGGGTTATAGGTGCCCATCACGGGTTATAGGTGCCCATCACGGGTTATAGGTGCCCATCACGGGTTATAGGTGCCCATCACGGGTTATAGGTGCCCATCACGGGTTATAGGTGCCCATCACGGGTTATAGGTGCCCATCACGGGTTATAGGTGCC
Organism: Procambarus clarkii; assembly: GCF_040958095.1. Classification (NCBI taxonomy): domain Eukaryota; kingdom Metazoa; phylum Arthropoda; class Malacostraca; order Decapoda; family Cambaridae; genus Procambarus; species Procambarus clarkii. The sequence goes on along the minus strand of NC_091151.1, from coordinate 35,899,502 downwards.
CATCACGGGTTATAGGTGCCCATCACGGGTTATAGGGCCAGGGAGGTGCCAGCTCCAGATCACAGGCCGATTAAGACCCGTGTGGTAGCTTACCTTAAGAACGCTTACCTTAAGAACACATACCTTAAATTCTTCCAAGTTTTAAGAAATTCATTTCTATATTTAATCCTAATAAATGACAATATTTCAGAGTCAAATAATATTTATTCACGTTCTACTTCCTTCTTTCCTTCTACTTTCTTGACCGATATTATAGTAGGAAAATATTATCTTTTTTATGTAAGTTCATATGATTAATGGTTCTGTGGCAGTCTCGAGGCTTCGTGGAAGGGCCACGAAGCCCTTCCCTCACGTGGTCAGGTCTCCTGATCAGTAACTCGGCCTATTTATCACATGGATAACTAGGCTGTTCGTATCCCATAATTTTGGCCGATAATATCGCCACATCCCGAACCCATAATTTTATATAATATTATATACATATATGTAGGTTATATATATATATATATATATATATATATATATATATATATATATATATATATATATATATATATATATATATGCGAACAAGCCTGAATGGTCCCCAGGACAATATGCAACTGAAAACTCACACCCCAGAAGTGACTCGAACCCGTGATGGTCAAGTGGATTAAGGCGTCTTGTACATACCAGTTGCGTTGCTCCTGGGAGTATGGGTTCGAGTCACTTCTGGGGTGTGAGTTTTCAGTTGCATATTGTCCTGGGGACCATTCAGGCTTGTTCGCATTTGTGTTCCTCACGTGTGCCCCAAAGAATGAGGTGATTTGGTAAAATGCAATGCCCAAGATTACTATCCGAGTGCCGGCGGTGGGGTGGTTCAAATAGCCTCGGCTATCACCTCATTATGTCCGGTCGTGATGGTCAAGTGGATTAAGGCGTCTTGTACATACCAGTTGCGTTGCTCCTGGGAGTATGGGTTCGAGTCACTTCTGGGGTGTGAGTTTTTATATTATATATATATATATATATATATATATATATATATATATATATATATATATATATATATATATAATCAAAAAATAAACAAAACTATTCAAAATGATCAAATATCATTTTGAAGTTCGTTATCTTGACAAAAGTGTCAAGATGACGAATAATTAGAGCCTTAAGGCAGGCTCTGGTTATGGGCTGGGATGAATCACTTAAACTGAAGACAAAAGTTAAAATAATGTGTGAAGTGTTCAGGTATACGCACACACGGGAATGGGGTCATTTACATGATAATTTCCCCTTCCCTCACGTGGCTAAAGGTAATAAAGCAGAGTTAAAGTCGACCATTAACCGTGAAAGCTCTGTACTTTGGTACAGACTCTTTATCAATTATACTTTGCATGAGCCGACTTTAATAATACGTTTTCAGTGTGCAATCAAGTTTTATGGTGTGTGCGAACTGGTTTTTCGTAACTCCCACTTGCAGGTAATTGCCAGAGTGATGAACGACCTCGTTCCTGAGGTTCGTTAGCTCGTCCGGGTCATCAGTAGAGTAAGGCTTCTCATATGGCCAGTAGTGATCGTTTCTCGTTATTTGTGTGATAAGTTATAGTTAGCTTATCACACCTCTCTCTCTCTCTTGCCTTACTTAATGCCCGTGCCTTCCTCGTCCCATCACAGTCGACATGATCATGGTCCAGGATGGACCGAAACGTCGTCTCCTCCTCATTTTCTAGTGTGTGTTTAGTCGTCAGTTAGAGTGACAGCGTGTCTTTTCATCCAGTTAATTGCATTTGCGAGCGGGGTTGAGCTAAGGCCCTTGGATCCCGCCTCTATACCCTTAATTGACAGGTCGACAGGTTCTACTGAGCATACTGGTCTCTGCCAGGTGTACACTTAAAGCTATGAATGAAATTTGAGTTCGCCACGTACGTGTGTGTGTGTGTGTGTGTGTGTGTGTGTGTGTGTGTGTGTGTGTGTGTGTGTGTGTGTGTGTGTGTGTGTGTGTGTGTCTCCAGACGCTGGCTATTAATATCTTGCGTTGAAATGAAGTGTCGTCACCAATCAGCTTCCTGTCGTAACCATGCAATTTGCTCTTACAATTTCAAGGAGTTGCTATACGTTCTTCCCGATACAGTACGTGACAATGATTAAGCCTGTGTTCACGTGGTAGTAGATAGGTACCTGGGAGTTAGGCGACTGTTGTGGCTGGCATCCTGGGGAGAAGTCAGTCGCTGACCTACTCGTACTTAAAGAACAAGTTGGAAATGAAGAGAGAAATGGTCTGAAAACGATGTAGATAAAAGGTGTAGACAAATAATGAGATATGTGGCTGGAAGAGCCGCAGCCGCCGCAGCCCCCGCAGCCGCCGCAGCCCCCGCAGCCGCCGCAGCCCCCGCAGCCGCCGCAGCCCCCGCAGCCGCCGCAGCCCCCGCAGCCGCCGCAGCCCCCGCAGCCCCCGCAGCCGCCAGGAACCAGGTGGCTGGATAAATTATGGAATAAAATTAATTTGCTGGAGTTCCCGCGAGCTAAAACATTTTGGGCTGAAGAAGAGTAATGTCCCACGGGAGATAAATCAAGTCGCAGGTCAAAGGACGGAGGACAGTTGCCTTCCTCGGGGTGACGAAGGCCACCCGGTGCTCGACCCGGTGCTCGGGTCGACCCGATGACCGTGTCGACCCGATGCCAGTGTCGACCTAGTTCACCCTGGTGCCGATATGTACCCCAGTGGCAATGTCGACCCCAGTACTCGTATCAATCCGGTGGGTGTCTCGACAATGCCCGTGGTGTCGACCCACTGTTTGGTCGACCCAGCTTGGGAGTCGACACTACGTTGTATAGGGACTCAGCCAGCCACCTTCCACTGATATTGGTGGGGGAAGGAGAGGGGAATGCTTTGGGACCTCACTCCCTTTGAACCAGTTCTATGAGACCGACCATAACCCGCCCATGTTGGGCACGTGCCCTACAACAATCATGGTACAAAGTTGGGTTAGGGTAGCCTTAACTATCTGCACTCCAACATCGGACAGAGAGACATTCTATTTTATAGCATAGATTGTTCTTTACATCCTGGATGGTTAGGTAATCATCAGGGGAAAGAGCCAAGCCATTACAACTATATAGCACTGGGAAGGGGCCAGGATAAGTATTTGGGATGGGACGGGGGGAAGGAATGGTGCCCAACCACTTGGACGGTCGGGGATTGAACGCCGACCAGCATAAAGTCAGACCGTCCTTCTTCCGTCCGGTCCAAGTGGTTGGGTTTACCTTCTGGAAAGGCGAAGGTAGATGTGCTGTAGTTTACTGTCTACTTCTTTACTGTCTACGTCTTTACTGTCTACGTCTTTACTGTCTACGTCTTTACTACGTCTTTACTGTCTACGTCTTTACTGTCTACGTCTTTACTGTCTACGTCTTTACTGTCTACGTCTTTACTGTCTACGTCTTTACTGTCTACGTCTTTACTGTCTACGTCTTTACTGTCTACGTCTTTACTGTCTACGTCTTTACTGTCTACGTCTTTACTGTCTACGTCTTTACTGTCTACGTATATATATATAGCGTGAGGTGATCTCAGGAAGATCGCCGTTCGTAAATAGCGTCCCGAGTGGCGACGAAAGCGCCACAACGGTATTACGAACGAAACGTTTCGTTACTACTTGCGTAACATCTTCGTGGTTCAGGTCCCTTGGTTTGTATCGCATATAAAGAATTAAACAGTAAACGTTTTCATATTAAAAAATTACTTCACACATGGGGAGCCGGTCAGCCGAGCGGACAGCACGCTGGGCTTGTGATCCTGTTGTCCTGGGTTCGACCCCAGGCGCCAGCGAGAAACAATGGGCAGAGTTTCTTTCACCCTATGCCCCTGTTACCTAGCAGTAAAATAGGTACCTGGGTGTTAGTCAGCTGTCACGGGCTGCTTCCTGGGGGTGGAGGCCTGGTCGAGGACCGGGCCGCGGGGACACTAAAGCCCCGAAATCATCTCAAGATAACCTCAAGATAGATGACAAATGTATGACATATTGATATATGATTGAGTTAGAGTGCAGGAGTGAACAGGTTGTATACTGAGTGCATAACTCTACTTGGGACTCTTCTTAGACTGAATATGAAGTAACTCTACTTGGGACTCTTCTTAGACTGAATATGAAATAACTCTACTTGGGACTCTTCTTAGACTGAATATGAAATAACTCTACTTGGGACTCTTCTTAGACTGAATATGAAATAACTCTACTTGGGACTCTTCTTAGACTGAATATGAAATAACTCTACTTGGGACTCTTCTTAGACTGAATATGAAATAACTCTACTTGGGACTCTTCTTAGACTGAATATGAAATAACTCTACTTGGGACTCTTCTTAGACTGAATATGAAATAACTCTACTTGGGACTCTTCTTAGACTGAATATGAAATAACTCTACTTGGGACTCTTCTTAGACTGAATATGAAATAACTCTACTTGGGACTCTTCTTAGACTGAATATGAAATAACTCTACTTGGGACTCTTCTTAGACTGAATATGAAATAACTCTACTTGGGACTCTTCTTAGACTGAATATGAAATAACTCTACTTGGGACTCTTCTTAGACTGAATATGAAATAACTCTACTTGGGACTCTTCTTAGACTGAATATGAAATAACTCTACTTGGGACTCTTCTTAGACTGAATATGAAATAACTCTACTTGGGACTCTTCTTAGACTGAATATGAAATAACTCTACTTGGGACTCTTCTTAGACTGAATATGAAATAAATTAGCTTAAATCGTATCTACACAAATTACGCTGAAAATTACGAGTACAATTATGAGAAAATTTATACGAGAACAAAAACAATAACGAATTTATTTTATGCCGAAGCCTTCAAAATTCTATGAATACCCACAGAAGGCACTTACAAAATCTCAATAGTATTTTAAATAGTGTTTTAACTCGTTATTACTGACCAGCAGAAGATTAATCTGCTTTATTAGTTATTACTGACCAGCAGAAGATTAATCTGCTTTATTAGTTATTACTGACCAACAGAAGATTAATCTGCTTTATTAGTTATTACTGACCAGCAGAAGATTAATCTGCTTTATTAGTTATTACTGACCAGCAGAAGATTAATCTGCTTTATTAGTTATTACTGACCAGCAGAAGATTAATCTGCTTTATTAGTTATTACTGACCAACAGAAGATTAATCTGCTTTATTAGTTATTACTGACCAACAGAAGAATAATCTGCTTTATTAGTTATTACTGACCAACAGAAGATTAATCTGCTTTATTAGTTATTACTGACCAACAGAAGATTAATCTGCTTTATTAGTTATTACTGACCAACAGAAGATTAATCTGCTTTATTAGTTATTACTGACCAACAGAAGATTAATCTGCTTTATTAGTTATTACTGACCAACAGAAGATTAATCTGCTTTATTAGTTGTTACTGACCAACAGAAGATTAATCTGCTTTATTAGTTATTACTGACCAACAGAAGATTAATCTTCTTTATTAGTTATTACTGACCAACAGAAGATTAATCTGCTTTATTAGTTATTACTGACCAACAGAAGATTAATCTGCTTTATTAGTTATTACTGACCAACAGAAGATTAATCTGCTTTATTAGTTATTACTGACCAACAGAAGAATAATCTGCTTT
>NC_091151.1:35866359-35888859 GCF_040958095.1 Procambarus clarkii | reverse complement strand
CTTACAGATAGGCTTATGTGCAGTCAGGTGTATAAGTTTCATGCAAATCGTCCGATAAAAAAAAATGAAAAAAAAACTAATTATTTAATTTAAATTTGTTTTCTAATAAAACTAATTATAATATTTATTTTAATATTTCTTATTGTGATAGCTGAGAGGCATAGATATGATTTCAGTTGACACCTGTGTTTGATAATCGTTTTTGACCATTTTGGAAAATTTTTGACACATAATTCAATATTATTTTTTCTCCCTTCCTATTTATGCTACGATGCTGAGACTTGGGCCAGATGAAAGTCTTTTCATGTACAACTCGTCAAAAAAGTTTGATTGAAATCGAACCAGTTTTCATTTAATTTATTTTTGGGGAAATCGGAATTTAAGGCCCCCTGAAAGAACTAAACCTGATGACGCTGGTAAGGAGGAGAGAGAGATGGGGGATATGATACAGATATATGAAATACTTAGGGGGACTGACACAGTGGGGAAAAAAGGATACGTTCAAAATGAATACCAACAGAACAAGAGGGCATGGTTGGAAGCCTTAAAGATGAATCTTAGATGCAGGCGATGAGTCACAATAACGTGGCTGAAGTATGTTGACCACACCACACACTAGAAGTTGAAGGGACGACGACGTTTCAGTCCGTCCTGGACCATTCTCAAATCTACCTCCTCATCACAATCGAGTTGAGAATGGTCCAGGACGGACCGAAACGTCGTCGTCCCTTCAACTTCTAGTGTGTGGTCTGTTCAAAATGAATCTTAGATGTTCGAAAGCTTACTTTTAACGTAATAATAGCGGCCAAATGGAATGACCAAAAAGAGCAGGTTGTAGAGGAAAACTCCATTCATAACTATAAAAGTAGGGATGATCGGGAAATGGATTGGAAGTCATTACAATAGACAACCGGTGGGTAGAGAGGTGAGATCCAAGAGCTAGAACTCAATCCTGCAGGCACACATAGGCCAGTACAAACAGGTGAGTACGCGTATGCGTACACACACACACACACACTGAAGTTCAACCCGAGTAAATGCAAAGTAATGAAACTAGGCAGTGGAAACAGGAGGCCAGACACAGGATACAGAATAGGAGATGAAGTACTTAATGAAACGGACTGAGAGAAAGATCTAGGAGTTGATATCACTCCAAACCTGTCTCCTGAAGCCCACATAAAAAGAATAACGTCTGCGGCAAATGCGAGGCTGGCTAACATCAGAACAGCGTTCAGGAACCTGTGTAAGGAATCATTCAGAATCTTGTACACCACTTATGTAAGACCAATCCTAGAGTATGCAGCCCCAGCATGGAGCCCGTACCTTGTCAAGCACAAGACGAAGCTGGAAAAAGTCCAAAGGTATGCCACTAGACTAGTCCCAGAACTAAGAGGCATGAGTTACGAGGAAAGGCTGGGAAATGCACCTTACGACACTGGAAGACAGAAGAGTAAGGGGAGACATGATCACAACCTACAAAATCCTCAGAGGAATCGACCGGGTAAACAAGGATAAACTATTCAACACTGGTGGGACGCGAACAAAGGGACACAGGTGGAAACTGAGTACCCACATGAGCCACAGGGACGTTAGAAGGAACTTTTTCAGTGTCAGAGTAGTTAACGGATGGAATGCATTAGGCAGTGATGTGGTGGAGGCTGACTCCATACACAGTTTCAAATGAAGATATGATAGAGCCCAGTAGGTTAAGGAATCTGTACACCAGTTGATTGACAGTTGAGAGGCGGGACCAAAGAGCCAAAGCTCAACCCCCGCAAGCACAAATAGGTGAGTACAAATAGGTGAGTACACACACACTAACAGGAAGGAGTCAAAGAGTTACGGTAAGGGGCGAGAAGTCGGACTGGCAAACAGTAACGAGTGGAGTACCATAAGGATCGGTGCTGGGACCAATTCTATTTCTAGTATATGTTAACGACATGTTTACAGGCGTAGAGTCCTACATGTCGATGTTTGCAGATGACGCAAAGTTGATGAGAAGAGTTGTGACAGATGAGGATTGCAGGATCCTCCAAGAGGACCTGAACAGGTTGCAGAGATGATCAGAGAAATGGCTACTGGAGTTCAACACGAGCAAATGTAAAGTTATGGAAATGGGACTAGGAGATAGGAGCCGATCGGCCGAACGGACAGCAAACTGAACTTGTGATCCTGTGGTCCCGGGTTCGATCCCGGACGCCGGCGAGAAACAATGGGCAGAGTTTCTTTCACCCTATGCCCCTGTTACCTAGCAGTAAAATAGGTACCTGGGTGTTAGTCAGCTGTCACAAGCTGCTTCCTGGGGGTGGAGGCCTGGTCGAGGACCGGGCCGTGGGGACACTAAAGCCCCGAAATCATCTCAAGATAACCTCAAGAAGATAGGAGACCAAAGGAACAGTCCAAATGAAAGGGAACTGCCTACCTGTGACGACGCGAGAAAGAGACCTGGGCGTGGACGTAACACCTAATCTATCTCCTGAAGCACATATAAATAGGATAACGACAGCAGCGTACTCTACACTGGCAAAAGTTAGAACATCATTCAGAAACCTAAGTAAGGAGGCATTTAGGGCGCTTTACACTGCCTACGTGAGGCCAGTCTTAGAGTATGACAGTTCAGTCATACTCATACTCCGCCTCATCATGGAGTCCCCATCTGAAGAAGCATATAAGGAAACTAGAAGAGGCTCAGAGGTTTGCAACGAGACTCGTCCCAGAGTTACGAGGGATGGGGTATGAGAAACGGCTGAGGGAACTGTGCCTTACGACACTAGAAAGAAGAAGGGAGAAGGGGGACATGATAGGAACGTATAAAATACTCAGGGGAGTTGACAGAGTGGACATAGACGAAATGTTCACACGGAATAGTAACAGAACGAGGGGACATGGATGGAAGCTTGAAACTCAGATGAGTCACAGAGATGTTAGGAAGTTTTCTTTTAGCGTGAGAGTAGTGGGAAAATTGAATGCACTTAAGGAACAGGTTGTGGAAGCAAATACTATTCATAATTTTAAAACTAGGTATGATAGGGAAATGGGACAGGAGTCATTGCTGTAAACAACCGATGGTCGAAAGGCGGGATCCAAGAGTCAATGCTCAGTCCTTGGACCTATACTGCTTCTGATATAAGTGAATGATCTCCCAGAGGGTATAGAATCGTTCCTCTCATTGTTTCCTGATGATGCAAAATTATGAGGAGGATTAAAACAGAGGAAGATAGGAGGCTACAAGATGACCTAGACAGACTGAAAGAATTTTCCGACAAATGGCTACTAAAGTTCAACCCAGGTAAATGCAAGGTAATGAAACTAGGCGGTGGAAACAGGAGGCCAGACACAGGATACCGAATGGGAAATGAAGTACTTCATGAAACGGACAGAGAGAAATATCTAGGAGTTGATATCACACCAAACCTGTCTATTGAAGCCCACATAAAGAGAATTTCATCTGCGGCATACGCAAGGCTGAAATTGAGGATAGGGGATTAGGTTAACTTGAGAATAGCCTTCAGGACACTATATAAGGAATCATTCAGATTCTTGTGTACGACATATTTAAGACCAATCCTGGAGTATGCGGCCCCAGCATGGAGCCCATACCTTGTCAAGCACAAGACGAAGCTAGATAAAGTTCAGAGGTATGCCACTAGGCTAGTCCCAGAACTAAGAGGCATGAGTTATGAGAAAAGGCTGCGTGAACTGCACCTCACGTCGCTGGAAGACAGAACAGCCCGGGAAGACATATTCACTACCTACAAAATTCTCAGAGGGATTGGCAGGGTAGATAAAACTAAATTGTTTAACACGGGTGGTACGCGAACAAGGGGACACAGGTGGAAACAGAGTACCCACATGAGCCACAGGGGCGTTAGAAGGAACTTTTTCAGTGTCAGAGTAGTTAACGGATGGAATGCATTAGGCAGTGATGTGGTGGAGGCTGACTCCATACACAGTTTCAAATGTAGATATGATAGAGCCCAGTAGGCTCAGGAATCTGTACACCAGTTGATTGACAGTTGAGAGGCGGGACCAAAGAGCAAAAGCTCAACCCCCGCAAGCACAACTAGGTAAGTACACAGATACGCTAAAAGGTACAAAGGCATGCTACACAATGGATACACATGTGAGAGTAAAAATGCTGAAATAAATCATATCAGCACCTTATGTAAAGCCCGTCTGCATCCTCTAAAAGCACTGGCTTTTTCTGGTAAAGGTGTTGGGGTACCTATCTTGCGGATGTTATACATAGCACTGTTCGGTCCCTGATAGACTACGCAGCACCCGTTTTGTCTTACACAGGCCAAGGCAGAATTCAAAAAATAGAGCTGATACAGAACGAGGCTATGAGGATTATTCTTGGATGTCAAAGAAATGCAATGATTGAAATAATGAGAATGGAATTAAATTTACAGAGTGTGTGTGATAGAGTCCGTGACATTAACACTAGAGTAGCTATTCGTTTCATGCGGAGAAAAGGAGGGGATAAGCTGTTTGAGAGCGTTCAGACCTGCTTGAGTGACGTACACACTTCCAAGAAACTGAGGGAGACACGCTACACGAGGGGTTTAGCTCATGACCTCAGGGAATACGATGTACTTGACTGCTGTAAACCCTCTCTACAGTGTAATAAATCTGCTCCCTGGAAAGTACAGAAAATAGACGTCGAAATTGTACCCCTCAAGGTGAAAAAGATTCATCATGAACCGGGACAATTACGGTGTTTGTATGGAAGCATGATATCTCGGTTACCAAGAGGCAACAGTTTACATGTATATTGCGACGGGTCGGTGGCGGAGGATGGCAGGGCCGGGTGTCGTGTCCTAATAAGGGAATATACGGAGTTTGGGACTGTGGACAGGATAATTGAACTCCGGCTTAGTAATTATATATCATCCACACAAGCTGAACTGCAGGCCATTCTGGCGTGTTTGGAGGAAGTACGTCATGACGACAAAAATGTTTTTGTATTTGTCGATAGCCGAGGAGCACTGGAGTCCTTAAACAGTCGAAACCCAGTCTTCATGTCTATAGTTGAGGACTGTAAGAGAAGAATAACTGAGATACAGCTGAAAGGTCATAGTGTGAAATTCATGTGGATTCCATCTCATGTTGGAATAGTGCTCAACGAGGTGGCGGATGACTTGGCCAAACGTGCCACATCAAAACCACAAATTGACATTGAATGTGAATTCACAATGAGACAAATAAGAAGCAAAATCAGAAATATTCAGGCACAGGCAGGAGTGGAGAGGAGAGGGATAATGTATGAGAGAAGTCTAACCATGCAACATTACATGTATGTGAGTCAAAACACCCATTTCACTTATGGTAAAAGGAGAAATGCTTGGAGTGACTCTGTGTACATGCGGCTCAGGCTTGGGTACAAATATTACTGGGAATATGGGATAGGCGTTCATGATAATGACACGAAGTGTAAACTATGTGGTATGTTAAGGTCTCACACCCTTGCCCATTATGTTCTTGATTGTCCGTTGATTAATGTATATAGAAACACTGAGATAAGGACTGTTCCTGAGCAAATAGCCTGGATGTGTCACAAAGGAAAGGTTGATGATATTCTTGAGAGATATAAGAATTTTGCACCAAGACTGTAATATTTTGTTGAATTATCCGTATAACTAGGTCATAAAAGTATTTGTGTACGTCTGATACCATACCACTTGTGAAGGAGGAAATGTATATGTTTATCTCTCAGAATGTTTGGTAATATGTTTATTGTTTGTGATGTGTGTCTATGTATGTACTAACACGTTGTACTGAACGGGGTGAGAATAGCTTGAGCTACCTCATCCCTTTGTGTGTATTTTACCTCAATAAACTTATTTCAATTTCAATTTCAATGGCCTCCAGACTTGAAACACAAAAGTTAAGGTGAGCGGCTGGGAGCGTTAAATAGGCCATCGCTAGAAGATAGAAGAAAAAGAGGCGATATGATCACCACTTACAAAATACTAACAGGAATCGATCAATAGACAAAAAGGAATTTCTGAAATCGTCAACGTCAAGGTAAAGAGCTCAATGATTCAAACTGAGGAAATAAAGACGAAAAAAGTAGAAACGTTTGTTTCGCAGAGTGTAGAAGGTGTGTTCCAACCGTCTACCGTCAAAAACATATTTGGGACAACAAGTGAATATGAAGAAGGAAGGAAGGAAGGAAGGAAGGAAGGAAGGAAGGAAGCTGAAGGAATGAAGAAAACAATATAAAATCTCCAGAGAGAAGTGAGAGGGACAAAAAGAGGAGATAATAAGCCTCACAAAAAAACTATTCTAACCCAGTTTGAGAGAATCGTCCCTGAGAAAACTGGAAATCATACTGAGTGAGGGCCCCTTACAAGGCCCCTTACAAGGCCCCCCTTACAAGGGGCCCCTTACAAGGGGGCCCCTTACAAAGCAACCTTTATTTAATACAAGTGCTTCGATGGACCCAAGAAGCTATATGCCCTTCCTGCAAGAAGCAACTGTGAAAGCAGCCACTTGACAGACAGGAGGAAGATGACCAGCAAGCTGATGGGAAGGAAAAACAAAACAGAGTTGAACCATTGACAGGACAATCAGGAGGAGTGCAGAAGAACAGATATCCTGTAACAAAGATCACACAGGGAAGCTAGGGCACAGGGACACAGGGAAGCTAGGGCACAGGGGCACAGGGAAGCTAGGGCACAGGAACACAGGGAAGCTAGGGCACAGGGACACAGGGAAGCTAGGGCACAGGGACACAGGGAAGCTAGGGCACAGGGACACAGGGAAGTTAGGGCACAGGGGCACAGGGAAGCTAGGGCACAGGGGCACAGGGAAGCTAGGGCACAGGGGCACAGGGAAGCTAGGGCACAGGGGCACAGGGAAGCTAGGGCACAGGGGCACAGGGAAGCTAGGGCACAGGGAAGCTAGGGCACAGGGACACAGGGAAGCTAGGGCACAGGGACACAGGGAAGCTAGGGCACAGGGACACAGGGAAGCTAGGGCACAGGGACACAGGGAAGCTAGGGCACAGGGAAGCTAGGGCACGGGGACACAGGGAAGCTAGGGCACAGGGGCACAGGGAAGCTAGGGCACAGGGACACAGGGAAGCTAGGGCACAGGGGCACAGGGAAGCTAGGGCACAGGGACACAGGGAAGCTAGGGCACAGGGACACAGGGAAGCTAGGGCACAGGGACACAGGGAAGCTAGGGCACAGGGACACAGGGAAGCTAGGGCACAGGGAAGCTAGGGCACGGGGACACAGGGAAGCTAGGGCACAGGGGCACAGGGAAGCTAGGGCACAGGGACACAGGGAAGCTAGGGCACAGGGACACAGGGAAGCTAGGGCACAGGGAAGCTAGGGCACAGGGACACAGGGAAGCTAGGGCACAGGGACACAGGGAAGCTAGGGCACAGGGACACAGGGAAGCTAGGGCACAGGGACACAGGGAAGCTAGGGCACAGGGGCACAGGGAAGCTAGGGCACAGGGGCACAGGGAAGCTAGGGCACAGGGACACAGGGAAGCTAGGGCACAGGGACACAGGGAAGCTAGGGCACAGGGACACAGGGAAGCTAGGGCACAGGGAAGCTAGGGCACAAGGACACAGGGAAGCTAGGGCACAGGGGCACAGGGAAGCTAGGGCACAGGGACACAGGGAAGCTAGGGCACAGGGACACAGGGAAGCTAGGGCACAGGGACACAGGGAAGCTAGGGCACAGGGGCACAGGGAAGCTAGGGCACAGGGACACAGGGAAGCTAGGGCACAGGGACACAGGGAAGCTAGGGCACAGGGACACAGGGAAGCTAGGGCACAGGGACACAGGGAAGCTAGGGCACAGGGACACAGGGAAGCTAGGGCACAGGGGCACAGGGAAGCTAGGGCACAGGGACACAGGGAAGCTAGGGCACAGGGGCACAGGGAAGCTAGGGCACAGGGACACTGGGAAGCTAGGGCACAGGGACACAGGGAAGCTAGGGCACAGGGACACAGGGAAGCTAGGGCACAGGGACACAGGGAAGCTAGGGCACAGGGAAGCTAGGGCACAGGGAAGCTAGGGCACAGGGGCACAGGGAAGCTAGGGCACAGGGAAGCTAGGGCACAGGGGCACAGGGAAGCTAGGGCACAGGGACACAGGGAAGCTAGGGCACAGGGGCACAGGGAAGCTAGGGCACAGGGGCACAGGGAAGCTAGGGCACAGGGGCACATGGAAGCTAGGGCACAGGGGCACAGGGAAGCTAGGGCACAGGGGCACAGGGAAGCTAGGGCACAGGGAAGCTAGGGCACAGGGACACAGGGAAGCTAGGGCACAGGGGCACAGGGAAGCTAGGGCACAGGGAAGCTAGGGCACAGGGGCACAGGGAAGCTAGGGCACAGGGGCACAGGGAAGCTAGGGCACAGGGGCACAGGGAAGCTAGGGCACAGGGACACAGGGAAGCTAGGGCACAGGGACACAGGGAAGCTAGGGCACAGGGGCACAGATAAGCTAGGGCACAGGGACACAGGGAAGCTAGGGCACAGGGGCACAGGGAAGCTAGGGCACAGGGGCACAGGGAAGCTAGGGCACAGGGACACAGGGAAGCTAGAGCACAGGGGCACAGGGAAGCTAGGGCACAGGGACACAGGGAAGCTAGGGCACTGGGACACAGGGAAGCTAGGGCACAGGGGCACAGATAAGCTAGGGCACAGGGACACAGGGAAGCTAGGGCACAGGGGCACAGGGAAGCTAGGGCACAGGGACACAGGGAAGCTAGGGCACAGAGACACAGGGAAGCTAGGGCACAGGGACACATGGAAGCTAGGGCACAGGGGCACAGGGAAGCTAGGGCACAGGGACACAGGGAAGCTAGGGCACAGGGACACAGGGAAGCTAGGGCACAGAGACACAGGGAAGCTAGGGCACAGGGACACAGGGAAGCTAGGGCACAGGGGCACAGGGAAGCTAGGGCACAGGGACACAGGGAAGCTAGGGCACAGGGACACAGGGAAGCTAGGGCACAGAGACACAGGGAAGCTAGGGCACAGGGACACAGGGAAGCTAGGGCACAGGGGCACAGGGAAGCTAGGGCACAGGGACACAGGGAAGCTAGGGCACAGGGGCACAGGGAAGCTAGGGCACAGGGGCACAGGGAAGCTAGGGCACAGGGGCACAGGGAAGCTAGGGCACAGGGGCACAGGGAAGCTAGGGCACAGGGGCACAGGGAAGCTAGGGCACAGGGGCACAGGGAAGCTAGGGCACAGGGGCACAGGGAAGCTAGGGCACAGGGGCACAGGGAAGCTAGGGCACAGGGGCACAGGGAAGCTAGGGCACAGGGACACAGGGAAGCTAGGGCACAGGGACACAGGGAAGCTAGGGCACAGGGACTCAGGGAAGCTAGGGCACAGGGGCACAGGGAAGCTAGGGCACAGGGGCACAGGGAAGCTAGGGCACAGGGGCACAGGGAAGCTAGGGCACAGGGGCACAGGGAAGCTAGGGCACAGGGACACAGGGAAGCTAGGGCACAGGGACACAGGGAAGCTAGGGCACAGGGACACAGGGAAGCTAGGGCACAGGGGCACAGGGAAGCTAGGGCACAGGGGCACAGGGAAGCTAGGGCACAGGGGCACAGGGAAGCTAGGGCACAGGGAAGCTAGGGCACAGGGGCACAGGGAAGCTAGGGCACAGGGGCACAGGGAAGCTAGGGCACAGGGAAGCTAGGACAGAGGGAAGCTAGGACACAGGGAAGCTAGGGCACAGGGGCACAGGGAAGCTAGGGCACAGGGGCACAGGGAAGCTAGGGCACAGGGGCACAGGGAAGCTAGGGCACAGGGGCACAGGGAAGCTAGGGCACAGGGAAGCTAGGGCACAGGGAAGCTAGGGCACAGGGAAGCTAGGGCACAGGGGCACAGGGAAGCTAGGGCACAGGGAAGCTAGGGCACAGGGGCACAGGGAAGCTAGGGCACAGGGGCACAGGGAAGCTAGGGCACAGGGACACAGGGAAGCTAAGGCACAGAGACACAGGGAAGCTAGGGCACAGGGACACAGGGAAGCTAGGGCACAGGGGCACAGGGAAGCTAGGGCACAGGGGCACAGGGAAGCTAGGGCACAGGGACACAGGGAAGCTAGGGCACAGGGGCACAGGGAAGCTAGGGCACAGGGGCACAGGGAAGCTAGGGCACAGGGGCACAGGGAAGCTAGGGCACAGGGGCACAGGGAAGCTAGGGCACAGGGACACAGGGAAGCTAGGGCACAGGGACACAGGGAAGCTAGGGCACAGGGACACAGGGAAGCTAGGGCACAGGGACACAGGGAAGCTAGGGCACAGGGACACAGGGAAGCTAGGGCACAGGGGCACAGGGAAGCTAGGGCACAGGGGCACAGGGAAGCTAGGGCACAGGGACACAGGGAAGCTAGGGCACAGGGACACAGAGAAGCTAGGGCACAGGGACACAGGGAAGCTAGGGCACAGGGACACAGGGAAGCTAGGGCACAGGGGCACAGGGAAGCTAGGGCACAGGGACACAAGGAAGCTAGGGCACAGAGGCACAGGGAAGCTAGGGCACAGGGAAGCTAGGGCACAGGGGCACAGGGAAGCTAGGGCACAGGGGCACAGGGAAGCTAGGGCACAGGGGCACAGGGAAGCTAGGGCACAGGGGCACAGGGAAGCTAGGGCACAGGGAAGCTAGGGCACAGGGGCACAGGGAAGCTAGGGCACAGGGAAGCTAGGACACAGGGAAGCTAGGACACAGGGAAGCTAGGACACAGGGAAGCTAGGGCACAGGGGCACAGGGAAGCTAGGGCACAGGGGCACAGGGAAGCTAGGGCACAGGGGCACAGGGAAGCTAGGGCACAGGGAAGCTAGGGCACAGGGAAGCTAGGGCACGGGGACACAGGGAAGCTAGGGCACAGGGGCACAGGGAAGCTAGGGCACAGGGGCACAGGGAAGCTAGGGCACAGGGACACAGGGAAGCTAAGGCACAGAGACACAGGGAAGCTAGGGCACAGGGACACAGGGAAGCTAGGGCACAGGGGCACAGGGAAGCTAGGGCACAGGGGCACAGGGAAGCTAGGGCACAGGGACACAGGGAAGCTAGGGCACAGGGGCACAGGGAAGCTAGGGCACAGGGGCACAGGGAAGCTAGGGCACAGGGGCACAGGGAAGCTAGGGCACAGGGGCACAGGGAAGCTAGGGCACAGGGGCACAGGGAAGCTAGGGCACAGGGACACAGGGAAGCTAGGGCACAGGGACACAGGGAAGCTAGGGCACAGAGACACAGGGAAGCTAGGGCACAGGGACACAGGGAAGCTAGGGCACAGGGGCACAGGGAAGCTAGGGCACAGGGACACAGGGAAGCTAGGGCACAGGGACACAGGGACACAGGGATCCTAGTACCCATACAGCTGGAGAGGGTTGAGGGTAGCACAGAAAGGCTCTATGGGCTTGGCACTCACAACAAGGAAATAACCTGATAAAGATAGTATTCACGAACGAGGCGACACAAGAGGCGATCTTTGCTAATAAGATTAAAAATGTAAATGTAACAGAATACAGAAATAATTTTCTGCAGAGGGACGTGGTGAAGGGAGAGAGATGCACTGCAGTAAAGGCAAGACGAAGTCTGAACAAGTTAAGAGGCAGGCCACTAGGTAAGTCCCAGAAATGAGAGGTATTAGTTACGGAGAGACTTGTTCACCACATCCAAAATATTTAGGGGGAATTGACAGGGTAGATAAAGACAGATTATGTAGCACGGGTGGTCTCCTTGAACGAGAGGACACGGGTGGTACTCACACAAGGGAACACAGGGAGTACTCACACAAGGGGACACAGGGAGTACTCACACAAGGGGACACAGGGAGTACTCACACAAGGGGACACAGGCAGTACTCACACAAGGGGACACAGGCAGTACTCACACAAGGGGACACAGGCAGTACTCACACAAGGGGACACAGGGAGTACTCACACAAGGGGACACAGGGAGTACTCACACAAGGGGACACAGGGAGTACTCACACAAGGGGACACAGGGAGTACTCACACAAGGGGACACAGGGAGTACTCACACAAGGGGACACAGGCAGTACTCACACAAGGGGACACAGGCAGTACTCACACAAGGGGACACAGGCAGTACTCACACAAGGGGACACAGGGAGTACTCACACAAGGGGACACAGGGAGTACTCACACAAGGGGACACAGGGAGTACTCACACAAGGGGACACAGGGAGTACTCACACAAGGGGACACAGGGAGTACTCACACAAGGGGACACAGGGAGTACTCACACAAGGGGACACAGGGAGTACTCACACAAGGGGACACAGGGAGTACTCACACAAGGGGACACAGGCAGTACTCACACAAGGGGACACAGGGAGTACTCACACAAGGGGACACAGGGAGTACTCACACAAGGGGACACAGGAAGTACTCACACAAGGGGACACAGGGAGTACTCACACAAGGGGACACAGGGAGTACTCACACAAGGGGACACAGGGAGTACTCACACAAGGGGACACAGGGAGTACTCACACAAGGGGACACAGGCAGTACTCACACAAGGGGACACAGGCAGTACTCACACAAGGGGACACAGGCAGTACTCACACAAGGGGACACAGGCAGTACTCACACAAGGGGACACAGGGAGTACTCACACAAGGGGACACAGGCAGTACTCACACAAGATATATAATCACATCATCAAGAAATACAATAATAATGCAGCAAAATACATTAAAATAAACTACAAAACACGTATATATAATGACATTTCAAATACTACAAAATAAATTATATTGTAATAGAGGTACCTTGACTCTTAGAGGTATGACCTCAGCGTATCCAGTCTGAACTGGTTAGGCAGGGTCATAACAATGGCATACAAGTATACATTATTCTACTGCTAAAGGAATCATACATGTACCTGCTATACATACACAGACGCATACACGAACCTATTAAGCCTAGACACATGTACGTCTGCCAACCTGTCCTCCTAATAGAGCGTCGCATTTTGACGTATACTCTAACTTAGGCCAAACATAATAGCAGCGACTAGCGAAATTGACATAATGTCCCGTTTTCTGTTTCGGGTCCTCTGGTAGGGTAGAACAAGGTCACTTTAGTATGACAATTTCTGGACGTTGGGGAAACCCTAGGAAGACGGGCTGAGTGCTTAACTGAAAAAGTAAACCTTTCACTTGCAGTAGTTTAACTTATTTGTCAAATAATGTATACTAACTTTACCAGCTGGCTAAATGGCGACTTCTACTCTCACAAGCTGAGAAAGTATACAGGGTAGAGAAAGCGGTACTAACTAAATTCGAAAGTTTTTCCGGCAGTAAAACATAAAAGTGGTGGTGCGAGTACGGCAGTCAGGCAAAGCCTCGCCACTCCCAACGGCAGCAACTTTCCCAGAGTTGAACGAATCCACAGAGTGAGGCGAGGAGGACGCCGAGCATTTCAACGGAAAGTTTTTCCTCTTGCACTGCTGGTTGTCTCGTCCTCTTGACTTGACGAACAATTCTAAATTGTCAGGGAGCTGAATTTCCAGACCCAACACACTACACCAGCACAGCCGACACTCCGACACTAGGCTACGTCCCTGAGTTGGTCAGAGTGTCAGGCATGAAGAAAGTCTTCCACGTCCCGAAGTTCAAGTTCGCTCGTCGATAACACCAGCTTCACTGACTTCACTTTGGACAGATCAAGGTTACAGGACGTCGCCAGCTTCTCCACTGTAACCTGACTTGGAAGCCCGTAGAGCACCGTCTTCCTATGACCACACACTACCAGGGGGGCCTGGTAGCTGAGGGGACAGTACCCAGGACTCGTAATTATGTAGCCCAGGTTTGATTCCCGGACCAGGCAGAAACAAATGGTCACAGTTTCTTTCATCCTGATGCACCTGTTACCTAGAAGTAAATAGGTACCTGGGAGTTCGGTATATAGGTACCGTAACAGCTGGGAGACAGCTGTTACGGAGCTGCTTCCTGTGTGTGTGTGTGTGTGGGAGGGAAAAAATAGTTAGTTGTTAGTAGCAGTTGAGAGGCAGTGCCAAATGAGCAGAGTTCAACCCCCGCAAGCACAACTAGCTGAATACAAGTAGCTGAATACAGTCAGCTACACCCTATAAGGTAGACAGAGGTGGCTAATGATCATTGACCTCCTCGTCTCGTTCCCCTGCACAACACAGAGGTCAGATTCCATCAGCTTCCCCGAGGCCCCGATTCACACACCGTCCTCGGAGTCGTAGAGTGTGGGAACTTAGAGAAGGACCTCTGCTGCTCACAGAAACTCCACAAACTACCACACTCGCCAGAACCACTACCAAAACTGGACAAACCGTTGCCAGACCAGCACACCCTGGGGGAGAGGAGGGAGAACTACCAAAACCTTCCAGAAGTGACACACAATATGGAAAATCATTCATATTTGCAAACATTCAAGGACTAAAGTCAAAATCAAGAAATTAAGTTAGGTTCATAAATGGCTTCCTATTAGAGTCAAACTCAATATTTGGGGCATTCACAGAAACTCATACGAAAGATTACATGGATAGTGAAATTTGTATTCCAAATTATAATTTATATAGATGTGATAGAGAAACTGGGTCAAATGAAGGAGTAGGTCTGTATATTAAAGAGGACCTGGTATGCGCAGAGCTACTAAACTCAACTAATGAGGTGGTAGAGGGACTTGGAATTAAGGTAGAAGAAATAAACCTAATTATTATTCTATTATATAAACCGCCAGATACAACGGTTGAGGAATTCACAGAGCAGATGCACAAAATAGAGAACATACTTGATAATCTAGCAAACACAGCTCCAGATATTACCTTCCTTGGAGATTTCAATTTACCGAGTCTAAGATGGAGAATGGCAAACACAAATATCATAGCAGGGAATGACCTGGGAAATAACCAACCACAGGTCAGAGAACTTTTGAGATTCTGTGACAAATTCTCTCTCAATCAACAGATCATAGAACCAACTGGGAACGAAAACACACTAGACTTGTTATTCACAAACAATGATGAACTAATCAGAGACATTAAAATCTCATATACTACATACTCAGACCACAAGCTCATTGAAGTGCGAACTAGCATAAATAACGGTAGTAGGTCCAAGAGACCCAACAAGCGAGAAGGGCTATTCAATCAATTCAAATTCAACAATAAGAGGATCGACTGGGAAAAAATTAATGTAGATATTGCAAACATTCAATGGGAGACGGTCTTAAGCGACAAAACTCCCACACAGGGAACAGCTCAACTGACAGCTGAAGCATACAAGGTCTGCTTGAAGCACGTGCCTGTGAGGAGGGGCAGAAAGAGGACCACTCTAGAAAGAGAACGCGGACGACTGTACAGAAGAAAACAATCACGGAAATGCTTAGGCAGATACGACTATCACAAGAAAGGAAAATAAACCTAAACAGGGAGATCGAAGAAATAAAAGTGAAGTGATCATACGAGTTTGAGGAAATGGAATTGGAACAGAAAGCTATACAAGAGATAAAGAAAAATCCAAAATATTTTTTAACATACGCAGAATCAAAAACCTCCTCCAGTATTGGACCTTAATTACAACTTAAGTAACGTAAACAGAGGACAACAAGGAAATTAGTGAAATTCTAAGAAGCCAGTATGAGGCTATGTTTAGCACACCAATAAACAACATGAAAGTTGATGATCCAGACAGCTTCTTTATGAATAACATCCAAGCTGCAGACAGTATAGCGGATATTAACACGAACTCGGAAGACTTTGAAAGAAAAATTGACAATATGCCCATGCACTCAGCTCCTGTGCCTGACTCGTGGAATTCAATATTCATAAAGAAATGTAAAGTACCAGTAGTGCGAACGCTCCGCGTAATATGGAGAAAGAGCCTGGATACAGGGGAGATACCAGTTGCACTTAAATCTGCAGATATAGCTCCTTTGCACAAGGGGGGTAGTAAAGCTTTGGCAAAAAATTATAGACCAATTGCACTAACATCACACATAATACAAATTTTTGAAAGAGTGATTAGGAATCAAATTTCTAGTTTTATGGAAAATAATGAGTTACACAACCCAGGACAACATGGATTTAGAGCGGGAAGGTCCTATCTGTCACAATTACTCAACCACTATGACAAAACAACAGAAGCATTAGAAGAAAAGCAAAATGCAGATGTTGTATACACAGACTTTGCAAGGGCATTCGACAAATGTGACCATGGGGTGATAGCACACAAAATGAGGTCAACGGGAAAAACAGGTAAAGAATGACGCTGGATACTCAATTTCTTGTCGAACAGAACACACAGAGTAACAATCAAATAAAATCAAGTCCAAGCGCAGTTAAAAGCTCAGTACCTCAAGGTACAGTCCTTGCACCACTGCTGTTCCTTATTCTCATATCAGATATAGACAAAAATACAAGTCACAGCTTCGTGTCATCCTTTGCAGATGACACAAAAATCAGCATGAAAATTACCTCTGCAGAAGACATTGAAAAACTACAAGCTGATATTAACAAAGTTTTCGATTGGGCAGCAGAAAATACCATGATGTTTAACAGGGATAAATTCCAGGTACACAGATTCGGCAAAATTGAGGATCTGAAACAAAATACAGGGAACAAAACACAATCGTATTTGCCCATAGTAGGAAAACAGCATGTCAAGGATTTGGAAATAATGATGTCCGACGACCTAACGTTTAGGGAGCATAACCAAGCAAATATTGCGGCAGCCAGAAAAATGATAGAATGGATTACGAGAACTTTCAAATCCAGGGATCCCATCACAATAGTTGTACTTTTCAAATCACATGTACTGTCCCGTCTTGAGTACAGCTCAGTACTCACTTCCCCATTCAGAGCAGGAGAGATTGCTGAAATAGAGGGAATACAGAGAACATATACGGCAAGCATTGACGCGATAAAGCACCTAAATTATTGGGATCGTCTCAAAGCTCTCCAAATATACTCACTAGAAAGGAGACGAGAGAGATACCAAATAATATTCACATGGAAAATACTGGAGGACCAGGTCCCAAATCTACACAGTAAAATAACAAAGAACTGGAGTGAACGATATGGGAGAAAATGCAGAATAGAACCAGTGAAGAGCAGAGGTGCCATAGGCACAATCAGAGAACACTGTATAAACATCAGAGGTCCGCGGTTGTTCAACGTCCTACCAGCGACTATAAGAAATATTGCCGAAACAACCGTGGACATCTTCAAGAGAAAACTAGATTGTTTTTTAAAAAAAAGTGCCGGACCAACCAGGCTGTGGTGGGTAAGTGGGCATGAGGGCCGCTCCAAGCAACAGCCTGGTGGACCAAATTCCACCAAGTTTGTGGTGTGGTGGTTCTGTATGTGCTCTTTCAGGAACCCTTCTTTCGGGCGGTCAAGGCTTGTGCCTTGATTGTCCCTCCTTGGTTGCCTTCTGGTCTTTGGCTGCCCATTTGTGGTTATGCTCATGATATCGTTTTGTTTGTGGCTTCTGAGGGTTCTGTCAGTGCTGCGTAGGACGTTATTGAGAGGTTTGAGTCCACTGGGGCCCTGGAGTGGGTGGGTGGGCCTCTCGCCTTGTGTGGGAGATGTCGTAGTTTCCGGTGGTGTCCACTCTGCGGGTTCAGGGGATCACCTGGTTTGCTTCGTATGAACGCTTCTTGAGGTGGAATTGGGGTGCTGTTTCACGTTCTGTTGGCCTTGTGGCTGGGTTGTTGTCGGCGCGTCCATTGACGATCTGCCAGCGGGCGTTGCTTGTTACCTGCAAAGTGCTGCCGTGAGTATGGTTTGTGGCTAGGTGCTTCCCATTGGATTGCCGGAAGGTTCTGGGGTTAGAACGTCAGGTGTATAGGTATGTGTGGTGTGGTTAGTACCATCCGGTTCGTCGTTCGAAGTTGGTGTTGGCTGTGCGGGAGGGTGGTGTCAGTATTCCTGACGTCTTTACCAAGGCCCGGGCTTTGTTCTGGGTCTTGTTGTGGCAGGGTTTGAGTTTGGGTGGGGGGCTTAATGCTTTGTGTATTTTTTGTGTTCGGTTAGGTTTAGCTTCTTAGTTGATTTGGGGGTTTGTAGGGAAGTGGCTCTGAATACCCCTCCTGTGTACTCATGGGCGGTGGGCATTCTTCGGGCTCTCTGCCATAGTCCTGGCTTTATGTCTTTCATGTAGGGCTGTGTACGAGGCGTTGTTCAGTCGTGTCCGTCCTCGGATGGAGGTCTTGTTCCGTGTTGGGATTAGGGGGGAGTGTGGGCGGCTTTGGCGGGGGGCGGTTTTTGGCGCCGCAGTAGCAGGAATTGCTGTTCTGTGTTTGTCGACAATTGCATTTGTCGTTAACGACGAATGAACGGTTGTGCATGCTGGGGTTGTGCGCCTGTGCAGCGTGTGCGCACTGTGGGTTACCAGAGCCGCAGGTGCATGTCTTTTATTTTTGTGAGCGGTTGCGTGGTTTGGTTGATTGGTTTCGTGGTGTCCTGGGGGTGTTTTGTGGGCCGGCGTTTCGGAGTGATTTTCTGCGGTTTTTATTTTTATCCTTTCCGAGCGGTTCTCGGAGGGAGCAGAATACTTTATGTATTCTCGTCGCTGATGATGTATAGTGTGTGTGGGTTGGTAGGAGGGAGGGTTATGGGGTTGCACAGGTTTTAGGCTTTTTGCGGGGGCGAATGAGGTACACCTGATGGTGCTTGCAGCGTGCTTTTCCGGCGGATTTCTGCGGTTGGTTTACTGATGCCTATGTTCGAGGGGTTGCTTTTGGGTCGGTGGGGGCGTCGGTTGTTGGGGGGGGGGGTTGGCCACGGGTACGGTTGGGTATTCTCTGTGATGCGTGGTGTGGGGTGGTTAGGGTTGGATTCTTGGCTCGTGGTTGTGGGTTGGGTGGGTGGTTTGCTTGGGCATCCCTTGGGTCCCTTTCCCTTCCGTGGGGCCTCCTCGGAGGGGGGTTGGGCGGGTTGTGTGTGTTGTTTATGATGTAGCTGCTCCTGTGCTTGTGTGCTTGTCCTTCCCGATGCCTAAGGGTTCGGGTGGGTGTGGATGTGCATGGGTGTGGATGTGCATGGGTGTGGATGTGCATGGGTGTGGATGTGCATGGGTGTGGATGTGCATGGGTGTGGATGTGCATGGGTGTGGATGTGCATGGGTGTGGATGTGCATGGGTGTGGATGTGCATGGGTGTGGATGTGCATGGGTGTGGATGTGCATGGGTGTGGATGTGCATGGGTGTGGATGTGCATGGGTGTGGATGTGCATGGGTGTGGATGTGCATGGGTGTGGATGTGCATGGGTGTGGATGTGCATGGGTGTGGATGTGCATGGGTGTGGATGTGCATGGGTGTGGATGTGCATGGGTGTGGATGTGCATGGGTGTGGATGTGCATGGGGTGTGGATGTGCATGGGGATGTTTCTCCTGGCTCCTGCGTGGGCATCTACTTGGTTGGGTTTGGTTTGGTTTGACTTGGCCTGCGCCCCGTATGTTGGGGTAGCGGGCCGTATTTGTGTGTGGTAGCATGGTTGTGGGATGTGGTTGTGGGATGTGGTTGTGTGTTGTTGTTCCTTCTGTTTGTTACTTTGTGTGTGTGTTTTTATTCATACATGTTTTGTAATGATTTTATGCTACTTATGTACTTCTGTTTATCTTTCTAGTTATTTTGTACTTTTGTCTTCGGCCTCTTAATGTTGTGTCCTGTTCTGCTCCTCTGTTTGGGGTGTCGAGGAGAGCGTGTATTATGTATTCCTCCCCTTCATGTTGTGGGGGTGGTTGTATTTATGTGATTTTTAGTTATTATTCCTTGTGTGTTATCTCTGTTCTGTCTGTGTTATGTGTCTCGAGCTGTTTCAAGGTTATGTATTTTTTGCTTGTATCATGTACTCTTTACTTTTGATTATTTATGTGTATCTTGAGGTTATCATGAGATGATTTCGAGGCTTTCAGTGTCCCCGCGGCCCGGTCCTCGACCAGGCCTCCACCCCCAGGAAGCAGCCCGTGACAGCTGACTAACACCCAGGTACCTATTTTACTGCTAGGTAACAGGGGCATAGGGTGAAAGAAACTCTGCCCATTGTTTCTCGCCGGCGCCTGGGATCGAACCCAGGACCACAGGATCACAAGTCCAGTGTGCTGTCCGCTCGGCCGACCGGCTCCCCTCCGTGTAGATTACGTCTGTTTCGTGTTTTTGTTTTGTATTGTTTTCTATGTTTGCACACTTGTTTGTATTCCTCTGTTGTTCTTCACTTGTTTGTATTCCTCTGTTGTTCTTCACTTGTTGACTGTACGTTGGTTTTTATTTTATAAATACAAAAAAAATGTGTTTTTTGCAACACGCTTCACGAGTGGCTGAGGAGTTAGCCACTCAGCGATAGTCGTATACCACAGTATATATTACTACATCTCTCATTGGTCAACTCTGTTTATGTGGAGGACCTATGGCGTGACGTCAGAATATAGAAACCTACGGGACTGACCACTTATGTATACAAGAAATTATAGAAATACCTTCATATGTATACATAAAACTGTGTATACAGGTATACATAAACATTAATGTTTACATAAAACCGCTACAAATGCACATGTAAACATACAGGTGTATGTTTATCTGTTATTCATACAGGAACATACAACATTGAGATTGCTATTCGGGCAGTGTGTCTGTGGCTCTGTTGCTCACGCTGTTTCCCCTTTGTCCTCGTGCTCGCTCTTGACTCATTTTTGACTCCTTATCATTCTTTCTCCTCGACCCTATTCCCCCTCACTCCCTCTTTTTCCTCTACCTCCCAATCCCTCATTACCTCTTTCTCCTCTCACGCCCTCTTTCACCTCTCATTCCCTCAGTCTCTCTTTCTCTTCTCTTCCAATTCCTCTCTCTCTCTCTCTCTCTCTCTCTCTCTCTCTCTCTCTCTCTCCCCCTCTCTCTCTCTCTCTCTCTCTCTCTCTCTCTCTCTCTCTCTCTCTCTCTCTCTCTCTCTCTCTCTCTCTCCCTCTCTCTCTCCCTCTCTCTCTCCCTCTCTCTCTCCTCTCTCTCTCCCTCTCTCTCTCCCTCTCTCTCTCTCCCCCTGCTATTCCCTCACCGTGGTCCTGAGACACGGCTCCCAGGGCGGCAGGGCTCTCAGGGCCGCGTTTATTCCCGCACCAGACATCAATTCATCATTTTTCTCCCCCAACGACTTACATAATTCCTTGTCTTCGATTTGCCTCAGAAATTCTGCGGGTATGAATAATCATAATTCTGACAGTGAGGGAGGAGGATCTCTGGAATGGTTCCTTTCCCCCTCCCTCTTTCCCCTTGTCTCTTCCCTCGTTCCAAACACACACACACTCCTCCCTTCTAATTCATCTCCTCCTCCTCCTCCATTCAGCAATTCTCTTGCACTTTCTGCTCACTTTCTATTTCTGGTAATGGCAGCACAGTGTATCTGCGTCGTCTTGTTCTCATATTCCTGTTATGGTCTACGCTTTTTACTCACTTTATTGTCGTCTTGTGGGGTCGTCCTCGCCCTCATAATCTTACTCGCACGCATTCTTTACTTCCTTTATCACAAACTAATTTTATTTACTGTTCACTCATTCGTTTATGTACACCGTTGACGTTGTTTTCAATGTACAGTATATCCACTCTTATCTTTCTACAGTTACCACTCTAATAGTATCTACACTTCCCCCATCCAATATTATCTACACTTTCCCCCATCCAATATTATCTACACTTTCCCCCATCCAATATTATCTACACTTTCCCCCATCCAATATTATCTACACTTCCCCCATCCAATACTATACACTTTTCACCATCCAATATTATCTACACTTTCCCCCATCCAATATTATCTACACTGCCCCATCCAATATTATCTACACTTCCCCCATCCAATATTATCTACACTTCCCCCATCCAATATTATCTACACTTCCCCCATCCAATATTATCTACACTGCCCCCATCCAATATTATCTACACTTCCCCCATCCAATATTATCTACACTTCCCCCATCCAATATTATCTACACTGCCCCCATCCAATATTATCTACACTTCCCCCATCCAATATTATCTACACTTCCCCCATCCAATATTATCTACACTTCCCCCATCCAATATTATCTACACTGCCCCCATCCAATACTGGGCACAGTTCCCATCCTTTCCTATCGAAAAGTTCCCAAACACAGATCATAATTTGCTCTACAAAACTCATAGCTATTCATCAGGGAAGCTGCGCCGCTCCTCGTCGGTATAAACTCATCTAATTCCACCGTCTCATTACTGGACGCGAGGAGTGGAAGTTTGAGATCAAAGATATCAAGACTGATTGTGGTGTGTGGTGGTGGTTGTGTGTGGTGGTTGTGGTGTGTGGTGGTGGTTGTGGTGTGTGGTGGTTGTGATGTGTGGTGGTGGTTGGGGTGTGGTGGTTGTGGTGTGTGGTGGTTGTGGTGTGTGTGGTGGTTGTGGTGTGTGGTGGTTTGTGTGTGTGGTGGTGGTTGTGGTGTGTGGTGGTTGTGATGTGTGGTGGTGGTTGTGTGTGTGGTGG
>NC_091151.1:35860700-35865859 GCF_040958095.1 Procambarus clarkii | reverse complement strand
TCATAAATACAGTTTTAAGCCGCCATGAGTGAGGAAAGATGCACAGGTTTCGTAAGAACACGTGTCTGGCGAGTTCTAGCCATGAAATATGAAACTAGACTAAAAGGAGACAAGAGAATGGAGACCATGCATTCAGATTCAAACTCCTTGTTCAGAGTCCTAACGAGGCTCTCAGAAATCAAAGCAAGGAGTTACAAAATCCGAGCAAACACATCAGAAATCCGAACAAGTTAAAAAATCCGAACACATAGTTAAGAAATCTAAACATCAATATCAAACAAAAGTCTTATCCGATGTAATGAAGTGAAGCAGTAATGCAAATTCCATTTTGTTGGTTCAAAAGCAGACATAACAGAACACGGGGGATACGAACCGACCAAAGGTGATAACCAGAAGATGCAGACATATGCACTTACCAGGTCAGCAGACATATGCACTTACCAGGTCAGCAGACATATGCACTTACCCAAACCACCTGAACACACACACACATACACAAGACGTTTCCTTCAGAAACTTTAATAAAGAGACCTTCAGATCAATGTATACCGCCTATGTGAGGCCAGTCTTAGAGTATACTGCCCCATCGTGGTTCCCCCCATCTTAAAAAAACACACAAGGAAGTTGGAAAAGGTGCAGAAGTCAGCAACGAGACTCGTCACAGGTACGCAGACAGACTGAACGGACTAAATATGACGTTAGAAAAGAGCAGGGAGAGGGGAAGGGGGAGGACATGATACAGACGTATAAAATACTTAAAGAGGGATTGACAGGGTGGAAACAGAGGAAATGTTAACAATGAATATCAATAGAACAAGGGGACACGGATGGAAGCTTGAGTCTCAGATGTGTTAGAGATAGAAAGTTTTCTTTTAGCGTAAGGAAACTGAGGAAATGGAATGACCTAAAGGAGCAGGTTGTAAAGGCTAACTCCCTTCATTACTTTAAAAGCAGGTATGATAGGGAAATAGGTAAGGAGTCATTGCATTAGACAACCAGCGGCTTAGTAAATGGAATGCATTAGGAAGTGATGTAGTGGAGGCTGACTCCATACACAGTCTCAAATGTAGATATGATAAGAGCCCAGTAGGCTCAGGAACCTGTACACCAGTTGACTGACAGATGAGAGGCGGGACCAAAGAGCCAGAGCTCATCCTCCGCAAGCACAACTAGGTGAGTACAACGAGGTGAGTAAAAGCGGGGTCCAAGAGCTAGTGCTTTATCCTACATGCACAAATAGGTGAGTACACAGACGTGAATCAATACATTAGGCAACCGACGGTTAGAAAGGCGGAGTCCAGGAGCTACCAGCTCGATCGTGCAGGTACAAAATTTAGTAAATACAAGAGAGGAAACGCACAGGAAATTGTGAACTATATTAAAATAAGTAATTATCAAAAGAAGGCGTCAATAAATTAAAGAGAGAGAGAGAGAGAGAGAGAGAGAGAGAGAGAGAGAGAGAGAGAGAGAGAGAGAGAGAGAGAGAGAGAGAGAGAGAGAGAGAGAGAGAGAGAGAGAGAGAGAGAGAGAGAGAGAGAGAGAGAGAGAGAGAGAGAGAGAGAGAGAGAGAGAGAGAGAGAGAGAGAGAGAGAGAGAGAGAGAGAGAGAGAGAGAGAGAGAGAGAGAGAGAGAGAGAGAGAGAGAGAGAGAGAGAGAGAGAGAGAGAGAGAGAGAGAGAGAGAGAGAGAGAGAGAGAGAGAGAGAGAGAGAGAGAGAGAGAGAGAGAGAGAGAGAGAGAGAGAGAGAGAGAGAGAGAGAGAGAGAGAGAGAGAGAGAGAGAGAGAGAGAGAGAGAGAGAGAGAGAGAGAGAGAGAGGGAGAGAGGGGGGCGGGGGATCTTCAACACTCCCAAGATAACATGTAAGAACTAGAATAGCAGCAGGAAAGAGATATGATCTATTGCTTCATGCAGGTCGGCGTTCGATCCAACCCGTTCTCCACTCACGTCCATTACATCCAGCGGGCGACCCCACAGACGCATTCATAAATTGTTACGTGCTGCTCATTCAAAATGGAAATTCTCTCCAATATAAATTAATATTATAATGTATTGGCATATTGTGCATATACTTAGGTAGGTTATGTTAGGTGTTTAGGTTCTGTTGGCTATTATTTGTATTTGTAGTACGTGGGTGAAGCATTTACAGCGTTGTGGTTTGAACAAAATTCGTCAGTGAAGCACTTGTTCCGGAAGTGTTCGAACGAAATCAGTTGTGAGTCGAGTGTGAACCGTTTTTCATTCATAAACAGCTGGGGTTTGGCGGGTGCATGGAATCACTTTTTTTATCTTTGCTTAGAGGACGGGCTGTTCGATCCCCGATGGTCTAAGAGGCTTATACCCTTCCTTCACCCCGTCCTCATATTTTTTTATTGTTGCCGCTGAAGGCGGCTAGTTTATTGTGCACCCCATACTTATCCTGTGAGCGGTAGCGCAAAAGCATTACAGAGGGCACAAAAGGTCTTTATCAGACCTCATCTTAGATTATTACATAAACAATTTCTTCTATTCTTCACACCTTATAGTTACAATGTCAGCTAGTTACAGAGAAAGTGCTATTACAAGAGCTACATATTTACAGTAAGTCATCATACATTAATGGTAGGTCTTATCGCTAATACATAATAGTTTGGCCAATGGGGATATTACAGAGTCATAGGGGAGCTTCTGTTTATTATTAGTCCTCACAATACACTACTTGTTTCTGAATCTCATATGTCGTTCATCTACTGGAAGCGAAATGTGGATACAGTGCAAGGATTTCAGGTAATTTATCCATGGTAATAAGATAGGTTGCCATATCATACAGAGTGAGCTTAGATTTATCTCTAAAAGGCTCAATTTTACAACAATCCAAGATATAGTGTTCGAGTGTGTGTCCCTGTCTATGTCCACACACTTTACACTTTACTTCATCTAGATCCCTATACAAGCCGAACTGCCAGAGATACTTGTAGCCAAGTCTTATACGAGCTGTGACAGCATCTGTTAGTCTACTGACTTTGTTACTTGCCCCATACACATGTTTTACTTCACACATTTCATTGTGATGAACAATGGACCTGCTAGTTCCAGTTTGCACTGTTCTACTTTCTTCAAATCCATCCAGGAGTTCTCGTCTAATGACACTTTTAAGGGACCTATTTGATAACTCAAGATTCCGTTCAATACTGTCTTTATTTACTGCAGCCTTAGCAAGGGCGTCAACTTTATCATGTTCCTGCATGCCAATGTGAGAAGAAATCCACAACATTTTTATATTTACCCTCTTGCTAAGTATTCTTACATATCTACGTCTAGCTTCCAAGACAAGCACGTTATTACTTGATTGCAAACTGTTTATTGCTCGTAGTGAGGAAAGGGAGTCAGAAATAATTAAGCTGTCTACTTCAGTGTTGTCAATAATTTCGAGTGCTACCAGTATCGCTACCAACTCGGCTTGCATTGTGGACGCCCAGTTACTAATTCGGATATTTCTTTGAACTGTGCTGCCATCGGGCTGATGAGCAATAACAGCACTTCCTGCCCTCCCTGTAGCTGTATTGATATCCCACCTTCTATCCTGCTCCTATCCTCCCCTAATATTCATGCCCTAAATATAGTCAAGGTGGCTGAGGACATATTCCTGATAATCATATATGAATAGTATTGTCAGGTTCTTCAGGGGGAAAACCGTAGTCTTCGACTCAATATTTAAACTCCCAAATGTTGAAAAATATTCGACGCCACTCTTGAGGCTTCATACGGATTTATGGTTGATGCGATATGATGTGCGAAACATTATGGAAGATACGATCTCATGTGTAAAACATGATGCTGAAATGGTGGACAAACCTTTCGTTAAAACTCAAGTCGTGAAAGATACGTTCGTCTTTCAAATTAAAGCATTTTTATTTTTTTGCCGTTTTTAAACTTTGTATTTGTGTAATATTCTTGAGAGAAGCATAAACTCCCTCGTAAATCTTTGTTCCAGAGAAGATAGTCAAGCAGCCTCCAGTGCGCCCAACACGTGCATAATCGCCGTACACTATGTTGCATAACCACGTTCAAAATTACACATTACGGACAATGAATGTATTTGAAAAAAATGTAAAACACACACACACACACACACACACACATTACAGAGATGGTTTGCTTTCCTAACAAACTCGTTCTCTCCATTTCGCTTTCTTTCATTCTCCCTCTCCCATCTGATTCTTTTTCTCCTAGTCTCCACCACCTCTCCCGTTAAGATTTCAACTTAGATTCAGCAGAGCAGAAGAAGTTGTTAAACACATATGGCAAAATCTTACTGAAGCGACCATACGAGTCATAAATACTCATACTCCGCCCAAGTAAAACAGAAACAAGCAACACTTAGTGGGCCAGCCAGAGGCTTAGGGCCCGCGCAGGAATATCCCTGCAAAAAAAAAAAAAAAAAAAACTTTCCCGTCTCCAAGTTCACCGGTATCTTGCTTATACTGTTATAGGCATTATCGCCATTATCAAGTTCTTCCTCTTCGTTTTCATCGAATTCTTTCCTTACTCCTTCTCCTTCCTGTTTCCCTTCCCTGAGATGTATTACGAGTGAGGTGAGAGCTGCCCCGGGGGCCGGCGGAGTCCTCACCTGTGGTGGACCACGGGTCAATATAGGTTTAACAGTGCCCCCCCCCAAACACCCCCCAACCCCTCCCCCCTCCCTTTTATTTGGTCGGTCAAGCCACCACGCCGGGACTCTTCGCCTCACTGGGTCTGGCTATCTAGCTTGGACTGGTCGATCCCTTGGTCCTATTTGTGCCTACAGGATTCACCTGTCAACTCAGTTACAGCCCCGCTCCTGTGCCAGGTAAGTCCACTACGGGCTCACCATAGCCCGTGCTACTTGGAACGTTTAGTTCCCAGTAGCTGAATCTTAAACAACAACAACCTGTCAACTCTTGGACCTCGCCTTTCCAACAGAAGGTTGTCTAATGTTCCGACTCCCGACCTATTTTCCACTATTGTAACAGTTTTATTTAAATTACTTCTAAGCTGCATCACTTATGAACCCATACCTGCCCTTGTGTGGCAGTGCACAATAGAAAGCTGTTTTCACATATTCATACATTAAAACATTGATTTATATATATATATATATATATATATATATATATATATATATATATATATATATATATATA
>NC_091151.1:35850700-35855700 GCF_040958095.1 Procambarus clarkii | reverse complement strand
CAAGTAACTGTAGTCTCCGTGGTGTAGTGGTAAGACACTCGCCTGGCGTTCCGCGAGCGCTTTGTCATAGGTTCGTATCCTGGCCAGGCAGGATTTACTGGGTGCAAATCCTTAACTGTAGCCTCTGTTTAACTCAATAGTAAAATGTGTACTTGGTTGTAACAGCGATTCTTCGCGGCGGGGATCGTATTCCAGGGACTTGCCCGAAACGCTACGCGTACTAGTGGCTGTACAAGAATGTAACAACTCTTGTATATATCTCAAAAAAAAAGTACTTACGGATCTGTACATCTTTCTTCAATCTTTGGCGGCTTTGTTTACAATTATTAAACAGTAAATGAGCTCCGAAGCACCTGGAGGCTGTTTATAACAATAACAACAGTTGATTGGGAAGTTGTCATGCTTGTAAACTGTTTAATAAATGTAACCAAAGCCGTCAAAGTTTGAGGAAAGATGTTTACGTTCGTAAGTAGTTGCGTAACTGCTTCGCGAATCTGACCCAAGATACTTGCGCCTGAAGACCTCCGTGAAGTCAGAATGAATTATTTTATACCAGGCAATGTTGGCACGTTGGGCGAAGTCCTTCCCCATGTGCAGACGATGAGTCACAATAACGTGGCTAAAGTATGTTGACCAGACCACACACTAGAAGGTGAAGGGACGACGACGTTTCGGTCCGTCCTGGACCATTCTCAAGTCGATTGAGAATCCTTCCCCCTCCCCTTCTGACTCCACGCCATATCTCCCATATTTTATCGAATGCAATTCGGCGAAGATACTGTGATTCCATCATCGTAGCTTCTAGAAAATTCTTAAATCTGCCATTAGGCTAAGATATGGACAAATTTACATATCAATAAATTAAAAAGAATCCGAAACGCCCAAATACTAACATAATAGTTGTCAAAACATTATATATGATGGTTCAATAAATATCCGCACGACTAGCCAACCCGTCCTCCACATAGCACGTCGCATTTTGACGTATACTCTACCAAAGGCCAAAAATTGTCGTACTAGAAAAATGGAAGCGGCTCGCGGAATTGACATACTGTCCCGTTTTCTGTTATGGGTCCTCTGGTAGGTTAGGACAAGGGCACTTAAGTACGACAGTTTCTTGACGATTGGGAAATCTTGCGAGGACGGGCTGATGGCTGACAGGGAGGTTATCTTGAGATGATTTCGGGGCTTTAGTATCCCCGCGGCCCGGTCCTCGACCAGGCCTCCACCCCCAGGAAGCAGCCCGTGACAGCTGACTAACACCCAGGTACCTATTTTACTGCTAGGTAACAGGGGCATAGGGTGAAAAAAACTCAGCCCATT
Organism: Procambarus clarkii; assembly: GCF_040958095.1. Lineage (NCBI taxonomy): Eukaryota > Metazoa > Arthropoda > Malacostraca > Decapoda > Cambaridae > Procambarus > Procambarus clarkii. The sequence continues at coordinate 35,854,377 of NC_091151.1, read as the reverse complement.
GTTTCTCGCCGGCTCCCGGGATCGAACCCGGGACCACAGGATCACAAGTCCAGTGTGCTGTCCACTCGGCCGACCGGCTCCCTAGAAGCGGCATAAGCACAAGAGTTTCTGTAACAAGCAAATCAGTTTCATCGACTTCATCCCAGTTTCAAGAGACGTTAGCACGTTTCTAATTACTAACACAACAGCACGCACTAGTTGCACTGTTCCACGGGAGAATGCAACGTTTGTCAGTCTTGTTAAACACTCAACTGATTAGTTCGATAATGCTAATTATCAGGAGGAAGTGCTAAGCCAGTACAAGTTCACAGCAGTAGGAAGGGATATGAGACAGACTAAAGGCTAAGGAAGGCAAGGTAATTTATCAGAACACGCTAAGCCAGCGTAAACCTTGGAAGGTAGATGTGAACAGCAAGATTAAATCTTTCCGCTGTTAATTCACTACTGTTTTAGAATAGGGAGATATTTGCCGATTTACACATTTTAATAATCTTCTTGGAGTAAAGATTTAAAATGTTGTTTATATTGCAGGTTTTGTTCCTAGGTTTTCTCATAAGTTACTAGTTACTAGTGTAAACAGCAACACGGCTCTAGAGAAGGGAAATCCTACTAGTGCAAAGTCACGTTGATAAAAGTTTAAGATTTTAACGAATTTCACTTGAAGTGCTTCAGCTTGAATTCCCCCATTTATAATCTCGTCGTTGTTCACACACCAAGATAATCACCAGCTATTCTTACCATGGGAATTTCTTCTATTTTCATTCTCCACCAGATATCATTGACCTCACCATCTCTCCACTACTCAATCTCCCCCCCCATCACACTCTCTCTCACACACACACACACACACACACACACACACACACACACACACACAATGGCTCATGTGGTGGAGGCTGACTCCATACACAGTTTCAAATGTAGATATGATAAGAACTCAGTAGGCTCGGGAATCTGTACACCAGTTGATTGACAGTTGAGAGGCGGGACCCAAGAGCCAGAGCTCAAACACCGCAAGCACAACTAGGAGAGTACACAAAATACACAATCACACTCTCTCTCTCTCTCTCTCTCTCTCCCCCCCCCATCACTCCCTCCCTTCTTCCACTATCTCCCCTCCCCCTCAAACCTTTAGCTTTCTCTCCCCTCCTCCCTCACCTCACCTGCCTCCCCTCCTCCCCTCACCTCACCTGCCTCCCCTCTCCCATTTGCTTCTAAATTCTCCGTCTTCGTCTCCTCCTTCCCTCGTCCCCTTGCCTCCCAACCATCCAGAACCCATAATTACCCAACCAATTATGAAATGATTTTACCTCCCCAAGGTAGGACCCTCCCCGAAGGCCTACTCCAGGTCTTCTCCCAATTCCCAAAAGGCCTAGTTGGTCCCTGCGAGGCGGGACCAAAGAGCCAAAGCTCAACCTCCGCAAGCACAAATAGGTGAGTACACAGTGGGGCCGGTGACTGAGCGGACAGCACGCTGGGCGCGTGATCCTGTGGTCCCGGGTTCGATTCCCGGCTCCGGCGAGAAACAATGGGCAAAGTTTTTTTCACCCTGATGCCCCCTGTTACCTAGCAGTAAATAGGTACCGGGGAGTTAGTCAGCTGTCACGGGCTGCTTCCTGGGGTGTGTGAGTGTGGTGTGGGGAAAAAAATAGTAGTTAGTAACAGTTGATTGACAGTTGAGAGGCGGGCCGAAAGAGCAGAGCTCAACCCCCGCAACCACAACTATGTGAATATAACTAGGTGCACACACACACACACACACACACACACACACACACACACACACACACACACACACACACACACACACACACACACACACACACACACGACGTACACATGCCAGGGCTGAAATGATGGGCAGAAAAAATTATAACTTGCTTGTTAAGCAGAATTTTGCAAGGGTCATTTTATTCCTTTCAAGGTCCGACGTCGAAAAATTATTTCACATACGCGCAGAAGGCGAGTTCGCGACGTACAGAGTTTATAAAGCTTAAACCTGTGACTCAAATCTCTTTCTAGTGTTGGCAGGTGTGAGTGTATTCGCTTGTGCTTGAGTCCCTCTTCTCGTCCCTCACTGTGACTCTCTAACGCCTGTCTGTTAGGTATTTCCTTGCTTATGTCAGTGCTCTTCCACTTGCTCCCGCCTGTCCCTCAAGTGTGTGTTGTAATGTCTTGTGAGGTACTGTGTCGAAGGCTTCTAGACAGTTCAGAGACACGCAATCTGTGTACTGTCCTTTAGATCTGTCACCTGTTCTGATTTTTATTTTCTTACACTTGCTGGTGTGAACTCCTATAGCCATTTCTTGGATTAATTCTATAGCTTAAGTCATCTCGGATAATGTTGCACTCCTCATCTGTCTCAACTCCTTACTTTATGCAAACTCCGATATATAAGACTCCAACTTTTGTTGATAGGTCAGTTACATGAATGAGAAATAGTATGGGTCCCAGCACAGATCCTTGAGGAGCTCCACGTGTTACCCTACGCCAGTCCTGCTCTTCATTCCCTCCCTGTTACTGACTCCTGGGTGTTAGGTAGTTTTGTACACACGTTAGTGTTTTTCCTCTTGCTTCCGCCTGTCTAAAGTTTGTGTAGTACCTCTTGTGAGTACCTCTTGTGAGGTACTGTATAAAGGATTTTGGGCAGTACAGAAATACTTAGTCTGCCCAACCTTCTCTGTCCTGCCTTATTATTCGTTACTTTATCACAGAACTCGAGTAGATTTGTTAGGAACGCTTTCCAATCCCTTTTTTTTTTACTAACCTAATTGTGCATGCGGGGGTTGAGCTTTGGCTCTTTGGTCCCGGAATGGCCCCTATATCCATGTTGATGTTTTTTACATACGTATTTCTCTCTAGATATGTGACTAGCCTTATGCTTATTATTTTTTCCGAGTACTTTACAGGGAATGCTAGTCAGTGACACCGGTCACTCGTCTCTATATCCTGTCTGGTAAATTGGTATCACATTTGTCCGCATGTCCAAGAGCTCGCTTTAGTGTAAGCCTTAAAAAAATAGCTCAAAATAAATGACTACTTAACAAACTGGAGACAGAAGCAGGAGTTACTAGAATACTGGAATGGACACAGTAACTGACACGAAAAGAGTATTTAAGTGATTTCGGTTTGTAGAATATTCAAAGAGTAGCAAGTAGGCTCACAAGGATTTGTCAGAGGGCCAATTCATCATTCATGTCAATGACGTATGCATTGGGGAGGGGGGGGGGGAAGTTGTTATGAGTCCATGCTTACGGATTATGTCAAATTATAGAGAAGAATCTTGACAAAAGAATAACTCAAAGGCAGGCTGCAGAGTTCATCCAAGAAATGGCTACTAGAATTAAATACCATTAGGTGCAAGGCAATGCAAATGAGAACCAGGAACAGAAAACCAGCAGGTTGTTACACAATGAAGGTAAACCACCTTCCTACATCAACCAAATACCCTGGGAATAGATATACCACTACCTCTTACCTCAGGAACATAGAAACAGGATAACGTTACCGTGCACCACCTACGTCAGACTAGTCAAACATTATGGCCCTGTTGTCAAGAGTGTCATAATGGTTCAGCAACCTGTCCTCTTTAAAAGAACGTCGCTTTTGGCCGTTTGCCCGTATGGCCGAATTTGGACGTAATTTGAAAATTAAAAAAAAATGAAAATAAATTTGGG
>NC_091151.1:35780700-35845700 GCF_040958095.1 Procambarus clarkii | reverse complement strand
ACATGATTTACATTTATATGCCAAACCCTTCACATACGAAATTATAGTAAAGCTGCTTCGGTCCGTCTTTGAACGTCCCGCCCGCCAAACACACACACCGAAACTACGACGTTGGTACAACGTTCGAACAAGTTTTAAGGCTTCCTAACCAGTTATAACAACCAATATAGCAAGTTGTAACAACGTTCTAATACGTCATAAACACGTTAAGCCAAGATGTAACAACTTTATTACAAGTTGTAACAAGCAGAAAATAGAGACAGTTTCGGTTTGTTTCCAGGGCGGGACTTATTTTCTGCATATTTTTATATTATAATTCTTATTATTATTATTCAGAAAATCAACTTCAGAAATGCGGAGATCGAACTAGCGACCTGGACACTCCCAGCCCTGTACTTTATCCCTAATAATATTATTATCAATATTATTATGATTATTTAAAAAAAATATACAGAACACGTTACTGTGGTTGAATAAAATATGTTAGCATTACATAAAATTAATATTTAATAAACCCACTAGTGCGCAAAATGTTTTGGGCAATATATATAAGTATATATGTCTTCTCCAGAACTACGTGACGTGTAGTCAAACATTTCTGTTATAACGGGATAAGGTATGGTATACTCCAATAGTCACGGTATAAACTGTTATTTGTTTTTATCCAATTACTGAATGTTTCTTGCAAGTACTTTGTCCATGTTGCTGGCATTACATCGCTGTTCTGCACGATGATATCTCAATAACGTAATGTATCTATAAGGAGAATACTGAGGCACTGAAGCAGGATTGAGCTCTCGCCCCGGGACGCCCCAGCCACACTCACCACACCTATTACCCATATATACAAATATCACGGGGAAAGAGCCAAGCCATTAAGATTCTATAGCACTGGGATAACGTGAGGATGACGATTTGGGATAGGGCGGTTGGGGAAGGAATCAACCACTTGGACGATCGGGGATTGAACGCCGACCTGCATGAAGCGAGACCGTCGCTCTACCGTCCACCCCCAAGTGGTTTGACTTACGTGGGGTGAAGCATTTACAGAGATGTGATACATACAGAGGTCGTCATCGAAACACTTTTCGATAAATGTTTTTTTAAATAAATATGACGATAAACTCGTCATCAATTGAGAGTCGTGTGTGTAAACATTTTGTCATTCATAACCAGGGGCCAGATTCACGAAGCAGTTACACAAGCACTTACGAACGTGTACATCTTTCCTCAATCTTTGACGGCTTTGGTTACATTTATTAAACAGTTTACAAGCATGAAAACTTCCCATACAACTGTTGTTATTGTTATAAACAGTCTCCTGGTGCTTCGGGGCTCATTAACTGTTTAATAATTGTAAACAAAGCCGCCAAAGATTGAGAAAAGATGTACAGGTTCGTAAGTGCTTGCGTAAGTGCTTTCGTGAATCTGGCCCCAGGGGCTTGGGGGCTGGATTAACACGCATTTGGCCTTTGTTGATGATATCTAGTGTTTACGACTTAAAAATTAAAAAAAAGTGTCTAGATTTATGAAGATGGGATTCAATCACCAGTTGGTTTACTCAGCTCATCTAACTCATCTCGGCTCCCCCCTCCCCCCTCACTCACCCCTCAGTTGTGGCGAGTTACTCTGGTTGTTGTTGTTGTTGTTTTAGATTCAGCTACGAACAAAATATCCTTGTAGCACGGGCTATGGTGAGCCCGTAAATTGTAGGCTGGTGTGTATCGCCTTGTATATAGCGAGTGGGTCAATGCTGATGTTCCTGCCGGTGTTATACAGGACTTCACTCTTGCAAACATTTCTTATTGTTGCCGTGATCCTGTGAATCTCTTAATGACATACTGTGTTCCTGTCACTGAGCTCCTATTACATTATATTTTACAGATATATATATAGGATAGTATGCGAACAAGCCTGAATGGTCCCCAGGACAATATGTATAGGATATAGGACAATATATAGGATAGTATACATAAATCACAGTCATGGTGGAGTTACTCCAGAGGCATTTCCTGCTCCAGGCATGACGTCAGTGCTTCTCGTCCTCACACTAAGATTCATCCAGCAAGGCCACACGGTCACGATAATGACCTTGTTAGTGCGGCCTTAACTACCCTCTTCACCCACCACCCTCTCTTCTCCTCCCCTTGTCTTACCCCATTCTTCCGTGTCCTTCTCCCTCTGGCCTTCCACGCCAAACTCGTCTCCATTTTATACCCCCCCCCCCTTTTTTTGTCTTTTCCCCCCTTACGTCAATCTTCGCTTCTTCTCCTTTCTTTATTCAAGGTCTCATTTCGTATGCCTGTTATCTTATTAATATCTTATTTCATATTTTCCAGTTCGATTTTTATTTTTCATTAACTAACTTCCTTATTTCTGTTTCCGTCATCTCTCTCTATATATATATTCTGTCGACTTTTCCTTGTTCCTTCTTCCGTTTTTTTTAATTCGCGAATTCCTTCCACGCATTTGGATCCCTTTTGAGAAACAAATGAATATTTGAGAACTAGAAGAAAACCCGAGAAGACGAGAATAAGAAGAGAGTCTCCAGCGCTCAAGACAACCCGAGACTCCTACAAAGCCCATCAGGAGAAACACCTCTGTGGACGCTCAGAGTAATTTGGTTACCTCGGAGACGAGGTCAGAGGACAAGGAAGATGCGCAAGGCTCTAAACCCCTAAGAAACTCTCAGAGGCAGAGGACACGACATCCCTTGAGGGAGAAATTCAACTGCAAGAAAATTACGACAGATGAAGAAAAGTATCAGTTTAAGAACTGAAAATTAGAGGACCGAATTCTTCAATAATCTAGAATGGTTTACTGGCGAGAAGGGGTTGGTGAGGAGTAGGGGTGAACTGCCACACTGCTGGAAAAAAGTCATACTATATTATATTAAAAGGGGGCTATATATATATATATATATATATATATATATATATATATATATATATATATATATATATATATATATATATATTAGAAGGGGGCTAGATATTAAAGTACAGGCCTGTATCGTTGACATGGACAACCTGTAAGACCCTAGATAAATTAATCAGCAGACTAGTGATTACCTATCATGGAAAATTGTTCACAGGCATACATACGAAGGTGTAAGTCTTGCCTGACCAACCTGCTTGTGTTCAACAAGAATTCCTTGATCACACAGGAGAAAGATGGATGAACTGAATTTATCTTCGTGGACTGCCAGATAGCCTTCGAAATTCTTCCACAAAGGAGGGCCCAACACAAACTTGAGAAATAAACCGATGTTAAACACACACACACGCACACGCACACACACACACACACACACACACACACACACACACACACACACACACACACACACACACGCACGCACACACACACACACACACACACACACACACACACACACACACACACACATACGCACACACATACAAAACATACACCACATCCAAAATTCTCAGGGAAATTAACAGGGTGGACAAGGATGGATTATTTAACACGGGTGGCACACGCACAAGGGGACACAGGTGGAAGCTGAGTACCTAAATGAGCCACAGAGACATTACAAAGAGCTTTTTCAGTGTCAGAGTAGTTAGTAAATGGAATGCACTAGGAAGTGATGTGGTGGAGGCTGACTCCATACACAGTTTCAAATGTAGATATGACAGAGTCCAGTAGGCTCAGGAATCTGTACACCAGTTGATTGACAGTTGAGAGGCGGGACCAAGGAGCCAGAGCTCAACCCCCGCAAGCACAACTAGGTGAGTACACACGCGCACACGCACAATACCATCTCGATCACTTTCAACATCAGGTTCATTGGCTTAAGTGACGTTAAAAAATCTCTGTCCAGAACACTAATGTATAATTCTTTTACGGTGTGAGTCCAGCGGAACGCGACCACATTGTGTTACCAGTCCACACCATAACGAGGCAGTTACGAGCTCACACCGTAACGAGGCAGTTATGAGCTCACCCCGTAACGAGGCAGATACGAGCCCACCCCCGTAACGAGGCAGTTACGAGCTCACACCGTAACGAGGCAGATACGATCCCACCCCCGTAACGAGGCAGATACGATCCCACCCCCGTAACGAGGCAGATACGAGCCCACCCCCGTAACGAGGCAGATACGAACCCACCCCCGTAACGAGGCAGATACGAACTCACCCCCGTAACGAGGCAGATACGAGCCAACCCCCGTAACGAGGCAGATACGAACTCACCCCCGTAACGAGGCAGATACGAGCCAACCCCCGTAACGAGGCAGTTACGAGCCCACCCCTTTAACGAGGCAGTTACGATCTCACCCCCGTAACGAGGCAGTTAGGAGCTCACCCCCGTAATGAGGCAGTTACGAGCTCACACTATGACGAGGCAGTTCTGACTTCACCCCACAATGCCAATTAAACGACAATTAGCCGATGATTAAACGGTAATAAGCCTATGAAGTAACAATAGTTGAAAACCTCCGGGATTACCACGTGACGTCACAAGCCAATGAGCCAACCGGAAATTCTGTTCCATTGCAGAAAAAGTCAACAAAAATGAAGTTGTGGGAACCACACACACACACACATGGAGGGGCCTCCTGTCCTATTCTGGGAAGCAGGTGATCATCTGGTTGTTAATGAGGGCCAACTACTTCTCTGGGAACACTACACTCACCACAAGTTGATGGGCTGTTGAGAGGCGGGACCAAGGAGCCAAAGCTCAACCTCCCACAAGCACAACTAGGTGAGTATGCACACCCATTCATTCTACTACTGCTTCTTTGAGATATACATTCATGTAATATATTAGGTTAAGTACAGTAGAATGCACAGGTGTCGGCCTAGTTTAGTTGTATACATTGAAAAATGACTATGTATAAGTATTATATACTATTGTGTGAGTGCGGTAAGGGTCAATAATGAGGGCAACAAGGATGTATAATGAGTTCAATAAATAATGAGAACAGTAAGAATGTAACTTAAGTCCTTCACTTTCCTCTTAAAGATTCATTAGAGGAAAAACAAAAGTAGCTACGCGCGACACAGATAAGCGCTCATAGTGAGGTTAACTTCTGTGTGCGTGTGTGTGTAATTACCTAAGTGTAGTTACAGGAGAAAAGCTACGCTCGTGGTGTCCCGTCTTCCCAGTACTCTTTATAGTATAACACTAATACTACTGACAGTTTTGGCCTCTACCATCTTCTCGTTTACCAGTCTGCCAAAGAAAACTTTCTAATATTTTTCGGCACCTTTATTTCCTCAGCTTGAATCTGTTTTCTTGTTCTTGAAGTTGCTGGTTTCAGGAATTCCTCTCTCAATTTTGTCGATTCCATTACTATTTTGTATGTAGTGATCATATTGCCTCTTTTTCCTTATATTTCCTAGCTTTCGTATACTTGACGCCTCTAGCCTCTCTCAGTAGCTATTGTTTTTCAGTTCCGGAAGCTCTTTTGTAGCATGTCTTTGAACCTTGCCAGTTCATTGATGCGCTTATTGAGATTATACAACTGTACTTATTACTACTTTGACCTAAAAAAAGTTATGAACAATTTCTTGAATATTTCACCATCCATGTATTTAAAAGCGAGTCTGAAGTTGGAAAGCGCTCCTCGCAGTGTTATTTGTGGGTTCCTCTGGTGACAGTCTACTCTCTAGCACCACCCCTAGATCTCCTTCATTCTCAGAGTTCTTGAGTTCCTTTCCACATAATCTGTAGGTTGTGTGCGACCTATTTTCTTCCATTTCACATTCCATAACATATAATTATTCCCAATAAATTCCACTTGCCCCGTGGTGCTCCATACACTTATTCTGTCTACTGTAGGTCATCTTGAAGAGCAAGACGGTCGTCAGTCTTATCTTCCCTAGTAGCTTGGCATCTTCAGCAAACACGTTCATATAATATATAGGGGTACCACCTCGGGTGCAATTGCAGGGACCCACATCCTCGAAGAAGAAAACAAAAGAGCTTTCAGAGAAGACCTTGTGGATTCTCACTGAACACTTTAATCTTTTCTTCTCCTACCACCCCTTTTAATTTTTTTCATATAATTAGGTTTTCCTTGTGGTAGATGGTTTATATGCCCTCCCCTCCCGTTCCCTATCCGTCCTCAGCCCCGCCCTCCCCTGTCGTGACCTCCCTTGCTAGCCTTCCTCCACCACCACGTCACCAGGAACAAATATCTAGCGAATCATCGCTGGGGATCCTCGTCCTGGCGACCTGGGTAAGCTACTTGCCTGTGTGTGTACTCACCTACTTATGCTTGCGGGGGATGAGCTCTGGCTCTCTGGTCCCGCCTCTCAACTGTCAATGAACAGGTGTACAGGTTCCTGAGCCTACTGGGTTCTATCATATCTACACTTGAAACTGTGTATGGAGTCAGCCTTCACCACATCACTGCCTAATGCATTCCAATTGTGAACTACTCTTGACACTTAATCAAAATTCCTTCTAACTATGGGTTCATTAGGGCACTCAATTTCAACCGGTGTCCCCTAGTGCGTGTGCCCCTTGTGTTAAACAGTCTGTCTTTATTTGTGTGTGCGGGCGCTCGCCTATTTGTGCCTGCCGGATCAAGTTTTAGGTCTTGGGCCCCACCTTTCTAGCCCCCCAGTTGTCCAATACAATATGACTAATGGCCTATTTATCTTATCATAACTACTTTTAACACTGTGAATGGTGTTTGCTTCTACAACCTGCTCCTTTCATTCCCTTTTCTGACTAGTCCTAAGCAAAATGAAAAAAGTTCTAATATGTCTATGACTCCTCTGTTTCACAAGTTTCCACCCATTCTCTCCTGTTGGTATTCATTGCAAACATTTCCCTCCTATTCCACTCTGTCAACCCCCCCACCCCCCACTATGTATTTTGTGTACCTGTATCATGTACTCTCCCTCCTCATTTCTAGCGCCGTTAGGTCTAGTTCTTTCAGTCTTTCTTCATATCTCATCCCTTGCAATTCTGGGAAGTCTTGCTGCAAATTTTTAAACTTTTCTAGTTTTTTGCGTTTTTAAAATGGGGTGTCATTATCTAAGACTAGTCTCATGTAGGTTGCGTACAGCAATCGAAATGTCTCCTTTGGGTTCTTGAATGGTGGTCTGACTTCTACTAGAGTAGAGTATACTGCTGATATGCTATTATTGTGTGTCAATGGAGTAAAGTTTGGTGTTATATCCACTCCCAGATATCTCTCTCTCTCTCTCTCTCTCTCTCGAGAGAGAGAGAGAGAGAGAGAGAGAGAGAGAGAGAGAGAGAGAGAGAGAGAGAGAGAGAGAGAGAGAGAGAGAGAGAGAGAGAGAGAGAGAGAGAGAGAGAGAGAGAGAGAGAGTCAGTCACTACGGGGAGGTAGTTTCCCTTCATTGTATACCGTCTACTTTTGGTCTCCCGTCACCTGTTCCCGTTTCCATCACCTTGCAACGGCTGGTGCTGAAATCCAGAAGTCATTTCTCGGAGCAACTTAGCAGCTTGTCTAAGTCATCTTGGAGAATCGTAAAATCCTCATCTAAAATCCTCTTCTCATTATTTTTGCATCATTATTAAATACAGAGATGCCTTATGTATTACTATTTGGTGAGCCACAATGTTTCTTACTTGTGACAGTCATTACATAGTGGGATGTAGATTTGCAGATTTCTAAACCCGATTCATAAATTACGGTGTTATTATACAGGCGATGAGTCACAATAACGTGGCTGAAGTATGTTGACCAGACCACACACTAGAAGGTGAAGGGACGACGACGGTCCGTCCTGGACCATTCTCAAGCCGATTGTGTCATCATTATGTCATCACATAAGGTCATCAATAAGGTGTCATTGTAAACAAACGCCAAATACCTCAACAAAATCAAATTCTCTTCGTGCTGATCTTTATAGAGCTCTTAATAATGAACTTTCAGAGAAATCATTAATATTAATAGATAATTTAAACAGCTGCTTAAGGATAATGATATCATTAAACAAACTAACTTTCTTAAGTGATCCCCTCTCCACATTGTCGTACATATTCTGCCTCATTAAGAAAGAGAGAGCCAGCAAGACCTATCCCTAGGTTAGTGGGGTCAAGTAAATGATCAGAATTGGTTATAAGGGTTTAAACCCTTTTTTTTTTTTTTTTTTTTTGAGATATATACAAGAGTTGTTACATTCTTGTACAGCCACTAGTACGCGTAGCGTTTCGGGCAGGTCCCTGGAATACGATCCCCGCCGCGAAGAATCGTTTTTTCATCCAAGTACACATTTTACTGTTGCGTTAAACAGAGGCTACAGTTAAGGAATTGCGCCCAGTAAATCCTCCCCGGCCAGGATACGAACCCATGACAAAGCGCTCGCGGAACGCCAGGCGAGTGTCTTACCACTACACCACGGAGACAAATCTGTAGGATCAACACCCGTCTTAAGCGTGCAACAAAGTAGATCTAGCAGACAAGATCAACAAATGTGCAACACGGGCAGAGAGAGAAAGTTACCATAACGTGACTGAAATCAATAACTCATCCAACACATTTGTGAACAAAGCGACGTTTCGGTCCATCTTGGACCCCACAAGTCAACCGATTATTGTCATGACTTAATAAGTTTTGAGAATACACAGAAACTTCGCGACTTATTTAATTTAATTAGTTTTGATATGATTTCCATGTCCATCATGGAATGATTCGACGAATTAATTGACTTGTTTACGGATATATTGTCTAGATTATTTGATTTTCTTAAGGAGCAACTCCCTAGCCAAACTAAAGTCTTGCCAGAATTGAATATATATTATACATTCAAGAAAGTAAGTAGTACATTTCTTGCTAAAAATAATAGTTATGCTTATCAGCAATATCAATGTGAATCGTGCCACACCCACAGTATATCAGTTGATTGACAGTTGAGAGGCGGGACCAAGGAGCCAGAGCTCAACCTCCCGCAATCACAGCTAGGTGAGTACAGTGAGGTGATGACGTAACTGACCCCAGAAGCAATAGGGAATACTACACACTGCTGGATAAGATGATCTTAAAATATAAAGTGACAATTATTGTAATACATAATCATTAACGGAATCGTGAGCAAGTTGACACGTTTGACACGAGCCCAGGCTTCAAAGTGTGTGTGTGTGTGTGTGTGTGTGTGTGTGTGTGTGTGTGTGTGTGTGTGTGTGTGTGTGTGTGTGTGTGTGTGTGTGTGTGTGTGTGTGTGTGTATGAGTGTGTGTGTGTGTATGTGTGTGTGTGGTGATCTCCCGCACCGCAGTGTTCGGTTCAGTGGTGGTAGATGGAAGAGCAAGATAAAATATTATCTTCTTGAAGCCTCGCAACTCCAGCAATTTGAGGAGCCTGTGCAATATCCACACATTTATCTATCTGCAACAAAAACATTTCCTTTATATATTTGTTGTTCCTTTTTTGTTTGTTTATAGTGCCACAAGAAGATGGTGCCAGATATTTATCGACAAGCTGGACATTTACCGTCTGATGCTTTTGTTGGGAAGCGTTACCGAGCCCGCCATCTTGGCAGCAGCCTCGCCACAAACAATTTTCGCCATTGTTTCTTAAACGCCGAGTTCTTCCGCTCCTCCCCTACACCGTTCTCCACATTTGCCACTCGTACACAATGCAACGGCTTTGGTTAACCAGAACCGTATGAGCCCAACCAACCCACCTAACCTATCCAGGCCGATGCGTAGAAAATGTCATTATTAAAGTGTTTCAGTCTCTACTAACACGTTGTATTTTTAATAGTTCAGTCGAATTCGTAAAAATTACTACATATTAGTTGGGAGAACAGTCTTAGTGGGGTAAGAATGGTGGGGGGTTGGGGTTGGCGGGTGAAGACAATGGTAGGAGGCTTTACGCACCTCCCAATACTCCACATGGTGCCCGTCCTCGTCAACAAAGGCCAAGAGTGATTACATGCAGCCGCCAAACAACCCTGTTTAGGAATGAATAGCGCTTTACACACTTCACAACTGATTACATTCGACACATTTCTGCAACAGTGCTTCGCTGACGTCCCGTGTTCTACTTACAACTCTGTCAATGCTTCACCCACGTGCGACAAATATAAATCATTCCAAAATGAACCTAAATACCTAACCTAGGCTTAAATACGGACAACATGCTAATATAATAATATTAATTTATATTTGAGAACCACTTGGACTCTAAAATCCAACGACGTATTTTAAGAGAGTTTCATCCAGTGTTTCCCAAAGTGGGTGGGTTACGCCCCACTTTGGGGCAAAAATGGAAATTGGGTTGTGTGACATTAGTGAGAATACCATTTTTCTTGGCTCTAACACGAGGGGGGATTAATTTAGAAATGTTTATTCTAAAAAGTTTGGGAACCATTGGTTTAAACTTTAAACGTCTCTGCTCAGTGACGAGTACAAAAGCCAAAGTGTTATTACCGGACTATCGGCTGTGGCGCAGAAGTACGTTTATTATTATTTTCGACTTGATTTTGCTACAAAGGCAAAATCCTCCCCCACCCCCTGGAACTCTAAAATATTCCCTCATAGGGAGAATTCCCCATCGGTTACCCTAGCGACTGCTACACAGTCGCTTTCTTCCGATAGGAAGGGAAATAATCTTGAATGAAGAGTGTCTTGAAATTGATGAATGCGTTTGGGAGTCAGAACACGGGGCAGGCAGCCACACACAGCACTTGAGCAGCACGCTAAGCTACTTCCCTCCAGAGAAAAGCTAACCTCGAGAATAAAGATTCCACAACACTTTGCTCTCTTTAATCTTCCTACAACGCCTTGATTATTCAATAGTTGCATCAACTGAACATAAATAACGGCTTCCGTTTTCTTATACAGATTAGTTGGCGAGGCTTTACCGTTACTGGACGTACAAGGCTCACATATTCTCACCTCAGAAAAAAACGTATTTAGAAAACTCAACCTTTTATGGTAGGCATATTTGCGTTAGGCTATTTACAAAAATAAAATTATATATATATATATAAACTGAAGTGTAACAAAGTTCAAATAAAGTAAATATATATGTGTACATACAAAAGAATGGGGGTGGTAGGAGAAGATAATATTAGTGTTCAGTGAGAAACCACAAGGTCTCCTCTGAATACTTTTTATTTTCTTCTCCGAGGCTATGGGTCCCCACATTGGCACCAGAGGTGGTACCCTCACAAACTTATATATATATATATATATATATATATATATATATATATATATATATATATATATATATATATATTTATAATTAGTTATTATACAAATCCATCTGGAAATTAATTGAAAATTTAAAAATAAACTACTGTACAGTTAGCATTAAATTATACAATATTCAAAAACAAAGACAAGCCTCTGACACTCCATCAAGAAACACTGTGTAAAACACCATCACTCACATATACTCCTTTATTAATACATTCTCAGGTTATGCTTCTCCAGGCTACAACCGACCCTAAAGACGCAATAATACATTTTACCGTAATGTGTAACCAAAAACTCAAATTTTGAAGGCTATAATTTCAATGTGTAACCAAAAACTCCAATTTTGAAGGACTATAAATCAATATGAATTTATATAATTATTGTGTGGGGGAGTTTGTTTTTCTTAGGGTATATGTTCGTGTTCTACTGGGAATTGCTTGTATATACAGTATATGAGTGAAGCATTTACAAGTACGATTAGAACACAGGAAGTCGGCAAAACTGTTTAAGTTGGAAAGTTATCAGTTGTGAGTTATTTGTCAAATGCGGACAGTAAGCGACATTAACGTGGCTAAAGGTTGGACACTCAACCTCACATTTGAATTTAAAGGAAACGACAGCGTTTCGGTCCGTCTTGGACCTGAATCATCACTTATTTTCATTGCGGATTGAAGGTCTCAGTTGTAAAGTATTTTTCACTTACAAAAATGAGGGCGGGGGGGAGGGGAAGTGGTTAGTGTCTGGATAAGTATTTGGTCTTGTTTACGAGGCCGGGCTGCATTTACTTTTATTCACTCATCAACCCACATTCACCTCACTAACGCATTCTTGCTCACTCAACCACACACTTTCACCCATCAGCATGTCCTTATAAACAATAACAAATTCCTCATTAATTTAATCAAGGGACCAAAGCTCAACTTATCCTCAGGCTAGGCTAGTTCAACCAATCGGTCGACCCCCAAAGGTGCATTGCATTTATCAATTTAAATATAGAGGATATTCAAAATTTGTATTTGATCAAATATAAGCTACTATTACAGTGTTGAATAGTTACGGCTTACATTAAGTTAGGTTGTTGGTCATCATATGCATGTGCAGTGTGTGGATGAAGCATTTAGAGATGTGCGATTCAAGCAGAGAACGTGAACTATGCACTACTCGGCAGTTACCTGTCATCAGTTGTAAGTCGTGAGAAGTGTTTCATTCATACAGGGGGCTCGACGGGTCGATTAACGAGCATTTGGCCTTTGTTGATTAGGGAGAGTTGCCAAACCCCGAGTTTATGAATGAAAAATACTTTACACACGGCCTAACTGATGACGTTCGAACATTTCTCGAACAGTGATTCGCTTACACCCTTTGGCTTGCACGTCTGTAAATGCTTCGCCCACGTACTGCAATTACAAATAATTGCCAATAGAACCTAAACACTAAACCCAACCAAAGCCAGCCTATCAATAATTAATATTCTAACATATGGTAATATTAATTCATATATGAGAAAACACCGTTTTTAAAACACAGAACGTTAATATTAACGAGTCTGAGTCGGCGGGACGAGCCTAGCCTCAGAATGGGTTACACTCGCTCAGAACCCTCACTTTGGGACCAAGTTTATCATAACATGCACGTAGAGGCTGCCATCAATGTCACACAGCAATCACAACAGTGATAAAGTATATGTAGACCAGTTTACAAGAACGATAAATTAGAAAACATAGGAAAACATAATAAAGTATATAATATAGACAAACTATCCAATAAAGTTACCAACACATCAATGAGACATGCAATAAAGTACATTATAATAGACAATAAAATAAGAATAAAATATTCAAGTCTCCAAGTCCCATGCTGAGCATAATTGCCTGGTATTTGCCACAATAAGATACGAAATTACAACGCCAATTTTCAAATGGACTCCCCAACAAAAGGCAAATTTAAAAAGACAAGATGCTGGACACACACACACACAAAAAACATACCATGTTTAAAATAACAAAGATCTCAGGCCCCGGGACGCCGCTCCAGCCTTCGACGTGGTAGTATAGGTACTGAACCAGCCCGTCCTCCTAAGGTTTCAAAACGTCAAGAAAACGGTCAATTTAAAAGTGTCCTCTCCTAACCTAACAGACTAAGCCAGTGGACCCAAAACAGAAAACGGGGCAGTACGTCACTTTCGCGAGCCGCTGTCATTTTCAAGTACGATGATTTTTCGCCTTAGTAACGCATACGAGCGAAAAGCGACGTTCTTTGCATGAGGACAGGTTGACTGAACAGCCAAGTTGCAGCTTCCACGGTTTGGTCTCTCATTGTTGGAAACAGGAAGCCTAGCTAGCTTTACCAAGTTTCACCACCCTCTTTCCCCACCCCAAAGAGGTCAACATTTGAACTTCCTCAAAATACAAACTGCAATAGATCCCAGGTACCTGTTTACTGTTAGATTAATTGAGGCATGAGGTGTAAGGAAACTTGCCCAAACGTCTCGGGATACCCAGGGGTCGAACCCGGGATAATTCGGTTGTGAAACGACTGCGCTCACCACTGAGCAATACAAAAAAAAAATTTCTCCACTTCGCTATATAGTACTAATGACCTTGTGGTTTCTCCTGGTTCACCTTACCTCCGCTCAAGACCTTCCTGCGACTCTGAAATATCCTTGTCATCCTCATTTGAGTAATGAGGTGCGGTTTGGGACCCAATGGTCTAGTCATTAGAGAAGACATGGGTGGAAAATGTCCCTAGTTCCAGTGATTACCCATCTGTTCTACTATTAGTGGGGAAAGAAGTATTTTGTTCGGAGAAACAAAATTCAATTTTGGACTAGGCTTGTGTTTTGCTTGGTGACAATGTTTCTTTTTGGAGTACAGTAGTTGGACTTGAATTCCTTTGTGACAAACAATACATCATTTTAGAGACGGACTAACCTAAAATCAATATTTATATTTAGGAGTGATTGGCGGCCATTATTGTGCTGCCAGGAATTTACCTCAAGTGTGCAATTGTGATAAACTAGTTACCGGCGAAACATTTTATTTACATTTACCCTTAATGATTTATATTGTGGTATTAGTTTGAGCCGAGAGTAGCAGTGGTCTGTTTTTGAGTCGATTTATTTATTTTGTATGGACCTCCATTTATGTATATTTTTGATCTTTGCTATTCCCAGTGTCCAATATTATATACCGGACAGATGATTAATGCTGATGACAAACATTGCTCGCGTAGACATTTATATATATTGCAGAGCCTAGTTGACTCAGAGATCGTATATAATCACACGTTTTGTGCATTACCCGTGTTACATAGAACATTAATGTTGCTTTACATCTATAAATAATTTTCAGAAAACCAACGGTATAGGCCTATGTTTCTACTCTACAGTCTCTCACCGGATAAAACAAATAAAAAGTCCAAAGTATTCTACCACGAAAAATCCATAAAGTTTTTTATTGCCGAGGAAAATAAACTAGTTAAGTTGTTAAGATTTTTCTAACCAACACGTGACCATTTCTGATACTGTACTCGGCTAGTTGTACTCACCTAGTTGTCTTGCGGCGGTTGAGCTTCGGCTCCTTGGTTCCGCCTCTCAACTGTCAATCAACCACGGTGTTCAGATTCATGAGCCTATTATTCTCTATCATATCTACATTTGAAACTGTGTATGGAGTTTGCCTCCACCAAATCACATGCATGAAAAAAAAGTTCTTTCTAATGCCTCTATCGCTCATGTGGGTACTCAGTTTCCACCTGTGTCCCCTTGTGCTTGTGTCATGTGTTAAATTGTCTTTATCTACCCTATCAATTCTCATTGAGAATATTTTATGTAGTGATCATGTCTCCCTTAACTCATCAGTCTTCCAGCGACAATAGACGCTGCAAGACAGCGTCTTCCAATTTATTGTTGTATGTAATACCTCGTGAATTCTGATACACCATACTCGACTGAATACTTAAGAATATTGGAAAAACTAATTATATGCCACATAATTGACTTCAAAACATTCCGATATGACAAGAGCTCAACACATCTCGATACGAAATGGTTTCTTCACATCCCAACTTGGCCACATGTTGGGATAAATGCCACCACTTCTACACATCATTTTCTTCACATTCAGGCCACGTCCCAGTGTCCCTCCCCGACGACTCACGCTGCCCTCCGACGATTCACGCTGTTCCTTCCTGACGACTCACGCTGTCCCTCCCCGACGACTCACGCTGTTCCCCCTCCCCCCTTCCTTACGACGCGCGCTGGCACTCCCGACGACTCATGGTGTCACGCATGTTATTTATTGAACGGAAAATAAGAATTTCGTGAATACTGAATGAGGGAACGGCAAGAAAAGTTGAAGGACAAAGCTAAATACAATCAATCATTCATTCATGTATGCAAGTTATTTACATATCTGTGTATCGCGTAAGATGGGATTGGCCGCTGTCATCGTTAAAATCAACACCATTTTCACATTTTTCACTCTTCACAAACAAAACCTTCGTTTTTCATTTCTTCGTTGAATGCAAAGTAGCTGGTAATATTTGCTAGGAATAAATAGCCAGTTGCAACATAAGAAGACGAAACAGCATGACTTAGCAAGCGGGGAGGCCGCGGACCTTGCATATAACACCAGCATTTTTGTACTTCATCATTGTTGGGTGAAGGACTTCCAAGTGGGAATCTCAGTGTGTCTCGCGGTCTCCAACACCGCATTGATTACCACCACACACACACACAGATAGTACGTACTCACTTAGTTGTGCTTGCGGGGGTTGAGCTTTGGCTCTTTGGTCCCGCCTCTCAACTGTTAATCAACTGATGCACAGGTTCCTGAGCCTACTGGGCTCTATCATATCTACACTTGAAACTGTGTATGGAGTCTGCCTCCACAACATCACTTCCTAAAGCATTCAATTTGTCAACTAATCTGACACTAAAATAAAAGATTATAATATCTCTATGGCTCATTTGGGCATTCAATTTCCACTTGTGTCCCCTAATGCGTGTGCCCCTTGTGTTAAATAGTCTGTCTTTATCTACCCTATCCATCCAACTGTGTGTGTGTGTGTGTGTGTGTGTGTGTGTGTGTGTGTGTGTGTGTGTGTGTGTGTGTGTGTGTATGTGTGTTTACTAGTTGTGTTTTTGCGGGGGTTGAGCTTTGCTCTTTCGGCCCGCCTCTCAACTGTCAATCAACTGTTTACTAACTACTTTTTTTTCCACACCGCACACACACACCCCCCAGGAAGCAGCCCGTGACAGCTGACTAACTCCCAGGTACCTATTTACTGCTAGGTAACAGGGGCACTTAGGGTGAAAGAAACTTTTGCCCATTTGTTTCTGCCTCGTGCGGGAATCGAACCCGCGCCACAGAATTACGAGTCCTGCGCGCTATCCACCAGGCTACGAGGCCCCCCACTGTGTGTGTGTGTGTGTGTGTGTGTGTGTGTGTGTGTGTGTGTGTGTGTGTGTGTGTGTGTGTGTGTGTGTGTGTGTGTGAACACACTAAACAGGCCAAGGTAGAGCCCAAGAATCCTAACCTTTGACATACTAAAAGATACTGAGATTTGTTGGGGAACAACATTCACATTTTCCTTAAGATTGCACTCTTTACATTAAGTTTGTGCAAACTCAAATTTAATTTGTTCTAAACCTATAAAGTGATTTAAAATGAAGAGACGAGAGGTTTTAATATTTTTTGTTTTTACAAATTAGGTTCCGAAAAACATGTCAGCTTTGAAACAAAGAAGAGACTCGTATCCACAACGATAATTCACCTTATACAGCGATACAAAATGATATGATGAAAGATTGCACCACACTGTAGAACTGAACATATAATGTCTTAAAAGCGCTAATTTTCACAAAACTATCGCTCAGACGCTGAGAATGACCCGGGGCCAGATTCACGAAAGCACTTACGCAAACACTTACGAACCTGTACATCTTTTCTCAATCTTTGGCGGCTTTGTTTACAATTATTAAACAGTTAATGAGCTCCGAAGCACCAGGAGGCTGTTTATAACAATAACAACAGTTGAATGGGAAGTTTTCATGCTTGTAAATTGTTTAATAAATGTAACCAAAGCCGTCAAAAATTGAGGAAAGATGTACACGTTCGTAAGTGCTTGCGTAAGTGCTTTCGTGAATCTGGCCCCTGCACTACAACACGTTGGTCAGGACGCAGTTCGTTCCTTCAATTTGCCACTGGAAAAAAATACAAAAGTTTTTACCTAATTAGAAACATACGAACACACAGAAATCACAATAGCGTGATGCATTAATGAATCTCGGATGTAGGTTCGAATCCTCGTCACGGCCCTTGTGGATTTGTTCAGAAACATACGAACCCTAGCAACCCCACCTAACCTATCGAGGCCGATGCACAGAAAATGGCAATATTGCGGAGCTTAAAGTTTACTAATGTCGGATTTTTAAGGTATTGGCTGATTTCGTAAAAAAAATGATACGTATTAGGTGAACCTACACGCTACACAGAAGTGAAGGAAGGAGTGGCCTTTTTTAACCAAATCGACCAATCCGTCAAAACTGGAGAGTTTCAATAAACATTAAAGCATCGTAATATCGACGTTTTATCTCCCTCCATAGGTTGCTTAGGCTCGAGCATTTCTATGTAAGAAAAACGATTGAATTTTTAGTGTTGAATCGTACTGTGAATCAACGTCTCTTATTTATTATCTCAATCTACTTATACTTTTGGGTTGATGCTAAAAAAAAAAGATAAAAAGTCAATGTCTTATTCTTGTATAGAATATAACGGACACCGTACACACGTGTCCATCAGGTACCTCAGTAAGGTACCTAAAATTATACAACTATTGTAAAACAGCCGTTTTTGTACTTGTATTGCGCACTTTCTGTACATTATAGATCACTGTTCTTTCCCTTTCCAAGCAGTCAGGCAGTCGCGTACTTCATCCAAAACAGCCAGCTGGACACGTAGCCAGTATGGACATGTGGACACGTAGTTGACTATCTTTAAAGTCATACTCGTTCGTGCCCGCATCTAAACGCAACGGAAATACCGAAAAGAAACACAAATTTGAATTTTAAAGGGAGGTAGCCTAGTGCACCATCGAATATCCTAGACGCGGTATGGAGATACGTTTCACTCTCATTGGCCCCGGCTATATGGCGATGCTAGCCGAGTTGGCTAGATACTAAACGTTTTATTTTCCCAGAGATAATGTGGCAGAACTCGTCCTGTGAGGATCCCGGCCGGAACAGAAATGGTTGGGCGCATTTCCTATCACCTAATGCGGCTGTTCAGTAGGTACCTGGGAGTTAGTCAGCTTGTTGTGTGGTTGCATCCTGGGCGGGGTGAGTAATTCGACCTTAGCAGGGACCTCGCTATAAGCCTTAGCGTGTATGAATACACTCTGGCTGCCTGTCCCCGACACAATGAATTATTATGGGTTTTCTTTATTAATATACAATATAATGATTATGTTTACATCAATTTATAATGGAAAATACTACATTTACATATACTTTTATATAATTATCAGTAAACCAATTTTCCATATCATCCCCGAGCATGAGCCGTAAACCCCTAATGCTATACTTGATCCTTCCTCGCAAGAACTTCAATATTCTGTCTACCAAGTAACCTTCCTGCCTGCCTATCCACACACAAAATGTAATCAGAAAGTAGCATAATTATTGTATTTTTAATTCCCTTGCATTTTAGATTAATACGAAGCATTAAAACCCTCATTAAATCTACTCTAATGCTTAGTCCACATAAAACTTTAAAGAGTGTCTGTAAGCCACTTTCTGCTTAAATAAATATGTGAACATTATTCTTAATTTCAGTCCATTGGTCACACATATTGCTGTCCTTAATGCCCAACATCAACAATCTATCATTAGTAGGGTGGATCTCATGAATTGTTTTGGGGCAAGAAATTTAACATGAAGGTTTGCCCATATTACTCGACAGATAAAGAGTGGATATGCCTCCTCTACTCTAGCATCTATATGAGGGAGCAGAACATCATACACTTGTTTACTGTTCATCATTAAAAAAAAAACTTCAGCATTAGAAATCTGCCTGAGAACATCAATTGCACATGAATGAAAGTGAGGTGAAATAAAGGCAAGGTCAGTATACTCTGGCATATGTATCAAGTAGCTAACACGTATTATGACAAATACCACACTTTAGACAACATTTTGCAATTGATTATTACAGCCTTCTGAAACAGTGTTAATTTACTACTTGGCAACATATTCGTAGCTCCTATTATGTATCTATATAGTACCTGCCAATTATTATATGTTGATAATATCAGTCACCCCATGCGTGATAGTGACGAAGAAATGTGTGTGCAGAGGGCAACTCCACCCTCTTCTGTAAGGTCTGGTAGAACGGGTAAGGGGTCGTGTGAAAGCTGGTTATGTGACCAGTCATGAAGACACGTGGAAAAAAATTGATTCGGAGTATTGATCTGAAAGTATGAAGGACTGTGCTGCTAAATTAAAAGTCTCTGAAAAAATTGACCAGGTGGTTGCCGTTGAAGTTCACCTTGACCAAAGCCACGAAGAGTTACAGCAAAGTAGCGAGGGCACAGTACAACCGGTGAGTGGGGATCATGTTAAAGATGACAACGATAATGCGTGGTGGGATATTGTGGAACATGAAAAGAATGGAGCCGCGAGGGAAAATATTAAACTTAGATTTCGAAACGGGAAAGATCAGTGTTGAGTGAGATAATGATGGATAAAGAGCAATTTTTCTCTCTCTCAAAATTACATACATTCAGGAAGCCTATTAATTTTTAATTGTGCTACTTTAAACATTAATGGGCTAAATTGTAGAATCAAAGAGTTGCAACTAATATGTTTGTTTAAATATCATAAATTGGACGTGCTTTTAGTGCAAGAACACAATGTACAAGATGTTAAGAAACTTGACGTGCTGCTTGATTACTTTGAAATCCTAATAAATCCTACGAGCTTCTTGAAAGGTGGTACGATGATATTGATTGCAAAACAAGCCCACATAAAGGTTCTTAATACCGAAATGGATGATAATGGTAATGTTTTATAAGCGAGGATTTCCTTTTTTTTTTTTTGACACCATAATTCCTCTGCTTGATGTGTGTGCTCCCTCTGGCACCCGCAGGAAGAATGAGAGGCAGGAATTGTTCTCTAGAGTTATTGTACTTTTTTCAGAAATGAAAAACGTAATATTTTTGGTGGCGACTTTAACTGTGTCAATTCTCCTGAGAAATTGTAGCACTTAGTCGAACACGTGTTCGGCACGTGTTCTTCTGATTAAAGCAGGAGAACACGTGTTCTCCTGCTTTAATTACACTTTTGAAATGTACTGGTCTCAAGGATGGGAACAGCATTAACGGGGGTGTCTATGAGTACACACATGTTCGCCAGAATTTTGATTCTAGGCTTGATAAAATATATATATGCACACATTACATGACAAAATTAGCTCTTGCAATATTGTTTCTGTCAGCTGCTCAGATCATTGTTTGGTTGTAGTGAAGCTTGTTATTAACGATCAGGTTAAAATGGGGACAGGGTCATGGAAGCTCAATTGCAGAGTAGAGATGTAATTGATCATTTTTCAAGTATTGTGGGAACACCTGGTTGGGCATAAACAAAAGTTCCAATATCCGTTGGAGTGCACGTGTAAAATCGCATGCAATTTTTTTTTTTTTTCGTGAGTGTCCAAAAGAAAGACGGCTGAAAAATATAGCCTTTTAAGGAATTATCATTTTAAAAGGAATTAACATAGTGCGGGATGAAATATCTGAAGGATGGGATTGTATGTTATGTACGAGGTGAATTAGAGAAATTGTAAACAAAAAATGGACGTAGACCAAGGTATGCGGGAGTATTTCCTTTGAAATTGAACACGGATTTTAACCCAGGACTGTGCGTGACTGTCCACTTAAACTAGATGATATGGGAAACTGGTTTACCGAGAATTATATAAATATATATAAATGCAGTATTTCCCTTGTAAATTGATGTAAATATGATCTTTATATTTGTATATTATTAGTAAAGACAAAATATTATCCACAAATAACCATTTGGGAAAAATATTTGCAATCAATTCTACATCCAGGTACACGGGTCTTACGACAATCATTAGGAAAAATTATAAGTAATGGTAATGTCTTCTCACAGACATAATAACATAGGATAAAAACCCACACTTGTGCATTTGTGAAATTTATATAAAGAAATTACACCGTCTTTCGCACTCTGAGTACGGAAGACTTGGTAAAAAAAATTACATAAATTATACCAATATACAAGTGTGGGTTTTTAACCTAAAGAACAATTATATAGATTTGTATTAAAATAAAGATGTTTAAAATAAATTAAATCTTAACCCTATCAGGCTATCAGATGTAGGAACCCCAAAGTTTTGACCAACACACAGGAAAGGGTAATAGCGTATCGTCGGTGTACAGATGACAACATTATCCCCAAATCACATAGGAAAAACACCAAAAACAGATGGAGCAGCCATGCAATGTTGCATATAATAATCGTATCTAAACCCGTACTGTTTCCCATGTGCATGACACTATTTACCTACCTAACTGTACTTACCTATTTGAGCTTGCGGGGGTTGAGCTCTGGCTCTTTGGTCCCGCCTCTCAACCGTCAATCAACTGGTGTACAGATTCCTGAGCCTACTGGGCTCTATCATATCTACATTTAAAACTGTGTATGGAGTCAGCCTCCACCACATCTCTGCCTAATGCATTCCATCCGTTAACTACTCTAACACTGAAAAAATTCCTTCTAATGTCTCTGTGGCTCATGTGGGTACTGTATGCGTGTGCCCATGTCGAACGGCCCGCAAATGTAACAAGATGGTTAATATTATTATATACCTGTTGATATCCAATATTTTCGTTATATAACAGACTGCATGCACAGTGAAATCACAAGAGCGTGTGGAATCTATGAATAAATATCCAAGCCGATTAACAACATCGAACCCGTGCGTCCAAGGAGCCGAAATATAAGTTCAATTCCATGGTACGGCCACAATATTTAGCAATACTACACATACTTATGCCACTAACTTTTCAGGGAATGGGTAAAAAACCCTTTTGTCTCAGAGACCTGCACCATTATGTCCAGACTTGGTAAGCAAGACAACTGTGGACAATGACAGGAATATGCTTAATATCTCCGTCGATGTTGCATGTAGAGCGTCTATTACAGTGATATGATATGGAACAATCTGTGCTCACTTGATTTATTATATCATATATTAGGTTTATTCCATAAGATGGTAGTTTATCATAAGCATTAATATGAACTTGAATATTTGAGCATTGGCTCGAGGTGAACACATGATGTTAGGGTGAACACATGACATTAGGGTGATGGGTGAACACATGTCGTTAGGGTGATGGGTGAACACATGTCGTTAGGGTGATGGGTGAATACATGACGTTAGGACGATGGGTGAACATATGACGTTAGGGTGATGGGTGAACACATGACGTTAGGGTGATGGGTGAACACATGACGTTAGGACGATGGGTGAACATATGACGTTAGGGTGATGGGTGAACACATGACGTTAGGTGATGGTGAACACAATGTTAGGGCGATGGGTGGAAATTAGTGAATAATATTCGGGGATAATTATTGAAGTTCTAATCAGACTTACACCCAAATCTGTGCCAACGGCTTTTATACAGAGATCAATCAAGAAATTCCGCCCGGGAAGCCTACTACCATAAACTTTTTTTATAAAAAAAAGGTTTCAGACCTATTTGCCCAAGGACAGAAAATGCTCACGCAAGCCCCCCCCCCCCTGTTGTCAGCTCTATGACTGGTTGTTCTATGACAACTTTAAACACCATACAACATCTGCCTGCCAGTCACACAATATTAGGACAAAATTACATTATCTAACACAGTGCACAATTACACCCACAACAGACCACTGGAACATTATCTAACACAGTGCACAGTTACACCCACAACAGACCACTGGAACACAGTGCAGTTACACCCACAACAGACCACTGGAACACAGTGCACAGTTACACCCACAACAGACCACTTGAACATTATCTAACACAGTGCACAGTTACACCCACAACAGACCACTGGAACACAGTGCACAGTTACACCCACAACAGACCACTGGAACACAGTGCACAGTTACAACCACAACAGACCACTGGAACATTATCTAACACAGTACAAAGTTACAAACCCATTAAGATTTCAACTTAAGATTCAACAGAGCAGAAGAAGTTGTTAAAACACACATGGCAAAATCTTACTGAAGCGACCATACGAGTCATAAATACTCATACTCCGCCCAAGTAAAACAGAAACAAGCAACACTTAGTGGACCAGCCAGAGGCTTAAGGAAGGAATATCCCGGTCAAAAAAAAAAAAAAGACAAAATTTACCGTCAATATGGCCACGAATTTTCGACTTTACATGGAACATATATAACTTTTGTAGAGTTTTGTTTTCTCTTGCCTACCTTGCGTGTAGGAGGAGGAGGAGGCCGGCGGCACCACGTGGTTGATATCTTCTTGAGGTTGTCTTCTTGAGATGATTTCGGGGCTTTCTTTTTTTTTTTAGTGTCCCCGCGGCCCGGTCCTCGACCAGGCCTCCACCCCCAGGAAGCAGCCCGTGACAGCTGACTAACACCCAGGTACCTATTTTACTGCTAGGTAACAGGGGGCATAGGGTGAAAGAAACTCTGCCCATTGTTTCTCGCCGGCGCCCGGGATCGAACCCGGGATCACAAGTCCAGCGTGCTGTCCGCTTGGCCGACAGGCTCCCGAATAGTGTATTACACTATCCTCCCACACCGTAACTATGGACTGTAGCACAGTAGTTCATATGGACACGTGCACTTGCGACCAGACCTGCCACAGATCCCAGTGCATGAACACTCCCTTCTCGCCCTTCACTCCTCAAATATACTACCTGTTCGGTCACGGGATACATGTATTACGCGTATTGTGTCCTTCTGTGGCTGTATGTCCGGGTTTGGCCACGTTTTTTGCGTCAAATTATAGCAGGAAAGACACTTATGGGCAGACACGCGAGTCAACGCCATGACTGTGCTGTGATTGGTGGAGAGAGGCCGGGCCTCATCGCCTCGCTGTGCTCCCATTGGTCCATTAAGGAGTAAACAAGTAGGCATCACCACCAACTTCCAACTTTCAAATCTACTGCAACACTTGCTGCAATATTTAGCATCTTAACAGCTACTTATTTAATGAATTTTGTTGTATTTAATAAGTATATAGCATGTACTTGCACGCGTTCACGATTTGGAGGCAGAAACAGGCAAGATCATCATCAATATTTTGAAATGTCTCACCCGAAAACCATGCCAGACACCGCCAGAATACAAACTAAATACATTTCTCCATTGTAATTAATTAATTTCAAGTTATTGATTTACTTTCGTTATTTACATAATTGTTTGTGTCTTATTCTGTGTTTCTGTAAATAATTTAGCTATTAAATCTTTATATCAATTTATACAATACATCAGTTTTATTTATTATAGTTACTCAAAGTAGGAATTGAAAACCTATTATTTTTATCGAGGTTTACCTACGACTGGGTTACTACTGAGGTTTACCTACGTCAAGGTTACTAATGAGGTTTACCTACGCCTTGGTTACTACTAAGGTTTACCTACTCCCAGGTTACTACTAAGGTTTACCTACGCCCAGGTTACTACTGAGGTTTACCTACGACTGGGTTACTACTAAGGTTTACCTACGCCCAGGTTACTACTAAGGTTTACCTACGCCCAGGTTACTACTGAGGTTTACCTACGCCCAGGTTACTACTGAGGTTTACCTACGTCCAGGTTACTACTGAGGTTTACCTACGCCCGGGTTACTAATGAGGTTTACCTACTCTCAAGTTACTACTGAGGGTTTACCTACTCTCAGGTTACTAATGAGGTTTACCTACGCCCAGGTTACTACTGAGGTTTACCTACGCCCGGGTTACTACTGAGGTTTACCTACGCCCAGGTTACTACTGAGGTTTACCTACGCCCGGGTTACTACTGAGGTTTACCTACGCCCGGGTTACTACTGAGGTTTACCTACGCCCAGGTTACTACTGAGGTTTACCTACGTCCAGGTTACTACTGTTTACCTACGCCCAGGTTACTACTGAGGTTTACCTACGCCCAGGTTACTACTGTTTACCTACGCCCAGGTTACTACTGTTTACCTACGCCCAGGTTACTACTGAGGTTTACCTACGCCCAGGTTACTACTGAGGTTTACCTACGCCCAGGTACCTACTGTTTACCTACGCCCAGGTTACTACTGTTTACCTACGCCCTGGTTACTACTGAGGTTTACCTACGCCCAGGTTACTACTGAGGTTTACCTACTCCCAGGTTATTACTGAGGTTTACCTACGCCTTCGATTACTACTGAGGTTTACCTACGTCCAGGTTACTACTGAGGTTTACCTACGCCCAGGTTACTACTGAGGTTTACCTACTCCCAGGTTACTACTGAGGTTTACCTACTCCCAGGTTATTACTGAGGTTTACCTACGCCTTCGATTACTACTGAGGTTTACCTACGTCCAGGTTACTACTGAGGTTTACCTACGTCCAGGTTACTACTGAGGTTTACCTACGCCTGGGTTACTACTGACGACC
The DNA here is from genome assembly GCF_040958095.1 of Procambarus clarkii. Classification (NCBI taxonomy): domain Eukaryota; kingdom Metazoa; phylum Arthropoda; class Malacostraca; order Decapoda; family Cambaridae; genus Procambarus; species Procambarus clarkii. Next base: position 35,819,860 of record NC_091151.1, on the reverse strand, counting down.
TTTCCCGAGATGCAACCTACAGCATCTCAGACTGGCGAGATATCACCAGCAGAGTCCCACTGGGTTCTGTGCTTGGACCCATCTTGTTTCTGATATACGTAAAGATCTTCCAGAAGGTACAGACTCATTCCTTTCAATGCTTCCTGATGATGCCAAAATTATGAGGAGGATTAAGACAGGACAGCATGAGGCTACAAGATGACTTGGACAAACTGACGGCATGGGCCAGCAAATGGTTCCTAGAGTTTAATTCAAGTGTAAAGTAATGAAAACGTGTAGGGAGCAGGAGGCCAGCACAAGGTACCAACTGGGAGATGAAATCCTTCAAGAATCAGGTAGAAAGATCTGGTTGGTGATATCACACTGAACCTGTCCCCAGAAGTCCACATCAAGAGAATATCATCAGGCGCATATGCCAGGTTGGGCAACCTAAGAACAAATGGAATGAACTAGGAAGTGATATGGTGGAGGAACACTCCATACACATTTTTATATGTAGATATGACAAGAGTCAAATTAGCCTATTCCAATAGGCTAATTAATTATGTAGGCTCAGGGACCCGTTCCCCAGTTGATTAGTGGTTGAGACAGGACCAAAGAGCCGAAGCTCAACCCCCGCAAGCATAGCTAGGCAAGTATAACAGTTGCTTAACTCCCGGGTACCTATTTACACCTAGATGGACAGAGGCATCAGGTGAAAGGAATCGTTGCCAAACTGTAAAACCATATATAGCAAAGCCATAAAATCATCTACTAAAGTCATATAATAGACATAGTAAAGAAACATATAAAATATGAATTTCTATTTTAACTGGAGAGATGATGCTCGGTGAGAATTCCAGATACATTATAGATATATAGATATAGATATATAGAATTATAGATACAATTGTAAATTTCTTAGGAATGTATGTGTTTTTCACCGAACATTTCTTGTGAGACACACACACACACACACACACTAAACGTATCTACGAAGCCACACTTCAACACGATCCCATGAGCAGCCTATGCTAAGCTTCACAGCCAACAGCCTTCACGAACCTATTATACTTGGATTCGTTCATAGAGCTTGATGCAGCATACGTTCGACCAGTGCTTAACCTAAATTTGTCACATAGCATACATAGAGAACACATAGAGAATAATAACACATAGAGAATAATATTCAAATATAGCACAGTTTGCCAGAGCAAACTAGACAAAAAAAATATTGAACCAAGATTAAGTAAATAGTACGGCCCTGGGAGAGCCTAGCCCAACTTTGTCATGTAGCCTAGTCACATATAACATCTCTTCGTATATATGCCAACAAAAACTCCAGCATAGTTGGCTAGAATAACATAGACTAAACAAAAAATAATTTGTTGAAATACACTCAAACTATATGTTGAACTAATATGATTTTGCAAATAGGTTTTGAAGCCACAATGGAACGATTTTTATGTATGATTAAATCATGTTTGAAAGCCGTGGTATTGCACCCGGTATGTCCAAGATATTACTGCTCTGGGAAGGGATAGACTCTTACCTATTACCGCAAGTTCTTGAGGACGGGAGCACAGAATTTGGTTGGTAATTGTTGATCTGCTTATAGTCTATCAACCGCAAGAGGGTTACTAGTAACATAAAATTAATGACAATTTTGCCTAATTTGAGTAATTCCATTAGGTCTTATTAGTGAGGATAATGCTGGTATTCACTGTCACACAAGACAGAAGATCATACACAAGACAATAGGTCTAAACTGTAGGCTGAAACACACACACATATATATTTATCATGGTTACAATGTACTATAATAGACAGTATACATGTTTCGGTGTACGAATATGTAAATGCAACTTCCTATTATGCACTGCCACACAAGGGCATAAGAGATGCAGCTTAAACAAAAAATTGTTCTTCATTCTTTAACATAGACATGAAAAAAAAGGTTTGTCCCAGAGTTTACAAGCTGAGAATATTCTGGTAGTGGCTCAGCCTCACTAACCTGCCAGATGTGCCTATAGCCAAGGCGAATTACCGCAATTACTACATCACATTGTCTGGTCCGGTTACTGTGCTGACCATATAAATACTACTTATTACAAAACTTGTCATAGCCTTTAATACTGCAGCTTTCAGGTCTCTGGGCATTTCTCAGTTCTTCTAAATCTGACTTAATTTCTTTAATTAGTATGTTTCTAATAATTGCATTAGATAGTCCAAAGTCATAATCAATGTTTTTCTTTCCTGCAAGCCTCATTGGCCAATCGATCTACAAAGTCATGTTTTCCAACTCCAACATGGGATGGGATTCACACACATTTTATACAAAAGTTATTATCATTGGCAAAAATTCCATTCCATTTAAAATTACAAGCTACTTCAGACATAAATTGTGATGGGTTATTTAAAGACTGCAGAGCACTTTGAGTCACAAAATATCACTCTAACCCGCATTGAGGTTTATTACTCTACCACAATAGCTTACTAACCAAGCAGCAGGTATACTTCATAGTGCAGGTCTAATGTAAACTCATTGAATAAAGGCTGTGAAATAGGGTACACTAATGGGGTAGATATATCCCTGGACTTCGTATATACCGTGAAGAAGGGTATACATCCACCGGTCTTGCCGTCTGCGGTAGACATACCCACGTGGTACACAAAGTAATGAATGTGTTCATCACGTCCTGTCGGTGTAGAAGCCTCGCACAAAATGCCCCTTTTTGTATCTATAAGAAAGCTGAATCCCATTTATCATGAAAACAAAATTAAGTCAATTATAACCAAATATATCATTAACGTTTTGGAGAAGGAAAATAACACGATAATTTAGTTTCTTGAATAAGATAACTTTTCTCAATGTGATAACTCGGGAACACAGCATTCACTCGAGTCAGCTAATCATCATGTGTGCTCATCAGATTTTTAACACGAATCCACTAATTTTAACCTGTCGAATTCTAAGAGGAATTCTCTCAAAAATATCTTTACATCATGTAAACAAAATTTGCATAGGCAATAATTTGGTTAGGCTAAGAAATTAAATTCTGTTGACAATTGTTTGTATTTGCAGTAAGTTGGTTAGGTATTTATAGAGAACGATTCGAACATAAAAAGGAAGCAATCAATGCTCGAGAAACATTAGGTCATTACTAGGTAATTTATTGATGAAGACGGTGATGTAGGGAAGGTGGTGAAGGGTTAACGTCATGGGTGAATGTCTTCACCATCATTCACAATGAAAGGTGGTGAAGGGTGCAGAAGGTGGTGGTGAAGGGTGAGGAAGGAGAACACTGCTCCCTACCACCACCACTAACGAGGGGACACAGGCAGGACTGCTCCCTACCACCACCACTAACGAGGGGACACAGGCAGGACTGCTCCCTACCACCACCACTAACGAGGGGACACAGGCAGGACTGCTCCCTACCACCACCACTAACGAGGGGACACAGGCAGGAAAGATAGTGGAGACAAACTCCATTTATATATTTGAGACAAGTCATCGCAAAGGATTCGGGTCCAAGAGCAGACTCACAACCACCACAGGCACAACTGGGTAAACCCCTTCCCCCACCCCCACACACGCACATAAAACACACCTACACATACTCATCCTCAAAGAATCGCTTCCGGGAACTCATCTCCCCCACCCCAGGGAGGGGAGCCTGGCTCACCTACTGATTATTCCCTCCTGCGACGCCCGCGGAACCCAGAAGCCCTCTGGGAACTCTTGAGTATCCTTTACTTCCCGTATCCTTCGCTTGACCCGACAAGGCCTTACATCTGGATCCGTGTAAACATGAGGGTCACGATGCGCATCATCGCCCACGCCTCCGCTTCCTTGGGTACAATCTCGGGCTCCATCTCAAGATACATTCTTTGTTGTGGCTTCCACCGGATATATCATGGACTTGATTTGACCCTCTTCGAGTCTAATTAAACAGGCTTTCCTTGTTGTGGTTCCAGTACCACAAACGACCCATGCCATGGTTCCAGTACCACAAACGACCCATGGCATGGTTCCAGTACCACTAACGACCCATGGCATGGTTCCAGTACCACAAACGACCCATGGCATGGTTCCAGTACCACTAACGACCCATGGCATGGTTCCAGTACCACTAACGACCCATGACATGGTTCCAGTACCACAAACTGTACCATGGCATGGTTCCAGTACCACTAACGACCCATGGCATGGTTCCAGTACCACAAACGACCCAAGGCATGGTTCCAGTACCACTAACGTCTCATGCTACAGGTGTTAAGTAATCCAATACACTAACCAACCCGTTCCCTCTAGATTTGGCAATGTGAAAACTCCTGTCTCCTATAAGCAGCATCCTCAGTGTCGGGTGTGGCAGGTTCGAGGTTTTGACACTTCTGGTTAGTCTAAACCACCGCATTTTATACGTAGTGCTACATGTGAGAGAACGGGCTGGTTCAACAACCACCAATTTTATTATATGCCCCCCCCCCCAGCAACAACATCGTAGTTCCGTCCCCAAGATATGTGTAGAGAGATGTGTCTCCACCTTACACATTCATCTTATGTCTGAGAGGGTCTCTCAGACCTTCCTTAATCTCTCAAGTGTACACATCACCTGTTCCTATCTCTTTACTGCTCTTTCTCACAGGTGTGTGTGGGGGGGGGGAGATATATGACAAAGATAAATGAGAATTTTATCTACGAGGAAATTTCTGTACGGAGACGAGAGGAGTGGTAAATACTTTGAATTCCTCGGTGGTGTGGTCAGTGCCCGGTGGTGTGGTCAGTGCTTCGATGGTGTGGTCAGTGCCTCGGTGGTGTGGTCAGTGCCTCGGTGGTGTGGTCAGTGCCCGGTGGTGTGGTCAATGTCAGCCAAGTGAGGACCTCTAAGCTGGCATCTTAACAGACTTGTTTCCACCAAATTTCTTAATTTGGTTACATTCACAGAGAAATTCAGAAAAACAAACAATTGGGCCCTCAACAAACTGCCCTGTGACCTTAGCTTACTGGTCGTGACCTTAGCTTACTGGTCGTGACCTCAGGAGAGACTCCGTCTTATCTCTCGTCAAAAGTCCTGCTGAGATGATTCTTATCTGCCTGAAGCACCCTTCTCTTAACATATACCGACGGTGTGTGTGTGTGTGTGTGTGTGTGTGTGTGTGTGTGTGTGTGTGTGTGTGTACTCACCTACCTGTGCTTTCAGGGTAAGACTACCTCATGAGCAGCTTGCACACCATCAAGAGATTGAGGTCAAGGCAGAGGCTGGAGATGATGGTGACCCGTGTGAAGGCCCGTGAAGGTGGTGGTGTTCCTGAGGAAGGTGTTGGTGATGGTGAGAGTCATCATGTCCACCGCCCTCACCATCATGTTGACGCTCATCAGTCAATACCATCATTATCCTCGCTCTAATAAGACTTGATTGAATTCCTCAGATTTGGCAATTTTTTTTTATTAATGTTTGTCAATAAAGATGTTAATAATAATAGTTAACTCTCGTTGCCTTTTCTTTTCCTCCAGTGATGACCTTATCCCAAAGTGTTACTGGGAAGAGTGACAGACACTATGGCACCTGGCGCCAGCCTCCCAGGCCTGCCCCTACCTCAACCCTGCCTCTTGTTGTTGGTTTAGACTCAGCTCCTCGGAGCCAAAAGTTCCAAGTAGCACGGGCTATGGTGAGCCCGAAGTGGACTTACCTGGCACAGGAGCGGGGCAAGTAACACTGGCTATGGTGAGACCGTAGTAGACTTACCTGGCACAGGAGCGGGGCTGTAACTGAAAAACCCAGCCTCTAGCCGGCCTCCATATATACTGGCCAAAAGCCAGTTACTCCAACCGGCAGTCTGTGTGTGTGAACGAGGCCGGCTGGCAATCAGGCTGCGTCAGTCACCATGGAAGTATTTGGCGATTTTTTGGAATTGCGTCGTTAATATTTTGACACATGTACATTATTATTATTATATATAATACCGTATACATTAGGCTTACTACAAGCTAGGTTAAGTGTTTTGATCATGTTGGTTATTACTGGTGCTGGCGGTACATGGGCGAGGTATTTAAGTGATACGCTTCCGACCTAAGAAGTTGCTGTTGCGCAGTTAGAAAAAAAAAAGTTGGAATGTTAATTAGCGATGTTTCCTGCGTAGAGAGTTGTTCAGTCATAAATGGGGGGAGGAGGGGCGAGGCTACTGAATTCAACAATATTACAGTTTTCAGGATGCCAATTTCAGTCAAGAAAATGCATTTTTAATCTTGGTTTCTTGAGTACACGTGAGTCATCTTATTGTAAGTTATTGTTCACTCCCGCCATAGTGAACACTGTTCACTCCCGCCATAGTGAACACTGTCTTGACTGAACTCTCCCCCAATCATCGTCCTCTCACCCAATACGTCGACATTTTTACGGAATTGACCAATCCGTTAAAATTGCCACGTATTAGTACAGTTTACAGCACCGTAATATAGACGTTTTCTATGCATCGGCCTCGATAGGCTAGGTGGGTTGCTAAGGTTCGTACGTTTGTGGTTAGGTGAAAACCGTTGTATTTTGTACGGAGTGACAGAGTAGACAGTGTACTGTAGCCTCACAGATGTCGCCCTTACTGACACGGGAACCAATGGGAGCTGCCTAATTCTATGACGTCATCCAGGATGAAGCTCACCCTAAAAACATTAATAATTATTAATGTTATTAATAACAGTATACAAACCAATAGCAACCTAGACATTTATTGCGTCATCACATTCCCAACCAATCAGGCTACAAGGCTGAGAATGTGATGACGTCACCATAAATAGCATATCTAACGACGTCACATCAGGATGGTAAAAAATCGAGCCAATCACAGACCAGGAATATGATGACATCACCTCCACCTTAGCCTTAACGACCTGAAATATCAAGAGTGCGTGCGCGCGCGTGCGTCCGCTGGTCAAGGTCCGTGTACACGAGAGGCGGGAATGCGTGTCCAGATAGGAATATCAGAGGACATTGTCATGCGTGTACACGCACGCACAGCGAGCCTGCACGCCTGCACGCCCGGCCTACACACGGCTACATGGAGAGGTCAGCCACACAACATCTGCTACACCCGGCACACAACAGCTGCTATACCCAGCACACAACACCTGCTACACCCGGCACACAACAGCTGCTATACCCAGCACAAAACACCTGCTATACCCAGCACACAACACCTGCTATACCCAGCACACAACACCTGCTACACCCAGCACACAACACCTGCTACACCCAGCACACAACACCTGCTACACCCAGCACACAACACCTGCTACACCCAGCACACAACACCTGCTAAACACAACACGCTTCATCTGCTAACAGCAGAGGCCCGGTACACCCCCCCCCCACCCACTCCCTGGCAACCCTCACTATCCCAAGTGAAGACTCGCGAGCCACAGCCTTGGGGAAGGTAAACCCGGGTATACAGGAAGAGCAGAGACTAGGCACCTTCCAGGCTTCCAGTCTCCTTTTCTAATTATTCAGAGTCTGGAAAGTTTACAGAGGTGAAGAGTGTCTTTGAATTGGTGGGGGGTGTGGGGGGGGGGAAAGGTGGAGTGGGGGGGAAGTGTGGGGGTGTGTGGGGGGGAGGGTCAACCAGCGTGTTGAAACATAAGGAAGTAACCCTCACAATTTAATAACGACGGCGATATATTTTATCTATATTTTTATCTATATTTGCATCTATATTTTTTGTTTTGAATACAGCTTCGAAAACTTCTTAAAAGTTCTTGGCGGTAGTTATAGTGAAAACCTCAAGTGTTCATGCTGCAAAGTTTCAATGCAAAAGAAAACTATGGATATGAAATTGAGTTTTCACGAGGAGTTTGTTTGACTTGGCTTTTCTATGTTTTTAGTAGCTTCCTTGACCCAAGGGTGACCCTGGGTGATCCTGGGTGACCCTGGGTGATCCTGGGTGATGCCGAGTGATCCTGGGTGACCCTGGGTGAGCCTGGGTGACCCTGGGGGATGCTGAGTGATCCTGGGTGACCCTGGGGGATGCTGAGTGATCCTGGGTGACCCTGGGTGATCCTGGGTGATGCTGAGTGATCCTGGGTGACCCTGGGTGATCCTGGGTGATTCTGGGTGGTTCTGGGTGACCCTGTGTGATCCTGGGTGATCCTGGGTGACCCTGTGTGATCCTGGGGTGACCCTGGGTAATCCTAAGTGACACTGGGTGATCCTAAGTGACACTGGGTGACCCTGGGTGATTCTGGGTGACCTTGTGTGATCCTGGGTGACCATGTGTGATCCTGGGTGGTCCTGGGTGATCTTGGGGTGACCCTGGGTGATCCTAAGTGACACTGGGTGATCCTGTGTGACCCTGGGTGACCCTGAGTGACCCTGGGTGACCCTGGGTGACGCTGGGTGACCCACCCGTACCTGAGCGTGACTTTGGGTTTCCGTAGACATAATGTGGCGGGTGACGCAACAGGAAGCGAAAATGGATCGGTCACTTACCATCCTGGGTGCTCTTCCTGGAATCCGCTGAGGACTGGCCAGAGTCCTCCTCCCTGCCAGGTCCTCGGGCGGCGTGACGAAGCCTCTACATCCTCCCGTCCCTCGCTCAGGACACCAATGACGATGCTAATTACAATACGCCGTTTCCGCCCACGCGATTAGAACATCGCGTGGACGTCCACTTTAGAACATCGAAAGGTTCAATGGGCGCACAATACTCCATTTGCTTCTCTACAGAAGAAAACGTACACCAGAAGTGCGTGAGTAAAGGACCTGATGCATGTGAACCTAAGGTTTCCTGTGTAAACTTCATGGAAGCATAAATAAGGGCGCCGTGGAGGACTGGAAGGTGAAGATGCGGCGCTGAAGACTGAGGGTGAAGGGCAGACCTGCTCACCGCTGCCAGAGCTGCGGGACCCGAGGCTACGTATCACACACATGTTACACAAGGGCACGACCAAGGCCGCGTGTCGTGGCCAGTGGTGGGGTCAGGGACGCTGGGGAATAGGGTGGGAGAGCGGAAGGGAGGGGAGAGGGTGGGGGTGCGGGGAAGGGAGGGGGAAGGGAGGGGAGAGGGAGGGGGTGCGGGGGAGGGAGGGGGTGCGGGGGAGGGAGGGGCAGGAGAACATAGGTGGTGTTTACAGAGACGGGAATATTTAAGTGGGAGTTGATAATGACTAGTATAGTACCACACGTCTGCCTTAGTGCTTTCTCCCCCTGCTGCTGGTGGTGGTAGTTGCGGTTGTGGATGGTGTCGCTGCTCTTCCTACCACCACTACCACTACTGAGGGTCTTGGGTAGAGCTGACCAACAAGTGTAGTGGGCTGCCAGTAGTGACCAGTGACGCCTGCAGGATGGGTCTCTCATCACTCGCTCTCTACCTCCCACTTCTCATAATCTGCAAAACAACCCACATTTGTTGCCATACAAAAAATACTTCATCATTTAACGCAGCAATCAAATAAACGGCAAATAAATATCCTTTATTTACAGCACTGACACATTATCAGATTTTTATTAGCTCCTCGGAGTGTGTTTCCACCCGTCCTCAGACCAAGTCTATTCCATCCAGCGGTGGAACCCACAGACGCATTCATAAATTTTAATATGCTGTTCATTCAAAAGAGGAATATTCTCAAATTTTAAATTATTATTATTTTATATTACCATATTGTGAATATTTAGGCATTGGTTATGTAAGGTGTTTAGGTTCTGTTGGCTATTATTTGTATTTGTAGTACGTGGGTGAAGCATTTACAGCGTTGTGGTTCGAACAAAATTCGTCAGTGAAGCATTTGTTCTGGAAGTGTTCGGACGTCATCAGTTGTGAATCGTACAGCCCGTCCTCCAAACAAAAACCCGTAAGTGATTCCATGCACCCGCCAAACCCCATGTTTACGAATGAAAAACGGTTTACACACGACTCACAACTGATGACGTTCGAACACTTCCGGAACAAGTGCTTCGCTCACTTCCTCTGTTCGAACCACAATTCTATAAATGCTTTACCCACGTACTACAAATACAAATAACTGCAAACAGAACCTAAACACTTAACCTAACCAGTGCCTAAATGTGTACAATATGGTAATATAAAATAACATTTATATTTGAGAAAATTCCTCTTTGTTTTGAATGAAAAGCATGTTAAAATTGATGAATGCGTCTGTGGGGTCGAACGCTGGATGTAATGGACTTGAGTCGAGGACGGGTTACACACCGCTCCTTCACTCTGTTCTCCTATCCTATCCTCATCTTTGTGTTATACAGTCATCCCGGCTTGACACTTTCCCCTCATAATTACCCTTTCTTACTTGTATGTATGTGTGTATGTGAGGTAAAGTGTCAGGTGATGTTAGTAGGGAAAGGCATATCCCTGGAAACACAAACCGAAACTGTATCTATTTCCCGCTTGTTACAGCTTGTAATAAAGTTGCTACATCTTGGCTTAACGTGTTTATGACGTATTAAAACGTTGTTACAACTTGCTATATTGGTTGTTATAACTGGATAGGTGTTAAAACTTGTTCGAACGTTGTACCAACGTCGTAGTTTCGGTGTGTGTTTAACGGGAAGTGGGCTTGCGTATGCCTGGAGTATACCTGGAGTATACTCTAGGTATACGTGGAGTGGCAAGGGTGTATGACCAGTCGTCAAGACGGCCACAGTAGCCCCTCCACCACCGCCAGGGTTGCCACACGCCTCCCTTACTCACGCAACATTTTTACCCCCGACGTAAAAATTGCAGCGGTTTAGATAAATTCAAATCACCGCAATATTGACGCATCATGAGCCTAATGCTAATCAGCTCCAGCAGTTTAGGCTGGTAGTCTACAGGGGCTGACGCTTCAGGTAAGGCTATAAACAGTTGCATTTCTTACGGAGTGGAGATGGAGAGAAGAGCAGAGCCAGCACACGCAGAGTATAGAGTTTCTTGATGGAATACATTAAAGAGAGTGAGCACAAACACGGAGGAAAACATCCACATGTTGAAGGTTGTCACCCACGTCACTGTGTCTGACACACACACCACTACCCCCACGACACCCCTTCTCCTCTGGCTGGGGTAGTGGACCACTGGCTGGGGTAGTGGGCCACTGGCTGGGGTAGTGGGCCACTGGCTGGGGTAGTGGACCATTGGTTGGGGTAGTGGACCACTGGCTGGGGTAGTGGACCACTGGCTGGGGTAGTGGACCACTGGCTGGGGTTGTGGACCTCTGGCTGGGGTAGTGGACCACTGGCTGGGGTAGTGGACCACTGGCTGGGGTAATGGACCTCTGGCTGGGGTAGTGGACCACTGGCTGGGGTAATGGACCTCTGGCTGGGGTAGTGGACCACTGGCTGGGGTAATGGACCTCTGGCTGGGGTAGTGGACCACTGGCTGGGGTAGTGGACCACTGGCTGGGGTAGTGGACCACTGGCTGGGGTAGTGGACCACTGGCTGGGGTAGTGGACCACTGGCTGGGGTAGTGGACCACTGGCTGGGGGTAGTGGACCACTGGCTGGGGTAGTGGACCACTGGCTGGGGTAGTGGACCACTGCCTGGGGTAGTGGACCACTGGCTGAGGAGGTGGACCACTGGCTGAGGAGGTGGACCACTGGCTGGGGTAGTGGACCACTGGCTGGGGTAATAGACCTCTGGCTGGGGTAATAGACCTCTGGCTGGGGTAGTGGACCACTGGCTGGGGTAGTGGACCACTGGCTGGGGTAGTGGACCACTGGCTGGGGTAGTGGACCACTGGCTGGGGTAGTGGACCTCTGGCTGGGGTAGTGGACCACTGGCTGGGGTAGTGGACCACTGCCTGGGGTAGTGGACCACTGCCTGGGGTAGTGGACCTCTGGCTAGGGTAGTGGACCACTGGCTGGGGTAGTGGACCACTGGCTGGGGTAGTGGACCACTGGCTGGGGTAGTGGACCACTGGCTGGGGTAGTGGACCACTGGCTGGGGTAGTGGACCTCTGGCTGGGGTAGTGGACCACTGGCTGGGGTAGTGGACCACTGCCTGGGGTAGTGGACCACTGCCTGGGGTAGTGGGTCACTGGCTGGGGTAGTGGACCACTGGCTGGGGTAGTGGACCACTGCCTGGGGTAGTGGACCACTGCCTGGGGTAGTGGGTCACTGGCTGGGGTAGTGGACCACTGGCTGGGGTAGTGGACCACTGGCTGGGGTAGTGGACCACTGCCTGGGGTAGTGGGTCACTGGCTGGGGTAGTGGACCACTGGCTGGGGTAGTGGACCACTGGCTGGGGTAGTGGACCACTGGCTGGGGTAGTGGACCACTGGCTGGGGTAGTGGACCTCTGGCTGGGGTAGTGGACCTCTGGCTGGGGTAGTGGACCACTGGCTGGGGTAGTGGACCACTGGCTGGGGTAGTGGACCACTGCCTGGGGTAGTGGACCTCTGGCTAGGGTAGTGGACCACTGGCTGGGGTAGTGGACCACTGGCTGGGGTAGTGGGCCACTGGCTGGGTTAGTGGGCCACTGGCTGGGGTAGTGGGCCACTGGCTGGGGTAGTGGGCCACTGGCTGGGGTAGTGGACCACTGCCTGGGGTAGTGGACCACTGCCTGGGGTAGTGGACCACTGGCTGGGGTAGTGGACCACTGGCTGGGGTAGTAGACCACTGGCTGGGGTTGTGGACCTCTGGCTGGGGTAGTGGACCACTGGCTGGGGTAGTGGACCACTGGCTGGGGTAGTGGACCACTGGCTGGGGTAGTGGACCACTGGCTGGGGTAGTGGACCACTGGCTGGGGTAGTGGACCACTGGCTGGGGTAGTGGACCACTGGCTGGAACAAGAGGTCTACGGGGTCATTAACGCATATAACTTCCATGAAACAAGGTAGACGAGGCAGCACAAAAGAGATCCAACACTTCTTATCGCTCGTTCAGATCTGCTGATGCAGAGTTTATGGAGGAGATGCGAGGCGCTGAGATGTGCCGACAGGAGGCTGCATCTATATGTATGAAGATGACTTGCTCTGCCGCCTCGTCCAGCATCATCAATTACACCACTTGGCTGAGAGGCACTGGAGATGATGTTCAAATGTAACCCCCTTAAGACCGAATTATAATGCTGGTGGTTTCTTGATGTAATTTTTATTTATTTATTTATTTATATATATACAAGAAGGTACATTGGGATTGTGAGGATACATAGCATAGTAATTACATTCTTGTAAAGCCACTAGTACGCGCAGCGTTTCGGGCAGAAACGGGCATACATTTATGCTATGTATGTAATGGGTGTCTTTGGCAAATTCTTGTGGGAGTGGGTCTACTCACCTATTTCTGCTTACAGGATTGATCTGTTAGCTCTTGGACCCCGCCTTTCTAACCGACGGTTGTCTAATGCAGTAACTCCCGATCTATTTTGCCCTATCATATCTACTACATATATTTATCTCTCTAACATACATCCCATAACAGCTGTCTAGCTCCCAGGTACCTATTTGCTGCTAGGAGAACAGAGGTATCAAGTGAAAGAGAGACTGCCCAATTCTTTCTCCATTAGTCGGGAATCGAACCTAGGGGGCCGGATCTATCAAGCAGCAACGCATTTACTTACGAAACTCTACATTTTGTCTCAATCTTTAGCGGCTTTGTTTACATTTATTAAACAGTGTACAAACATGGCAACTTGTCAGGCAAATGTTGTTATTGTCATACACAGTTCCTGATGCCGGGGAGTTCGTACACTGTTTACCATATGTAAACAACGCCGCCGATGATTGAGAAAACATGTACAGTTCGTAAGTAGATGCATAACTGCTTGATGGATCGTGGTCCCGGCTTTCAGGGCTAGGAATCTCGAGCGCTGAGTGTGTGCGTGTGCGCGCGCGCGCGTGTGTGTGTGTGTGTGTGTGTGTGTGTGTGTGTGTGTGTGTGTGTGTGTGTGTGTGTGTGTGTGTGTGTACTCACCTAATTCTGTTTGCGGGAGTTGAACTTCGGCTCACTGGTCTCGCCTCTAAACACAACTGTTTTAACAGATCCTTGAGCCTATTGGATTCTATGATATGTACATTAGAAACTGTGTATGCAGCCTGCCTCCACCACATCACGTTCTAGTTTTATTCCAAGTCTTAACTACTCTAAAACCATATTTCTTTGACCCAACGTCTCAGAGAGTACTCAGCTTCCACCTGTGTCAAGTACCACCAATGCTAAAGAGTCTATCTTTATCAATTGTTTTAAGGATATTGTTCATGATAATTATGTCAGGGAGTTCAGAGGCACCGAGCTGGTAACCCACCCAAGTTTTACATATAACCCGCCTGTACCCTGGCGCAGGTGGTGGAGCTCCCCACCAGACGCTGCCTTCAAGTACACCAGGAAATATCACATCACAGATACAGATACATCACGGTACACTGTACCCTGATGTATCTGGCTCTGGTTCTCTGCTCATACTGAGGCACCCAATCCTGGCCCTCTGGTATCTTCCTCTGACCTCTGGTGTTGTCTTTGTCTATGTAACTTGTACTGTACTTGTACATAGCGTGCTCCCACCAGCTGACACAGACAGTACACCCCATCCTCCCACCAGCTGACACAGACAGTACACCCCATCCTCCCACCAGCTGACACAGACAGTACACCCCATCCTCCCACCAGCTGACACAGACAGTACACCACCCCCTCCTACCAGCTGACACAGGAGAAAGAGTTGAACGGTCACTAGGTGAGCAGGAAGCAAGACATGGCGGCCTGCAAGCCTTCTCAATAACCAAGAGCCTTAAAGATGCATCCCTAGCAGGGGGCCTCGACCCGCCTCAACACGCATGCTTCAATGTACGTTCAACTGAACGGTCCATCCTCCTCACATAACAGTACTCATAACAACTAACTGGTCAAACGTACACAAGTGGACTGTTGTTGTTAACAATATACACTTTTTGTACTATTGATTTTGTAGAAGACACGATAAAGAAGCTAAATTAAACTAAATATTCCCAGGCCTTGTATAGCATATTTATATATATATATATATAAATATATATATATATATATATATATATATATATATATATATATATATATATATATATATATATATATATATATATAATAATATATTTTAGGCCTAGCAGCGTATATTGGCAAGTTGGCTTGCAGAGGCTAAGTTTTATTCATTATTTGTTTTTCCATTATTTTAATATGTCTTTGGTCTAATTCAATAGTACAAAACGTCAACTGTGTCCAATCAGAGTTCTGTTGAAACTTTGAACCTAACTTAACCTGTTGAAGCCAAAGTTCTGTTGAACTTTGGCTTCAACAGTTCACTTCGTATATATGAACAAACAGTTGATATAAATACTGCCATAATTAGAGACTGGGCTGCGACATAACACACTGAGTGTTACCCTCCCAATCAGAACATTTTGGGCTACTCTCTTATAACCAATTTTAAGGGTCCGAAAACCAGAATGTCCGCCAACCGTTCTGGAGTGGATTCAAGTTTAAGACTTTGTAAGGTGGTGAGGCAGTGTTGGCACGCCAGAAAGTTGTACGCAGTCACAGCTGCGTGAATGCGTACTGAGGACCTGACGGAGGGGGGTCACGCCGCCTCCAGGGGTCACGCCGCCTCCAGGGGTCACGCCGCCTCCAGGGGTCACGGCTTGCTTGGCTGACCTGGTTCAGCTCCTCTTCCTGCTACCACATCATCTAGCCTTATGGGTTGTTGAACATTTCCCCGTGGTGAACATTTCATTCCCATCGAACGTGGTGAACAAGAGATTCGTACCGAAATAATGTGGTTTAAGCCAACATTATCAATTCTTATCTCCCAACATGCGTTGATCTTGGGGATTAGGTGCTTGTTGCAGGCTTTTAACAGCCGCTAACGGCCAGGTGAGTCAAACAAGGTTGTCAGCACTTGCCTAGTCAGGTCACCCAGTACCATTCACCTCCGTTTACAGACTTAATTTAACGAGATTACCATAACAAGTTCACCTGTGGGTTAAGTCGGCGCCACACACTAGCGAACACGGCATCCTTCCTCCCGTTCTCTCTCATCCCCACCTCTGTCTGTGTCTGTGTGTGTCTGTGTGTGTGTGTGTCTGTGTCTGTGTCTGTGTCTGTGTGTGTGTGTGTGTGTGTGTGTGTGTGTGTGTGTGTGTGTGTGTGTGTGTGTGTGTGTGTCTGCTCGCCTTCCTGATATCCCCCATGAGCCCCTATCACCAAGCGTGTGTTCTAGGAAGGTCTAACAACTGTCAAGGTCTTTCTTACCATCACTAGGTTAATGTATTTACTCGTACGTAAAAAAACTTTTTATTCGTCCCGGCAATTCTTTAGAGCGTTCGCACTCTATTTGATCACTGTTTTTCTGTTCCATTATCTGCTAATTTTAGTTGAAATTGCGTTTGTTTTCTCAACCTTGACTTCATGTATTTTGTTATAATTATATTTTTGTATATTGTGTGTTGTCTTAAGAAACAAGAATTCAATATATATATATATATATATATATATATATATATATATATATATATATATATATATATATATAGGGACCCATAGCCTC
Source organism: Procambarus clarkii (assembly GCF_040958095.1). Taxonomy (NCBI): domain Eukaryota; kingdom Metazoa; phylum Arthropoda; class Malacostraca; order Decapoda; family Cambaridae; genus Procambarus; species Procambarus clarkii. The sequence continues at coordinate 35,803,382 of NC_091151.1, read as the reverse complement.
GGAGAAGATAATAAAGAGTATTCAGAGACGACCTTGTGGATTCTCACTGAACACTTTAATATTTTATCCTCCTACCACCCCTATTCTTTTCTACATATACATATATATTCGTTTTATTTAAACTTTGTTACAAAAAAAGGAGTTACATACATGGTACAAAGATGATTATCATTAGTTGTCGAGTTCCTCCCGCTCCTCAGATGGCGGGCAGGGACCCTGAATGCAGAGTGCATTTTCCCTCTATATTTGCCAGGCTGAGATGCTGGAAAAGGAAGCTGGTAACTCTAAGGTCTCTTGTTGTTTCAAGAAAGAGAGGGGTGGGCAGACTGCATATTTTTGGATTGCCAGAAAGCCTTTGACACAGTACCACACCAGAGACTAGTGCAAAAGCTGAAGATGCAGGTAGGAGTGAAAGGGAAGGTATTCCACTGGATAAGGGAGTACCTAAGCAACAGAAGACAGCGAGTCACTGTGCGGGGTGAGCTCTCAGACTGGTGAGACGTCACCAGTGGAGTCCCGTAGGATTCAGTCCTTGGAACTACACTGTTTCTGATGTATGTAAATGATCTCTCAGAGGGTATAGAATCGTTCCTCTCAATGTTTGCTGATGATGCAAAAATTATGAGGAGGATTAAGACGGAGGAAGATAGTATGAGGCTACAAGATGACCTAGACAAACTAAATTAATGGTCCAACAAATGGCTACTTAAGTTCAACCCGAGTAAATGTAAGATAATGAAACTAGGGGAGTTAATAGAAGGCCAGACACAAGATACCGAATGGGAGATGAAGTCCTTCATGAAACGGACTGAGAGAAAGATCTAAGAGTTGATATCTATTACACCAAACTTATATCCTGAAGCCCACATGAAAAAAAAATCTGCGACATATGCGAGGCTGGCTAAGATCAGAACAGCCTTCAGGAACCTGTGTAAGGAATCGTTTAGAATCTTGTATACCACATATGTAAGACCAATCCTGGAGTATGCGGCCCCAGCATGGAGCCCGTACCTTGTCAAGCACAAGACGAAGCTGGAAAAAGTTCAGAGGTATGCCACTAGACTAGTCCCAGAACTAAGAGGTATGAGTTACGAGGAAAGGCTGCGGGAAATGTACCTTACGACACTGGAAGACAGAAGAGTAAGGGGAGACATGATCACAACCTACAAAATCCTCAGAGGAATTGACAGGATAAAGATAAACTGTTTAACACTGGAGGTACGCGAACAAGGGGAACACAGGTGGAAACCGAGTACCCAAATGAGCCACAGAGACGTTAGAAAGAACTTTTTCAGTGTCAGAGTAGTTAACAGATGGAATGCATTAGGCAGTGATGTGGTGGAGGCTGACTCCATACACAGTTTCAAATGTAGATATGATAGAGCCCAGTAGGCTCAGGAACCTGTACATCAATTGATTAACATTTGAGAGGCGGGACCAAAGAGCCAAAGCTCAACCCCCGCAAGCACAACTAGACGAGTACACAAGCAGTGGAAGATACATAAACACACGTGCAGACACAGACATAAACAGTGATATGTAAGCACAAAGACAGGCGAGACACCAGATACATAAACTGTAACAGCAACAGACTATCAGATCCAAACCAGGCTGCTAATGTACGACTTACAGCGAAAATAACAGTATTTATCTAGTGAACACAAGGGCCGTGATACAGCTGACCAAGGCGCAGCTGCGAACATCCTGGGCGTAGGTTCGAACCCTCATCACGACCGGTCGGCCGAGCGGACAGCACGCTGGACTTGTGATCCTGTGGTCCCGGGTTCGATCCCGGGCGCCGGCGAGAAACAATGGGCAGGGTTTCTTTCACCCTATGCCCTTGTTACCTAGCAGTAAAATAGGTACCTGGGTGTTAGTCAGCTGTCACGGGCTGCTTCCTGGGGGTGGAGGCCTGGTCGAGGACCGGGCCGCGGGGACACTAAAGCCCCGAAATCATCTCAAGATAACCTCAAGAAGACGGCCCTTGTGGATTTGTTCATGTGATATATCACGCTATTGTGAGTTGTGTATTTGTCTAGTCTTTCTTAAACCACATACTAATTATTCTCCCTATAGTAAGCTGTGGGTTAACAACTTTATTAAATGACAACTATCCCTCTTCCTAAGAATGGATTCATTTATCACAATTGTTAAAACACATCCTGCTTAATTAGTCAATATTATAGTTTAGTTCCGAATCAAGATTGTTATCACCTTCGACAATTTCATTCACTTGGATCATCAGAGATTCGAACTCGGGCCTCAAAAGTACGAGGCTGCTGTTCTAGCAGCGAGACCATGGTTGATCATAATAGGGTCTCTCTCAGGAGTACCTACCTTGAGGTTACCTTGAGGTGCTTCCGGGGCTTAGCGTCCGCGCGGCCCGGTCGTCGACCAGGCCTCCTGGTTGCTGGACTGATCAACCAGGCTGTTGGACGCGGCTGCTCGCAGCCTGACGTATGAGTCACAGCCTGGTTGATCAGGCATCCTTTGGAGGTGCTTATCCAGTTCTCTCTCTTGAACACTGTGAGGGGTCGGCCAGTTATGCCCCTTATGTGTAGTGGAACTAACTGCCAAAAGTTAAGTCTTAGTTGACTTCTTTAAGTCAATCAAGACTTAAAGCCTTCCCTTGAGCACCATTAATCATCCCCGATGAACCTTATTATCATCCACACTATTGTGGTTTGCATCTTACAGTTAATAATCTTGAATACCTAATGTCGCTTTCTATTCTTCACGGGAGAATGTAAATTCTACATAATATAAAAAAGTATATGTAAAAAATTTGTAAATGGCCGTCATATAAATGACTTCTTGGTCTCGGTATTAAATCGCTCCACCACGATCATCACCTGTCACTTTGTCCGGCCGGTAGAGCGACGGCCTCGCGTCTTGCAAGTCGGCGCTCGATCCCCGATGGTCCAGGTGGTTGTCCATCGTTCCTTCCCTCCGTCCTCGTGCCCTCAGCTCCTATCCTGTCCTCGTCTCCCCCCCCCCCCAAGTGCTGTATAGTCACCCTGCTTTAGGGCTTTCTACTCGTTTACATTGTAGAATTACATTGTAGAATTACATTGTAGAATTACATTGTAGAATTACATTGTAGAATTACATTATAGAATTACATTGTAGGATTACATTGTAGAATTACATTGTAGAATTACATTATAGAATTACATTGTAGAACTATATTGTAGACTTATAAATTGTAGAATTCAAAGAACTGTACATTAAAGTTTGTCAGTGTTGGAATATAAGCCTCGGGCGAGCTACAGACAGCGGTTGGGTTATTCTGCGCCATGTTTACCTTAGAACTCAATCTGTCAACAGTTTTGCAACCAGGTCCCCAGTTACTGTAGGGCGGCGCTAAGGAGCGAAGAGATTGATGAAGCAATACCTATTGCCTCAGTCAGGTCAGGATTCGAACCCAGGTCCTCTCGCTAGCGGGGCGAATGACTATACATGCCAAGGGTCTCCAGCTCCACAATCAGGGTAACTTCTCGGATCCAATTTTAAACAATCCTCTAATAAAACTTAATAATTAATATCAGCTTCACAGCTTCTTCAGTTGTTGTTGTTTCAGATTTAGCTACTTAGAAGGAAGTGTCCATGTAGCACGGGCTATGGTGAGCCCGTAAAGCTTCTTCAGCTAAGCAGCTTCAGTAAACTACCAATTTGACCTGAATATTGGTCAATATTCCTCCTCCAGGATCTTTACTTCAGAATGTTACCCACTATGCTAACTATCCTCGCGAATAGTGCATCGCATTTTGACGTATAAATCGTTGAAAACCAAAAAAAAATAAACCTAAAACCAAAAACTAAAACTCACAACAGCTTGCAAAATTGACGTGACGTCCCGTTTTCTATTCGTAGGTCCTCGGTTATGTTAGGTTCGGGCAATTTAGTACATTAGTTTAGTGTCGTAGGGAACGATCTTCCACGTATATATTATTTGATATTGATCTCGTCTCTTTTTCCAAAGAGTATATTTTGAGAGCTTTGAGACAGTTCCAATAATTTAGATATTTTATCGTTTCTTTGCGTGCCGTACATGTTCTCTGTATTCCCTATAATTCAGAAATTTATCCTGCTCTGAAAGGGGGAAGCGAGTACTGAGCAATACTCAAGACGTGACAGCACCAGTGATATAAATAGTATAAACATTGCTGTGAGATGTCAGGATTTTAACGTTTTAAAAATCCTTCTTATCATTTTCCTGGCCGCCGCTATATTTGCTCGGTTATGTTCACTAAATGTCAGATCGTCAGATATATAATTCCCATATTTTTTTGCATGTTTCTTTCCTTCTATGAGTAAGTCTGATTGTGTCCTATACCCTGTGGTTAGCTTAAGCTCCTCAAACCTAAGTTCCACCATACTCAAGCACCTGGAACGTGTCCTTTAATACATAGATACACACACAGGTGCGCAGCACACCCATACGTACACAATGCGCAGTCAGAGACACAGACACATACAGACACGCACGCCACACATACACACACACATCGGCCTCACCTCCCCCAGGGTCGCGGTGTGTGAGAATGACCTTTGAACCAGCCGAAGAAGACCAGGATAGGCGACGAGACAGAGAGGCGGGGCTCTTGAACCTGGCGACGCCCGACGGCCAGACAAGTGTGGTGTTGACAGAACCTTCAACACCTGACCTTTGATACACTGTCTGGTGATGCTACACCCCCTTCCCCACCACCACCAACCCTCCCTCCCACCTACAACACCCGATATATCCCACCTCCCCGCCCTCAATCTCCCACCTACCCCCGTCCAGTACAGGTTCACTGTACTCAAGTCCTACACGGGAATTAGCAACCTCTACTTACACGTATGAAAAAAATAATCATAGGTTGACATCGAAGTTCTTCATGCTTACATTGCAATTAACTGTACATATCAATTACAATGTACATTGTAGGACAAGAACTGCCGACACCAGTATGAAGATCACCTCACTAAGACAAGGACTACTGACTAGTATGAAGGAGATCGCCACACTAGCACAAGCCTTTGAAGTAACACAACGTTTCCCTGGAAAAAACACACACTTGATGACACCTCTCCTGAAACAAACGTTATTCCACAACAAACGTTTCAAAACGTATGTCCTACCCCCCTTGTCCTACCCCCCTTCCCCTGGCCAACCCACGAAGCTCCGGTAACCTCATAATTAACACGTCCGGGCAGGAACCAGGAGGTTAAAACCCCTTTGGTCTTTGGCCTGACCAACGGAACCTGACAGGCGCGAAGCTCTCTTGTCCTTCCCGCCAAATCCTCGGTGGAACGCCCCCTTGGTCGCTACACCGTGCTAATGTGCTACCCATTTTTTTTGTCCACATAATCATGTACCAATTATTTATCATGGGTAGCGGCTGGCTATTCACAGAGGCGTAACTACGAGCTATTATCCTGAGCGTTTATCCAGGGACCCGCCTTTATTGAGATATAAAAACGCGTGATAGGCGGCCAAACATCGTGACGTCAGACAAACGGAGGAGTAATCCGAGTGTATTCACGAACGCACGACTGCCTCGTTGTGTACATATGTAGCGTCGCACACGCTGCCTTCATTATACATGCCGCTCTCAATACACGCTGCTCTCATTATACACTACTATCATTACTTACACTGCCCTTATTATATGCATTGCTGTCATTATACGCTGTGTTCATTATACAGGTTGCTGTCACATATACTGCTTTCATTACACAACCTGCTATCATTATATATACACAGTCTTCATTGTACTCCAAGCGAGTTAGACGATAGTTCATGCCCTCATCAAATTAGAGGATATGCTATGTAACACTTAAAGTTTTAACAACTACGGTTTACCTGGAACGTACCTGGAGTGGGCTCTGGGACTGGTTGTTCTCCCCAAGCCCCAGGGTAGCTTGGTCCATCAGACTGTTGCTGGGAGCGGCCCGCACGCCCACGTACCCATTACAACCCAGTTGGTCTGGTACTTCCTGTTGGAAACGTCAAATTTTGTTTAACACATCAAGATTTTATTCCAACCATATTTCTTGTATTTGGGAGGATTGACACACACACACACATACACACACACACACACACACACACACACACACACACACACACACACGGGAAGGAAGGAATTATCAAGGGAAAGCGCCAAGCCATTACGACTATACAGCACTGGGAAGGGGCCAGGATAAGGGTTTGGGATGGGACGGGGGGAAGGAATGGTGCCCCAACCACTTGGACGGTCGGGGATTGAACGCCGATCTGCATGAAGCGAGGCCTGGGCATAACCTTCACGGGGTGAAGATGTCATCACTGTGAGTACTTATTGGTCTCTCAGGATGGTCAAGACGCCTCTCAGGCTCCCTCTCAGGTCAACCAATTATGGTCAAGTTGACAGCGCCTGACTTGCACTACATCGGTAACGAAATGTCATTATAACTCACATTGCAACCAATGGCTGGGAAGTCCCTGGCTAGGTAGGGACGCCGGACAGCCAATCACGGAGGGGCGTCATGTAAACAAAACCGCCAATCAAGGAGGAGGCATCCTCTAAACAAGGTAGCCAATCACGAAGGGGCATCGTTTAAACAAAGACAGCCAATCACAGAGGGCCATTCTCTAAACAAAGAACATATTTGAGATGGCTTTGTTGATCGCTAGATTGCAATGAGCTTCGGTGAGCATAATTCTGCTTTTTGTTCATTTCCCTTTAATTAAAATTTCATATGCCCTTTTAACGCTGAGTGTACTTACCTAGCTGTTCTTGTAAGGTCGAGCTTCAGCTCTTGGGTCACTGCCTATGTTTTTTTTTTTTAAATGTCGGTCATCTGATAAATTGACTTCCGACTTTCTTGTATCATATCTTGAAGGGGGTGAATAATTTCTTGAAACTTTGAAGATCTTGACTTTAACTACTTCCTATGTCAATTCAAACAATTTTCCGCTCCCTTTTCTGTCTAGTCTCTCCCACCGTCCGTCTCACCCTTCCCCCATCTCCCTTCCATCCCCCCTTCCCCATCCCTCCCCCTCCCCCTCCCCCCCCCCCTCCCTCCCCCTCCCCCCCCTCTCCCTCCCCCACCCCCTCACCCTCCCCCTCCCCCCCCTCCCCCATCCCTCCCCCTCCCCCTCCCTCGTCCCCCCCCTCTCCCTCCCCCTCACCCATCCCTCCCCCTCCCGCTCCCCCTCCCCCCCCCCCTCCCCCTCACCAAAGCACGTATACAGGGTAACGCTTTATATTCTTCTTTATTGTTCTTCCTCTTTATTATTTCTATCGAGCTGCACATAATTTCCCAGTGGAGTACTGTGGAGTACTGTGGAGTACTGTGGAATACTGTGGAGTACTGTGGAGGACTGTGGAGTACTGTGGAGTACTGTGGAGGACTGTGGAGTACTGTGGAGGACTGTGGAGGACTGTGGAGGACTGTGGAGGACTGTGGAGTACTGTGGAGGACTGTGGAGTACTGTGGAGTACTGTGGAGGACTGTGGAGGACTGTGGAGTACTGTGGAGTACTGTGGAGTACTGTGGAGGACTGTGGAGGACTGTGGAGGACTGTGGAGTACTGTGGAGGACTGTGGAGGACTGTGGAGGACTGTGGAGTACTGTGGAGGACTGTGGAGGACTGTGGAGGACTGTGGAGGACTGTGGAGGACTGTGGAGGACTGTGGAGTACTGTGGAGTACTGTGGAGGACTGTGGAGGACTGTGGAGGACTGTGGAGGACTGTGGAGGACTGTGGAGGACTGTGGAGGACTGTGGAGTACTGTGGAGGACTGTGGAGGACTGTGGAGTACTGTGGAGGACTGTGGAGTACTGTGGAGGACTGTGGAGGACTGTGGAGGACTGTGGAGGACTGTGGAGGACTGTGGAGGACTGTGGAGGACTGTGGAGGACTGTGGAGTACAGTGAAGGACTGTGGAGTACTGTGGAGTACTGTGGAGTACTGTGAAGGACTGTGGAGGACTGTGGAGGACTGTGGAGTACTGTGGAGGACTGTGGAGGACTGTGGAGTACTGTGGAGTACTGTGGAGGACTGTGGAGGACTGTGGAGGACTGTGGAGGACTGTGGAGGACTGTGGAGGACTGTGGAGGACTGTGGAGGACTGTGGAGTACTGTGGAGGACTGTGGAGGACTGTGGAGGACTGTGGAGGACTGTGGAGGACTGTGGAGGACTGTGGAGGACTGTGGAGGACTGTGGAGGACTGTGGAGGACTGTGGAGTACAGTGGAGGACTGTGGAGTACAGTGAAGGACTGTGGAGTACAGTGAAGGACTGTGGAGTACAGTGAAGGACTGTGGAGTACAGTGGAGGACTGTGGAGTACAGTGGAGGACTGTGGAGTACAGTGGAGGACTGTGGAGTACAGTGAAGGACTGTGGAGTACAGTGGAGGACTGTGGAGTACAGTGAAGGACTGTGGAGTACAGTGGAGGACTGTGGAGTACAGTAGAGGACTGTGGAGTACAGTGGAGGACTGTGGAGTACAGTGGAGGACTGTGGAGTACAGTGGAGGACTGTGGAGTACAGTGGAGGACTGTGGAGTACAGTGGAGGACTGTGGAGTACAGTAGAGGACTGTGGAGTACAGTAGAGGACTGTGGAGTACAGTAGAGGACTGTGGAGTACAGTAGAGTATAGTAGAGAAGAGTACAATATGATGGTGTAGAGTGCAGTAGAGCACAGCACGGGGGGGGGGGGGTGTTGCTGGTGAAGAGACCATACCCCCCCCCACACCCTGGAGAAGCCTACCCGACACCCCCTATTACCAAGGCAATTGGGGGCACAATGCCTTGCTCCTACAGTCATACACCAGGCAACAATTTTATAAATAATGCAAAATGAATAATAATTGAATAGAAATTGTCATCAACACTTCCATGGAAATAAACATCCCATTCACCTGGGCTGTAGGAGGCTCGAACCGTGGACCCCACGTGTGTGAGGCCAAAGCTCTACCGACCGAGCTATTGGGTAGTCTTAATAAGAAAAGTTTCCGTTTGGCAGCATCCTGCTGCCAAACTGGAATTTTCATTATTAATACTACTCATAGCCCAGTCGATAGAGCTTGGGCTTCACGCATGTGGGGTCTACGGTTCGAGCCTCCTACAGCCCAGGGTCAATAGAATAGAAACTTTATTTAAGACAGTGTACTCACCCAGACGATCATTGGTGCGGTGGTCACGGTACTGTGTACGTTTAGGGGGTGATCCTGGACGGCATGGGTTCGAATCCTGGCCGGGTCAAAGAGTTCTTAGTGATTGAGGGCAGTATATAGTGAATGTAGCAAATAGGCTTCACAGTGAATTGGTATGACAATTAGAACATTTCTGTAGGACACTGCCGGTTGCATTTACGAGGGGCCTCGTAGCCTGGTGGATAGCGCGCAGGACTCTTAATTCTGTGGCGCGGGTTCGATTCCCGCACGAGGCAGAAACAAATGGGCAAAGTTTCTTTCACCCTGAATGCCCCTGTTACCTAGCAGTAAATAGGTACCTGGGAGTTAGTCAGCTGTCACGGGCTGCTTCCTGGGGGTGGAGGCCTGGTCGAGGACCGGGCCGAGGGGACACTAAAAAAAAAGCCCCGAAATCATCTCAAGATAACCTCAAGATAACCCATGGAGCGGTGGGAGAGATGGGAGGAACAGGGGAAGAATCTCCCAGGTTGTGGCTCGTTCTCCTTAAAGGGCAGAAGGACATGTCCTCCTCGAAGGACATCAAGGGATGCTCTCCTTCCCAGAGTTGCTTCTTCAGGTGATGTCTTGTCTTAAGAATAGCAAAAAATGCAAATACTTCATCTTCGAAATACAGTAGTTAACTTGTATCAACACAGCTCAGATTTCTGGAAAATAAACTACAAATCCTTAATACAGTAAGGATTAACTCTTAAATTTTACACTAAGGAAGAAAATCTTCCACAGCTTGAAGTGAATAGGTTTGTGCATGCCCTTGTACATTATTAGCTAGGTGATCTTCATTACAATATTGAACGATTCGCAGCCACACAGAACTGGTCTCTGTGATAATCTTAGCGACACTTTCACCGTTGAAAGTTTTGTCAACAGAATAAAATAATGAAAATTGCTTCAGAAACATAAATTTATCGCAAATTATTGCAATAACACAAGTTATAGGTCTAAGATAAAGAAATGATGAAGATTCTTAGAGAGAGTTGTGAGGTTGCGAGTGAGGGGAAGACAGCGCACGCTGCCGGCGTGTCCAGTACTCACCACACCCACCTGCTGCTGCTGCTGCTGCTGCTGCTGCTGCTGCATGTGTAGCTGCTTGTAGATTAGTGTGTGTGAGTGGGGAGATGCGTATCCCGGTGAAGACTGACAGATAAAGAGGATGGTGTCACTCAGGCGGGCCAATAAGTGGTGGAAATGTTCGAGGCTGTGAAGGTACAGTGAGATGGTGCGCGTCCTACGGTCATGTCACCATACCCGGCAACATCGTGCACCATGTCACCACACACCGGAGAAGTGATCGGCTGTACCTGATGCACATCATCATCACTATCTGTACCAGACACAACACCGAGAAGTGGTAAATGTAGTGAAAAAGCTAAAAGGAGAAGTAGCACTGCCAGCACACTACTGAACTGGAACGTGAAACTACTGGACAGTAAAAGAAACGAAAGTCCTGACACACAGTAACTAGAAACTGAAAAATGGAGGGAAAACTGAGAGGAGACTCACCACTGTTGGAAGACCAAAACCTGACCGGGCACAACCTGGATTGCACCTGGATGGGGTTCTGGGAGTAGTTCTACTCCCCAAGCCCAGCCCGGGACCAGGCTTCACTTGTGAGAGCTTAGTCCACAACGGAGGACAACTGGTTACAGTTACAACGGTGGTAACTGGTCACCCGTTGCTGAAAGTAACACACGATGGGCCTGTCAATACACAGCATAGCATTAACTACTGTAGTGTCATCACAGATGACTTCTCAGCCACCTCTCACCTCTCAGATGTGATGATCTAGTGAGTGGTGAGGCAGCCAGCCAGGGTAACACATGGTGAGCAGTGATGTGAAGGTTCCTCTGGAGAGGCTTTTGCATACTGAACATGTAAAGCATTTTTGTTGTTGTATATACAGTGATCTTGGCTGGACTAAATGTTCTCCAGTGTTTACCAAGAACCAATGTGACTCGACACCGGATGGATTGAAAACATCCTCAGCGAGCACTCTAGAAATATTTACATACCCTGACTGCAGAAAATGTTGAAGATGACTGGAGTGGCTGCGAGCTACCATTATTGAGACGAATATTTTAACAGGGTTCAAAAACACACGAATACTGTACCTGGTACCATGTACAGTTTCATGTACACAGAACGATGTACATGAATCGTTGCATGGGTGGAGTTGGATTTAAATGAGATCTGCCTACCATGGACAGTGCTCCCTAATCCTATATTAAATCCTTCATTCTTGAGTATACCTGAAGTGAGTTTTGGTCGTCGTTCTACTCCCCACTCCTGGGGTCATGTCAGGCCTGGAGCCAGGCCTGACATGGGATAACTTGGTCCAACAGGCTGTTGCTTGATGCGGCCCACATACCCACTACAGCCCAGCTGGTTCGGCACTTCCAGCAGGAATTTGTCTAATGTTGTTGCGACCACGTCCACTTCTGTTACGTCCAAAGACGCTTTTTAACTCCTTCACGTCACCTTAAAGACGCCGTGAGCATCATGTACTAAAATGTGTCAATTATTGTCAATTGTCAATTAGTGTAAAAATGTGACAATTGTCACTTTCATTAAAAGAATTATTATTTATTTTAATTCATTCAGTAAAATATACAATTATTGGAAAAGTTATACCAGGAAATGAAATGTCAATATCCTTAGCAAATTATTTTAATTAACTAATTACAGACAAGTTGTGAAACAATAATTGCAATAACTTGTGTCCATTATAAAAATAACGCTCTCTAGCACACCAATGTGGTAAGTACAAAGTGTCTTATTGAAATAACTCGGCAATAACTTTGACCAAAATATACCATGTATAAAACAAGAAGTATTCTTTCCTCCCTACAGTTTCCTAGACCACACATAATTAATAACGCAAATCAAGAATGTTGTACTAATAATATCATACACAGCTTGCTAACATCTATTACAACATTATGAAATGCATTAAACCAAATTTCTTCCTGTTTTGGAGGTTTTTGCTTATGAAATTTTTGAACTGACAAAACTGTAATAAAACTTCCTTTGATATATGTGCACTCTGGTGAACATTAAGTATCTTGGGGTGTTGGTGTGGGGGGTGGGGGAAGGTTGGGGGTTGGTGTGGGGGGTGGGGGGTGGGGGGGTTGGTGTGGGGGGTGTGGGGGGTGGGGGGGTTGGTGTGGGGGGGGGAAGGTTGGGGGTTGGTGTGGGGGGGTGGGGGAAGGTTGGGGGTTGGTGTGGGGGGTGGGGGAAGGTTGGGGGTTGGTGTGGGGGGTGGGGGAAGGTTGGGGGTTGGTGTGGGGGGGTGGGGGAAGGTTGGGGGTTGGTGTGGGGGGTGTGGGGGGTGGGGGGGTTGGTGTGGGGGGTGTGGGGGGTGGGGGGGTTGGTGTGGGGGGGGAAGGTTGGGGGTTGGTGTGGGGGGTGGGGGAAGGTTGGGGTTGGTGTGGGGGGTGGGGGAAGGTTGGGGGTTGGTGTGGGGGGTGGGGGAAGGTTGGGGGTTGGTGTGGGGGGTGGGGGAAGGTTGGGGGTTGGTGTGGGGGGTGGGGGAAGGTTGGGGGTTGGTGTGGGGGGTGTGGGGGGTGGGGGGGTTGGTGTGGGGGGTGTGGGGGGTGGGGGGGTTGGTGTGGGGGGGGGGAAGGTTGGGGGTTGGTGTGGGGGGGTGGGGGAAGGTTGGGGGTTGGTGTGGGGGGTGGGGGAAGGTTGGGGGTTGGTGTGGGGGGTGGGGGAAGGTTGGGGGTTGGTGTGGGGGGGTGGGGGAAGGTTGGGGGTTGGTGTGGGGGGTGGGGGAAGGTTGGGGGTTGGTGTGGGGGGTGGGGGAAGGTTGGGGGTTGGTGTGGGGGGTGGGGGAAGGTTGGGGGTTGGGGTGGGGGAAGGTTGGGGGTTGGTGTGGGGGGTGGGGGAAGGTTGGGGGTTGGTGGGTTGGTGTGGAGGTGGGGGAAGGTTGGGGGGTTGGTGTGGGGGGTGGGGGAAGTTGGGGTTGATGTGGGAGTGGGGGGGGGTTGAGAGACAAAGTCACCCTGGGTTAATACTCGCAGTCAGCTGTCCTGCTCCACTTGAACCTTACATTCCAGTTAGATCTAACCTCTTAGAAACGTTAATATCCTCAAAGGATGCAGCTTCTTACATTCTACTCACTACCAATAATAAAATACGAATGGTGTAAGTGCGAAAATGGAGAAAATGGTGTGCAGTGTGCAAGCAGCACATTACCCAAGACACCATTCAGGGTAATGAGTAGTGTATTGGATGGAAATGAATGTAGGATGTTTCAGCTATGTACAATGGCCTAAAAATTACTATAAAAATATTTGATGATTTTTTTCAGGTTAAGGATGCATATTGACTTAAAAACAATTGTTAAGTGGTCCTGCTGTTGAAGAGTATGTTTACACAGGCAATATCCTTATCGCAAAATTTAATGTATTCGTTGCAAGAAAATAATATATTGTAGCGTATAAAGCCAAATTGTAATTTTTTGAGAAATATTAATGTTATCATATACAATATAACATATAGTACTGTACGGTAATCAAATATACGATTGTTAACTGAAATTCAGACGTTGCAAATTTCTGATCCTCTACTGCCCTACATCTGTTGACCTTTCGTCCTGTTCATACACTGTATTAGAATTCCTAATTACTGCACAGTAATTTACACTACTCGATATTTCACCAAGTGTACAAGACATACATTATAATACAGTATTCTTGACACCAACTGCACTTCTGGCATAAATCACTCTTTAAAAATCTATCTTGCAAATTACCTTGTAAACACCGCTGACCCGCGTCAGTCGTAACAGCTTGTGTCAAGGAGTACTCTGGCTTCGTCCATCTGACTTGCATGCTCTATTTTTTCCATACTCTAAAATAATTAAAATACCATAATAAGACATCTGTCAGCTCGACATAATATTTGATAAGCTGGCAAAACCTTTAATGTCAATTCCATATGAAACATTCTGAAAGATGTCCCTATGATCATGAAAATGAAGAAAACCAAAAAAAAATCAATTCTTCCTTCAAATGTCTAAAATAATAACATATCTAAATTCTTGGAGTCTCAGAGTCCGAGATGACTGAAAGTTTGCCTTCACAACAAAGGTTGGGTGTGTAACACAAGTAGACGGAGACGTTTGGGCCTGGCCGGTGGCTGGTCGGCTCACTCCGGAGTCCTCCGTGTCATCTGCCTGACATCAATGAGGGACACCTGAAACATCACCAAATCATCAACGTTTACAGCAAAAACAAAAAACAATCGGGCATGACTCTGGTTCCCGACAATGGAATTTAAATATGCAATCAGACATTATGCAAATGTATTGCTAGCACGGCATGAAATGTATGGATAGATAATATGAAATGTATAGATGATACAATACATATGAAACGAAATGAATAGATGAGGTTAAATGATCAAAGCAGAATATATATATACGACAGGAAATATATAGATGCCAGGAAATATATAGATGCCAGGAAATGTATAGATGCCAGGAAAGGCAGGAAAGGCGGGAGCGAGACATGAAGAGAGATACTAACCAGAGATGAGAGCAGAGGAGTGGGCTTAGCTTGGTGCACGGTGAGTGGGGGTAGCTGCTCGCTACGCCGCCCTCACGCCTCACCTCACCCCCGCCCAGTGCGCGAAGTCCAGCAAGTCGCGCACGGGGACGTCGCGGGCGTGAGCCTTCACTCTCAAGTTGCGGTCCTCTGTCAAGAGCACCACCTCCCTGTACAGCCTCCGCACACCAGCTGAAACATATTGAGTGCGATGATTAGAACAGATCCTACGAACAATTTCATTTACCTGGACTTATAGGAGCCTCGAACCCCGGACTACAAGAGCACAGCCCGCAGCTCTACCTACTAAGTCACCACCACAATAGAGAAGAGACACACCAATCAGCTGTCCGACTGGAATATGGGAGGTCGGCAATTTATATTCTGCAAACAACTTGGTGTTGAAATATAAGAGTATATTGGGATGGTGATCCTGTGATCACGAGGACTATGGTGAAGTGAATATGAAGCCCTGACGACCGTTGGGGGATACTTCAGCCCGTTTTCTCGCTTTACCGAAATGCAACTGTTTTGCCTGTAACATACGAACCCAAACATACCACCTAACCTATCAAGCACATGTATAGAAAACGTCATTATTAAAATGCTAAAATAATTTTGCTAATGCGTCGCATTCTTAGCTGCCTGGTCGGATTGTGTAAACAAATGCGACGATTTAGATGAAATAAAGGTCTTAAACTGGTCTGGCAGTGACTCTTGTGGTCTCACGGCAGCCAGTAGGTCTGTGGGGTGATGCTCCCCATCTTAAGCAACTGTGTTCCGTATTGAAGCAGCATTGTAAGCGCTCTGGATCCTCCTCACGGCTGTGGAGTGCCTCTCACACGCTACTCATAACAAGTCTAGTAACGTAGCGGACACTAACGAAGGTCTGGAGACCATCGTGCACAATTATAACATTATCAGTCAAGCGTCAGGCAGGCCACACACCACTGTCCGACCTTCAGGAGAGTGAAGTCACCGCACCATCTTGAGGTTATCTTGAGATGATTTCGGGGCTTTAGTGTCCCCGCGGCCCGGTCCTCGACCAGGCCTCCACCCCAGGAAGCAGCCCGTGACAGCTGACTAACTCCCAGGTACCTATTTACTGCTAGGTAACAGGGGCATTCAGGGTGAAAGAAACTTTGCCCATTTGTTTCTGCCTCGTGCGGGAATCGAACCCGCGCCACAGAATTACGAGTCCTGCGCGCTATCCACCAGGCTACGAGGCCCCTCCCAGGCTACGAGGCCCCTCACCATACCTTACACGGTGCCAAGGGTCACCAGTACACAGCTTGGAGGGCGACGCAGCCTTACGCCCAACGTCCTATATGTGGCTGACCGCAGTTGGGGGTTAGATATAACTGACCAATAGCAGCAGCTCTCTCAAACTATGTGCCGAGACCCAAGAGTAAATATAAATTCATCTAAGTTTGTCTGTCTGTGGTGGCCGGTATGGCTGGTGAACTCGTCTCTGATTGGTAGTCGCTGGCTGGTGAACTTACTTGTGATTGGTCGACGCCGAGTTTTACACTCACCTCTGATTGGTCGACGCTGAGTGGTGTCACTACAGAAGTGAACGCAGCAGGACAAAATCTTGTCGTCGTTGGTGGCGTCCTAACAGGGAGAAAATACACTGTAGTCCTTATCCAACAGGCGTACAAGTGTCCTATTTAAAAGAGTTAAAAGTACAAGAACAGATACATTCGAACTAGGCACACCTCAAGGTGGTGTCCTAGGCCCTATGATCTTCAATATACTTATGCACAAACTTATCCATGACATACCTGTACAACCTACGGAAACTGTTATATGTTATGCTATCTTGAGGTTATCTTGAGATGATTTCGGGGCTTTTCTTTTTTAGTGTCCCCGCGGCCCGGTCCTCGGCCAGGCCTCCACCCCCAGGAAGCAGCCCGTGACAGGCGACTAACACCCAGGTACCTATTTAACTGCTAGGTAACAGGGGCAAAGGGTGAAAGAAACTCTGCCCATTGTTTCTCGCCGGCGCCTGGGATCGAACCCAGGACCGCAGGATCACAAGTCCCGCGTGCTGTCCGCTCGGCCGACCGGCTCCCTTCCCTCAAAGCTGATGATATTTGTATTATGGCACACAGTAAACCAAGGCTACAAGTGTTACTTGATGCATTCTCATAGCAGTAGAATGAGAGAATATTTATGAGATAATAGTTCTACTTAGTACTATGTTTTGTGCCAAAATTGTGAAAAAATAATGGTCCCCCCCCAGCTCTATTAAAATTAAATTGATATCCATTCTAAACAAGTCTGACTGTTCCCTCAATCCGCCGCAAAAAGCTCCTTATAGAGTGTGGCTCAGTTGTTGTGCCTATAATCTTCTGAAACTGAATGTGTCTCTTAATCCTAATAAAACTGTTCACTATATTCCCCCTTGGAAAGATGTGCAGGTCTCTCTGCATTATACCCCCATCAGTGTAAAACAAATGTATAACACAAACTATGAGATGTATAACATTAGAAGCTATTGACAATCATCTTAAAAATCTCAAACTAACTGAATCCTATGTCTTTACTGATGGCTCTGTGCAATTGTGCACTGGTAGAACAGGTTGTGCATGTGCAGTGTATAAAGGGAATGAAATGATAATGACTAGTACACAGAGACTGAACGACTGGGCAAGCACGACACAGACCGAGCTATTGGGTATTTATCTAGCCACTGAGTACCTTAAGCTCAATGGTGGTGGAGTGATATTCTGTGACTCTAAAAGTGTTCTTCATTCCTTAAATAACCCATCACAATGTATGTCTGAAGTGGCTTGTAATATTAAATGGAATAATTTGTCAATGATAATAACTTTTGTATAAAATGTGTGTAAATTCCATCCCATGTTGGATTTGAAAAAAACAGGCTTGTAGGAAAGAAAACATTGATTATGACTTTGGACTATCTAATGCAATTATTAGAAACATACAAATAAAAAGAATACTTCAGATTTAGAAGAACTAAGAAATGGCCAGACTTGAAAGCTGCAGTATTAAAGGCTATGACAAGTTTTGTAATAATAAGTATTTGTATGGTCAGCACAGTAACCGGACCAGGCAATGTGATGTAGTCATTGCGGTAATTCGCCTTGGCTATAGGCACATCTGGCAGGTTAGTGAGGCTGAGCCACTACCAGAATATTCTAAACTTGTAAATTCTGGGACAAAACTTTTTTTTCTTGTGTATGTTAAAGAATGAAGAACAATTTTTTGTTTAAGCTGCATCTCTTATGCCCTTGTGTGGCAGTGCACAATAGAAAGTTGTATTTACATATTCGTACACCGAAACATGTATACTGTCTATTATAGTACATTGTAACCATGATACATATATATGTGTGTGTGTTTCAGCCTACAGTTTAGACCTATTGTCTTGTGTATGATCTTCTGTCTTGTGTGACAGTGAATACCAGCATTATCCTCACTCTAATAAGACCTAATGGAATTACTCAAATTAGGCAAAATTGTCATTAATTTTTGTACATAAAGATGTTAATAATAATGTAGTTTCCTGCACCTTAGACACAAGATGACCAAATATCCTTCACTTCTAAAAAAAAACTGGTTTGAATATTTCCTTATAATCTAGCCTCAACTAGGGTTAACTATTTATTACACCTGGATATACAGTAAGATAAAACTCCGTGAGGTTATTAAATCCTCACCGCATAAACACGCGCGCGCACACACACACACACACACACACACACACACACACACACACACACACACACACACACACACACACACACACACACCCTCCTGTTGATTGACGGTTGAGAGGCGGGACCAAAGAGCCAGAGCTCAACCCCCGCAAACACAACTAGGTGAGTACAACTAGGTGAGTACACACACACACACACACACACACACACAGCTCTCATCCTGTAACTACACTTAGGTAATTACACACACACACATACATCCAAACCACGCACCCACACCCCTCCCGCCCACCATCCACCCACACCCATCCACCCACACCCACCCGCCCACACCCACCTAGTGGTCGCAGGATGACAGAGCAGCGTGTGGTGGCGCCCATCGTGCAACAAAACACCCCAGAATGCACTCCACTATACACTACACAGCACCAGACACACCACGGGGGTGATGTGTTCACCCCAAAACGACCCACCACAAGCGTTCTGCCACCATTTCCCCGCCCCACAATAAACATTTGTGTCAAGCTCAATCTTCCGTTGAATCGAGTCGTGTCAACTTGTTCTTACAACCTTCATTAATGCCTTTTGCCCTACTGGGAACATGACAAGGATGTCCACCTACACATTGCTTGATTCATGAAGATTAAGCTATCCAAGAGGTGGCACGGGCATGAATAGCCCGTAAACCACGTATTGTGATGTATATACACTGAAAACATATATACTGCACCCCACACCTGCAGCACCACCAGACCATACCCCACACACCTGCAGCACCACCAGACCATACCCCACACACCTGCAGCACCACCAGACCATACCCCACACACCTGCAGCACCACCAGACCATACCCCCACACACCTGCAGCACCACCAGACCATGCCCCAAAGACCAACATTAACCACAACAGATGGGGGGGGGGGGGAGTGGTAGCCGCCCCGGACCACCAAGACTGCACCACCCCGTGGCTGAGTGGCCTACAAGGCGGCCACAACACACACTAACGAGTCAATACAATACCCGGATGTAGCGCCATGGGACCCCCCCCTCCCCAAGTCTTACACACTGGAAACACGACACCACCTCCCCCCTCCCCCCCCCATCACCGTTCGCCCCACTTCCTCGGCAATTCCTCTTTGTCTTGTGCCTTAACCTCTCTCCCTCTTAAGTGGTCAGTCCCATCCTTATCCTCGTACTCTTGTCAGTCATGTTGAGGGTCTTGTAGTCACCCTCCTGCTTGATCACAAGTGGCCCTCCACCCACACTTCAGCCTCCAACGCTGCTCTATGGAACATCTCCACTCCATGGAGGCTTGACGTGGGGGGTCAGGCCAGGTCTCCCAAGAGGTCCAAGAACAAGAAGGTCCAAGAAGATCCAAGACCAAGAAGGTCCAAGAAGATCCAAGACCAAGAAGGTCCAAGAAGATCCAAGACCAAGAAGGTCCAAGAAGATCCAAGACCAAGAAGGGCCAAGACCAAGAAGGTCCAAGACCAAGAAGGTCCAAGATCCAAGAAGGTCCAAGAAGATCCAAGACCAAGAAGGGCCAAGACCAAGAAGGGCCAAGACCAAGAAGGTCCAAGACCAAGAAGGTCCAAGACCAAGAAGATCCAAGACCAAGAAGGTCCAAGAAGATCCAAGACCAAGAAGGTCCAAGAAGATCCAAAAAGATCGAAGACCAAGAAGGTCCAAGAAGGGCCAAGACCAAGAAGGGCCAAGACCAAGAAGGTCCAAGACCAAGAAAGTCCAAGACCAAGAAGGTCCAAGAAGATCCAAAAAGATCGAAGACCAAGAAGGTCCAAGAAGGGCCAAGACCAAGAAGGTCCAAGAAGATCCAAAAAGATCGAAGACCAAGAAGGTCCAAGAAGATCCAAGACCAAGAAGGGCCAAGACCAAGAAGGGCCAAGACCAAGAAGGTCTAAGACCAAGAAGGTCCAAGACCAAGAAGGTCCAAGACCAAGAAGATCCAAGACCAATAAGGTTCAAGACCAAGAAATCTTCCAAGGGAAGACCTTGACAAGGAGGAGACACCGCTCTAAATTACCACATAATTTACACCGATATTTTGTGAGGAAATTTGTGTAATATGTTTCTTCGTTCATTGAACATGATTTTATGGAGGTGAGTACAATACCGATGAGAGAATGTTGGGATCGAACCGGCGTCGTGGGTAACCCCAGACGCGCCCCTCAACCCGTGGACCACGACGTGTTGAAGGTTATTTAAACTGACATATGGTAAACATTAGCATATCTTGGTCCGTGGGGTGAGGTGTGTGCCTAGGGTTACCCAGGACGCTAGTTCGATCCCCGCCCTGGACCAAATATTTTCTCAACCAAAAATATATTACACTAGCCTCCACAATTTTGTTTGTTTGCACACAAAAACCACTCGAATATCGCTTTAGTCGAATGAAGAAACATTACACAAAATTCCTCACAAAATATCGGTATAAATTAGGTGTAATACGCTGTGATTACACCTTACACCTCCTGGCCGCCCTACGGGGACCACACATGTGACAAATACACCCACTCTACACCCTCAATACACCCACACTACACCCACACTACACCCACAATACACCCACACTACACCCACAATACACCCACACTACACCCACAATACACCCACACTACACCCACACTACAGCCACAATACACCCACAATACACCCACAATACACTATTGTGGGTATAGTGGCTATTTACTAGCCAATTCACGTAAATAGCACCAAGTGATAACTTGGGAGCACCAATGCACCGAGGAGACTTAAAGGGGAGGGAGGAGGAACTTGAGGGAGGACCTTGAGGTTATCTTGAGATGATTTCGGGGCTTAGCGTCCCCGCGGCCCGGTCCTCGACCAGGCCTCCTCTTTGTTACAACCCCCCCCCCCCTCCCTCCAAGGAAGCAGCCCGTAACAGCTGTCTATCTCCCAGGCACCTATTTACTGCTAGGTAACAAGGGCATCAGGGTGAAAGAAACATTTTGCTCATTTGTCTCCGCCTCCACCGGGGATCGAACCTGGAATCTCAGGACTACGAATCCGAAGCGCTGTCCACCCAGCAGTCAGGCGCCTACACTGGGGGAAGAGGGGAGGAACTGGGGGAGGAGCTGGGGGTGAGGGGAGAAACTGGGGAAGGGGGGGGGAAGCTGGGAAAAGACTATAACTAGAGAAGTATGAGGACGAATTTGAGAAACTGAAAAGGATGATGATTAAGAACTGGAAGAGCCAGAGAAGAGGATATGGATAGGAGGAACTGGAATAATAGGGGGAAAATGTATAATGCAGAAGTGGAAGAGGAGGAGGATTTGATTTTGATAGCTGCCGCCGGAGGAGAGTATTGTGCACCCCATACCCATCCTGTGAGCGGTAGCGCAAAAAAAATCATTACAGAGGGGCACAAAAGGTCTTCATCAGACCTCAACTAGAAAGGAGGCGGCGGGTTAGGAACTAACCAGCATGTCGATCTCAGCGGTGAAGGTGGTGGAGGAGAGTACGGAGCCCTGGGAGGTGACGCACTTGAGCGACTGCGGCTTGGTGTCCCGCAGGTAGTGAAGGGCGGCTGCGGCGCCCTCCCGCACCCGCACCGCATGCCCCACGGACCCGTACTTGGCCACCGCAGCGTCGCGCGACAGACCATCCAGCTCGTTCAACACTGTAACACAAGAACAACAATGACATCAGTGACATCCAACACCCCCCTCCCCCCCCCCCTGCAGCAGTTATACAGCTCACGTGATTAATTACACCATGTTGTGTATAATGCCTCATAACTCCTGTATAATACGTGGTGAGAGACAGTTATCAGGAGTAGTCGCCAAGCCAGTATGACGACATATCATGTGGATGGCATCCGAAGACAAAGATCTGGGCTACAAGGATGAGGTCCAGAAACAAACACACACACACGGGACCAAAGAGCCAAAGCTCAACCCCCGCAAGCACAAATAGGTGAGTACACACCACACACACACACACACACACACACACACACACACACACACACACACACACACACACACACACCTCTCTCTCTCTCTCTCTCTCTCTCTCTCTCTCTCTCTCTCTCTCTCTCTCTCTCTCTTCTCTCTCTCTCTCTCTCTCCCCCTCTCTCTCTCTCTCTCTCCCCCCTCTCTCTCTCTCTCTCTCTCCCCCTCTCTCTCTCTCTCTCTCTCTCTCCCCCTCTCTCTCTCTCTCTCTCTCTCTCTCTCTCCCCCCTCTCTCTCTCTCTCTCCCCCCCCCCTCTCTCCCCCCTCTCT
>NC_091151.1:35768200-35775700 GCF_040958095.1 Procambarus clarkii | reverse complement strand
ACAGAGACAGATATGAGGATGAGAGAAGACAGATATATCTGGTATACCAGATATACCATACTGGATATACTAGTCTGTACAGCAGACTAGTACACACGTGGGGGGTCCCAAACACCATCCCTGACCCCAGCCCAAGTGCCGCCTCCCCCCCCCCCCTCTCTCTCTCTCTCTCTCTCTCTCTCTCTCTCTCTCTCTCTCTCTCTCTCTCTCTCTCTCTCTCTCTCTCTCTCTCTCTCACATACCCCAAACATGCCTCGCTGGCATGAGGGAACGCTCCCCAGCCTCTGGACCTTAATACCTCCATTCCTCAGGGATATACACGGACCTTATAAAGACCCTGATGGGTGTTACTGTTGAGTTGCAACTGCAGACACACATGGCAACTGACCAATTACAACTCCAGACCAGCGCAGAAACTAACCAATTAAAACTCGTAAGTCATCCCGAGAGAAAATTTAGGAGGCACGCAGGAGTTAAGCCAAATAAGCAGACACACACATACATTGCCAGAGATTTGTTCAAAGTTAAGCTAATTAAATATTGCCAGAACAAGAGAGAGAGAGAGAGAGAGAGAGAGAGAGAGAGAGAGAGAGAGAGAGAGAGAGAGAGAGAGAGAGAGAGAGAGAGAGGCAGAGAGAGAGAGGCAGAGAGAGAGAGGCAGAGAGAGAGAGGCAGAGAGAGAGAGGCAGAGAGAGAGAGGCAGAGAGAGAGAGGCAGAGAGACAGAGAGAGAGAGAGAGAGAGAGAGAGAGAGAGAGAGAGAGAGAGAGAGAGAGAGAGAGAGAGAGAGAGAGAGAGAGAGAGAGACAGAGAGACAGAGAGAGAGAAAGAGAGAGAATGGGGGAAGGAGCCAGGGAGAAACAAATATATTCGAGCAAAGGTACAAGAAGCAGGAAGTGGAGAAGGGAAGAGGGTGAGGAGGAGGGAAGAAGAGGGAGAGTGACAAAAGAGTTTCAGAACAAACGGTAACCTCTACAAGGTGTCAGGTATCTAAGCACTAGAGCAGACAGCGACCGTTTCTCTCTTCTTGTACAACACTCCCACAAAACCCACGCATAATATATACACACACACTTATTATTACCAACACTGTGAATACTAATATCTCTGGCACCATGGGAACGAGGTCACTCGGCGCCGTAAATAAACTCATCAAACGGTTTTGTTCACAAACGTTGACTCAGTCTTCAAGACGGCGATTGAAATCCAAAGACAAAATGCCTCCAAAGGATACCTGATCAACCAGGCTGTGACTCATACGTCAGGCGTCCAGCCGCCGCGTCCAACAGCCTGGTTGATCAGTCCAGCAACCAGGAGGCCTGGTCGACGACCGGGCCGCGGGGACGCTAAGCCTCGGAAGTACCTCAAGGTAAGCCTGTTGTCCAAGAGCCCTACGGGATTTACGCTTTGACGATGAGTGGCTTAGTCTGTCTCCTATCCCTGGCCACACCTGAGGCATGACACACCACTCAAACCTCTGGCACATCTGGACATGAAATCCCAACTAAAGCAACCCCCTCCCTTTTTATCCCCCACCTCCCCTCTCCTCTCTCTTCCCCCTCCATATTGCCTATTTTTCCCTCACCTACTTCTCACGATAGCCGTCAACACTGTCACTCTTCCGGTCAAAAAAAGGTGTCCAGCAGCTGGACACCCTCAGGAATACTGTCAAGCAGTATCCTCCCCCGCGATAGCAGCCTGACGATTTTAAATGCGACCTCAGCACATCTACCACTTACGGGCTATTCATGCCCGTGCCACCTCTTGGGTGGCTTAATCTTCATCAATCAATCAGGAATACCTTCCTTCTCTCACCACAGGACGCCCCATGCTCCGAAGCTACAGGACATGGAAGACAAACTGAGAAAACACAAAATAAAGCGAACTTGAAAGAGCGATACACAAATGCAGATGAGATCAAAATAGTCAAATGAACTTATGGAGCACAGAAAATATGAGTAAGTAAGACAAATTGCACTTATAGCCAGGGAGCCGGTCGGCCGAGCGGACAGCACGCTGGACTTGTGATCCTGGGTTCGATCTCAGGCGCCGGCGAGAAACAATGGGCCGAGTTTCTTTCACCCTATGCCCCTGTTACCTAGCAGTAAAATAGGTACCTGGGTGTTAGTCAGCTGTCACGGGCTGCTTCCTGCGGGTGGAGGCCTGGTCGAGGACCGGGCCGCGGGGACACTAAAGCCACGAAATCATCTCAAGATAACCAACCTGTTTCACATGATGACAAGTGGTGCAGACAATGAGGGAAGGATGTAATATGGATGTCCTGGTGCCAGAAACACTCCAGACACAAGATAATAATCTCACCCACCAATATCAACAACGGCACCACAGCTTCCTCTATGACATTGGCAAGGCCTAAAAATAAGTGATAAATAAGCTTGCACAAAATAAAAAAGGTTAATACTGGACAATGGCCGCAAACAAGGCTACCAAACTTGACCGTGTTATCCCCCCCCCCCTCACTTGCTAAATTAATACTTAAAATGTAATAAATTGTGAATTACAGAATCATTCACCTTTGTGATCCAACCACGCTTCTGAATTCCTGACCCTCACTCAATCTTCACCTCCCTCACCTCTCTCTCCTCTCCCTATAACCCTGGAAACAAACCAATACTGTCTCTACTTTCCGTTTGTTACAACTTGTAATAAAGTTGTTACATCTTGGCTTAACGTGTTTATGACGTATTAGAACGTTGTTACAACTTGCTATATTAGTTGTTATAACCGGTTAGGAAGTGTTAAAACTTATTCGAACGTCGTACTAACGTCGTAGTTTCGGTGTGTGTTTGGCGGGATACCCCACTACAAGCACTACTTGTATGTGTATCTCTGTATACCAAACAGGAAGACCACAGTATCCCAGTACAGTCTACTCTCAACTTGTAGTTTAACAACTGTAACCATCAATGAGAAGGCTGTGTTAGTTACAAAACACGAATAGACACATACATGAAGGGTTGCGTTACTGGAGGCAACTGCAAGGAATTTCGTAAGCCAGTCTGTCAATGGATCCACAAGAATGAGCCTAAGTGATAAGCCTACCAAGGTAGACTGAAATATTGTGGAGAGGCCTTGGAGTGCATAGTGAGAATGGAGGTGAGGCAGATTAGGTCAGCAGGGACAAGGAGACGCCACGGAACAGAGAACTCAGCAGGGGACAAGGAGACGCCACGGAACAAAGAACTCAGCAGGAACAAGGAGACGCCACGGAACAGAGAACTCAGCAGGGACAAGGAGACGCCACGGAACAAAGAACTCAGCAGGGACAAGGAGACGCCACGGAACAAAGAACTCAGCAGGAACAAGGAGACGCCACGGAACAAAGAACTCAGCAGGAACAAGGAGACGTCACGGAACAAAGAACTCAGCAGGGACAAGGAGACGTCACGGAACAAAGAACTCAGCAGGGGACAAGGAGACGCCACGGAACAAAGAACTCAGCAGGAACAAGGAGACGCCACGGAACAAAGAACTCAGCAGGGGACAAGGAGACGCCACGGAACAAAGAACTCAGCAGGGGACAAGGAGACGCCACGGAACAAAGAACTCAGCAGGGGACAAGGAGACGCCACGGAACAGAGAACTCAGCAGGACACCCCCATAAGCTATCATCAACAGCTTCACTTAGACATACTGGGAGGCTGAACATAAACAACTCCCCATTTGACAGCAAGTTTAAGAAAGAAGAGAGAGATAACCCCCAGACTTCGACCAGTAGTCACACGTCGACTCAAAGCTCACATGACTATGAACGAAATACAGGGCCCAAATATTCCAGAAAGCTGGGAGAGGTATACACGAGGGAGAGGTATACACAAGGGAGAGGTATACCCAAGGGAGAGGTATACACGAGGGAGAGGTATACACGAGGGAGAGGTATACACGAGGGAGAGGTATACACGAGGGAGAGGTATACCCAAGGGAGAGGTATACCCAAGGGAGAGGTATACACGAGGGAGAGGTATACACGAGGGAGAGGTATACACGAGGGAGAGGTATACAAGAGGGAGAGGTATACACGAGGGAGAGGCATACACGAGGGAGAGGCATACACGAGGGAGAGGCATACACGAGGGAGAGGTATACACGAGGGAGAGGTATACACGAGGGCAAGGAATGAATATCTAACAATAAGAATATAACCGGGTTTACTGTAGCAGGTATACACCACATATACAATATAACCGGGTTTACTGTCCATCCTCGCTACCTTCCCGAGCAGTTTCAGTGATATTAATTGCCTTTATTATTATTATTATTATTATTATTATTATTTAGCAGAGTGATCATGAGCATTACCGGTGTGTGTATAATGCGCTGGGTTAATGTTAACTACAGTGAAGACTACCACGCTGTTACGAACAAATACAACTGTATTATGATTTATTGTCAGGAAAGAGAGGTGGGTTAGGTTGCATTTGTTTTTTTGTATACTGGGATTAAAAATATACGTTTTCTATGTGCTAGAAAATTAGAAAATGTGAATACAAGTGAGACTTTCCCAGACAGAAGAGAGCCTAATATTAACCTCTAACACGCTATAGGAACATTATTAATGCAGTATTTAAATACCACTTAAAATTAGGGCGAGCTGTGGCAAGGCGAGTGAGAGAACGGGACACCACGTGTGTGTATGCATCATGAATCTTAGAAAATGGGAAGGTGTGTCTAGAATCTTAGAGGAGGACTATTGCAAGGTCATTCCTCCCGTTCCGCGCCAGAAGGCAGGTAGCACAGGTCAACTGTCGTACGGCGGTAGAGGCCCCTTGGCCCAGTGCACCATACACGCACACAAACACATCCCAGCGCACACACAAACACATCCCAGCGCACACAAACTGCAACTGGTGGCGCTCAGTTCCCAGGCTCCTGGCGCTCCGCTGCTAGCAACCCTCAGCCCTTCCTCTCTTGAGGCCACTATGATGCTGCCTCCGCTCACGACGTTACGCAAAAAATTACTGCCAAGTCTTGCATATAGTGTGAGTAGGCAGCTAGGAGGAGGGGCGGGGTGCGGGCCAGACAGCCACTAGGCCCGTGTGTACGGATCGTGCTAGTGGTTGGAGCAACAAGCCGCCCACGCCCACTGGAAACTGATGGGGACCTGCCTAAGCAAACTGGGCGTCAGCACGCACGCCTGTGTACTCCGCCGCCCTCTATTGTCAGCTCGACCCTGCCGCCACCATCGCCGCCACCTGACGGCGACTTCTGCTGCCTACCGCACCATCCAGTGCCGCTCTTGTGGAGGTCCCCCAGAGACCTCCAGCACTGGTGAAGCAGGCCACACACCCACCAATCAAGCCCACCACAAGCCTACAGATGGCTCGCCCCCGATCTCGCTCAGTAATGGTCCCGCTGTCAGAACACACGTCACCATTGATTAACTACAAGGCAACAGATACAAGAAGACTGGTAAGCGGGGCGTAAAGATCTAGACATTACTTCCCCGTAGGCATTGATAATTAAGGACTAATGCTGACCCCAAGACTGGTCCATGCAGTTCTCTATGGCGAGAGAGAGAGAGAGAGGAGAGTGAGAGTAACTTTATATGGGTGGTCACGCATGTATATAGAAAACGGTAGTTCAGGGATGCAAGACAATCCCAGCCATAACCATACTATTTTTACGTATTATATCCATCCATCCATCCATCTATCCATCTATCCATACCTCCCTCCCTCCCTCCCTCTCCCCGACAACGGGGCCTCCCGACTAGGGTGGCAGGCGTCAGCACCACCGCCAGACGCGCTAATGAGCTCGTAACTACACAAAATCGTTATATTTTCCAGCGTGACCCGCGCACGCTGTTGCGGCCGCGCAGCTTCCTAACAAATGACCGTACTTACAAGAACTTCTGCTCCAGTTAACGCTCAAGGCTCTGTTTGTCTCTCTGTTTATGAATTTATCTATAACTTTTGTGTTCTTGTTTGTCCAATTTGTGTACCGGTATTCCCTTGCTACATCTCGCTCCTCTACACTTGTTCTTCGGCTACCCCTCTCCCCCGCCCTCCCCCCCCTCTCTCCTCCCTCCCTCCCTCCCTCTCTCTCTCTCTCTCTCTCTCTCTCTCTCTCTCTCTCTCTCTCTCTCTCTCCCTCCCTCCCAGCACCAACACACACACAGTTAAGGATAGTTAACAAGTGGAATGCATTAGGCAGTGATGTGGTGGAGGCTGACTCCATACACAGTTTCAAATGTAGACATGATAGAGCCCAATAGGCTCAGGAATCTGTTCAGCAGTTGATTGACAGTTGAGAGGCGGGACCAAAGAGCCAGAGCTCAACCCCCGCAAGCACAACTAGGTGAGTACACACACGCAAGCACGCACACGCACGCACACCGTCGGGTCAGCGTTCCCCAGAAGGCAAAGCCAAAGGCTCACCCATCACCAAGGAGAAAGCTACACCACAGACATAACTACCCTCCCCCATCACCATCCCCCCATCACCATCCCCCCATCACCATGCACCTCCATCACCCCCCCCAGCACTACCCCTTCAACATCCACCCCCACCACCCCCCACCACCAGAATAAACCGATCAACCGATCTTGTATATAGCAAGAATATGAAGAGTGTGTTATGTAGAGAGTGGTAGGAGAGGCAGAGGTGGAGAGGACAGCAGAGATGCCTCAAGGAGCCAGGGACCACACTGGTACTGTGTTCCAGTACACAGGGGCCACAGGGACCACACTGGTACAGTGTTCCAGTACACAGGGGCCACACTGGTACAGTGTTCCAGTACACAGGGACCACACTGGTACAGTGTTCCAGTACACAAGGACCACACTGGTACAGTGTTCCAGTACACAGGGGCCACACTGGTACAGTGTTCCAGTACACAGGGACCACAGGGACCACACTGGTACAGTGTTCCAGTACACAGGGACCACAGGGACCACACTGGTACAGTGTTCCAGTACACAGGGGCCACACTGGTACAGTGTTCCAGTACACAGGGACCACACTGGTACAGTGTTCCAGTACACAGGGACCACACTGGTACAGTGTTCCAGTACACAGGGGCCACACTGGTACAGTGTTCCAGTACACAGGGACCACAGGGACCACACTGGTACAGTGTTCCAGTACACAGGGACCACACTGGTACAGTGTTCCAGTACACAGGGACCACACCGGTACAGTGTTCCAGTACACAGGGACCACACTGGTACAGTGTTCCAGTACACAGGGACCACACTGGTACAGTGTTCCAGTACACAGGGACCACACTGGTACAGTGTTCCAGTACACAGGGACCACAGGGACCACACTGGTACAGTGTTCCAGTACACAGGGACCACACTGGTACAGTGTTCCAGTACACAGGGGCCACACTGGTACAGTGTTCCAGTACACAGGGACCACACTGGTACAGTGTTCCAGTACACAGGGACCACACTGGTACAGTGTTCCAGTACACAGGGACCACACTGGTACAGTGTTCCAGTACACAGGGACCACACTGGTACAGTGTTCCAGTACA